>NC_047673.1:47281791-47593354 GCF_011762505.2 Arvicanthis niloticus
TCCTTATGCTCTGAGTTTATATAAGCAAGAGGCTAATACATTAAAGTTGAGTTCCTGCTTTGACAAGACTCTTGGCCGGGTGTGTTTCTTTTGGGCCATCAACACTCACCATCCTGCTCAGCCCCAGAAAGACCCAGTAGGACTGGGATGTCTCTCCTCTCACCTGGACTTGCCAGCAAGGAGCCGACAATGAATGTCTCTTCTGTACCCATATTTCTGGAGAAGTTTAAAAAAGAATGTCTATAACATTAAGTCTGCTATTGAATTGGTTATTTTGTAATGATAAGAAAAACAACAATCAATTAATTGATACCTCATCTTGCTCCACAAAATAGAGAGAACTCAATTGTATTATATTGAGGGTATTGTTATGCATATATATAGGAAGCCACTCTGCCAGACAAACACCCTTGCATGCATTCCCCAGTACTCATATTCACTTCAGGTGTGATTTATTTTTCAAAATAATATATAATTTTTACACTTGGACCTAATCCAATTTTGGAGTCCTCCGCTCTGTATCTCATCTTACTTTGAATATAGATTTATACAGGGTTGTGATGGCCTACGAGATGGTCAGAGCATGGGGAAGAGCCAACTCTAAACACCTTCTTAAAGTGCAGGTGGCAAAAACAAGAATAAAAGGTAAATTTCTATTATACTGAGAGACTTTTATTGTTTTATTTGGAATAATTTAGCTTATTCGTTTGTTATTATTGTTTTGTATTATTTGGCTCTAATGTACTCTCTAAATGAAAGAATGAGTTAATGAATTTAACTGGAAGATGAATCTGGGAGTGGCATACATGCTTAGAGTCAGGGGGAATGGAGACCATACAGAAAACAGTGTAAAGTGTGTGCTTAACCTTATAATGACAATGAGAATTTTCTAAAGTGTCGATGCATTTTGCATTTATACAAGACACATTAGAAAGCTCAGTTGGTCTCCATTTTTGTCAGACACCAGCATTAAAACCTCTTGGCTGCTGTGGTGATGTTTCGTGGTATCTTCTTACGCATGTCATTTTCATCGTCTTTAGAAATAGTGATGCTGAACAACTTATGTGCTTATTAGCTGTTTTTATTACATTTTCTCTGGTGCAGCGGTTGTAAGAATTTTTAATCTGTTACTTTAACTCTTTATGCAATCTGAAGAAGGTCTTCCTCACACTTGTGCCAAGCAATTATTTTTCTGGTAAACTGTGGTTTATCGTTTCATTGTTTTACATTATCTTTCAAAGAGCAATTGGTTTTATTCTTATTACAGATATATAATCAATATATTCTTTTATGCTTTGTATACTTTTTGTGACTTAAGGAATTTTTACATAACCTAAGAATATAAAGACTTTTTATTGACATTTTCTCTTGTAAGGCTTATCAATTTATATTTTATATTAAGTGATCTATGACTACTTTGAGTTAATATCTAAAAAAAGAATATGGAACACAGGTTGAATTTTATTTCCTCTTATGTGAACATCTACTTATTCTGGCTTTAGTTTCAGAAAGTCAATTTCTCTATAGAAAAAGATGAGGCTTGCTTTATTCCTTCTTTTTGCCAAGTTCATACTTACAGCTGATGTTTAAAAAGTGCCTATTTTGGCTGTTTTGAAATTATATGCACTGTGAATCAGCTTGTCAATTTTTAAAAAAAAGTTGTCTTGATTCTTCATGAATTTCACATTATACACTTAATTCCACTCCTCCCTCTCCCTCTCCCTCTCCCTCTCTCTCTCTCTCTCTCTCTCTCTCTCCCCCCCCCCCCCCCGTACCCTTGCAACCTTTCCCTAAAAGAGAAAAAACTTTTGCTGTGGAAGCTGAAGTGTGTCACAGTGTGTCCCACAGTATACCCTTTTGTCCATATGTCTTTGCTTGAAAATGTTCATTGCAATGATTTGTTGGTCTGGTATGAAGCCCCTGGCTTCTGCTTCTCTGTCTTTACTGGAACCTCACTGGGATTCCTCTTGGATATCCTGTTGTTGTCTTATGTCATTGAGATCCTGTAGGACCAGTCCCTTCATGCACTCCAGCAGTTCATCTATGGGGTAGATGTTGGAGTGGACCAATTCAAAGCCCTGGATCTGAATCTGAGACTTATCTGAGCTTATCAGTCCACTGTCTGTTCTACTCTCATGCCATTGAGGCTAGCTCTACCCTGCTGCCCACATGAGGTGCAGGGCCTGCTTTTCTGAGTGCTGCAGTGGGTGAAGGGCAGGACCAGATCTCCTACTCTGATGACCTTGGGGCCAGCTTTCTTGTCTGCCATAGGTGGTAAGGGGTGAGGGGGTGCATCATATCTCTATTGCCCATGTCACTGCATGACAGACACAGCTTACCAATTTCTATACAAAAATCAGCTGGAATTTTTATTGAAACTATGCATTGATCTATGGATCTATTTAATATGTGGATTAACTGGTGAAAATACAATTTTGCAAATATTGTTCCTTAATTATTGAAATCATTCATAGAATGATTTATGTATTATTTATGATAGGGGCAGCAGGCATGCCATGATGCTTATGCGAACACCAGACAGTGTAACCTTGGGCTTTTCACCCATGTCCCAATTTCTAATTAATGACTTGGAGTCTATTTACATATGGATAAATGCCTACGCCCTAAGCTTGGGCTTGCTTCCTGACTAGTGACTAGCTTATAACTTATATAATCCATTTCTTCTATTTTATGGGTGTCACATGGTCGGTTATGTATGTCTCCTCACTTTCCTGAGTCCTAGGGGGAAAAATCTCCCTATGCCTGACTCTTTCTCAGCATTCCTATCCCTCTCTGCCAGAAGTTCCACTTTATAATCCTACCTCAGCTCATTGTCCATCAGCTTTTTATTGACAGCTGATGCTTTCACACAGTATGTGAGAGATTCCTTCTACAAGATGGAAACTTTCAGGAGTCAGTTCTGTCCTATCATGTGGGTCTCGGGGATTGAACTTTTGCCAGCAGGCTTGGCAGCAGGTGCCCTTATCTCTAAACCATACTTTCATATCTATTTATTAATTTTTGAATGTTAAATAAACCTCACATTTCTGAGATAAATGAGATAAATGAGATAGATTATGCTTTGTCATGACATAGTATGTTTTCGAGTATGCTGCTTGACCTATAAAAACCGTTCACAGACATTTGTAAAATTGTAACTACAGATTTATGTGTGATAATTTGTGTGTGTGTGTGTGTGTGTGTGTGTGGCTGGAGTTTCAGCCCAGGGTTCCGTACATGCTAGACAAGTATTCTACCACTGAGGTACATCTCCTCTGTCCATGGATTTGTCTCTGTGTCTTTCTTTCTGCTTTTCTTTTTACATGCAATTGTTGGCAAGCACTCTATTACTGAACTCTACTTTCTGATGTGTGCTTTTGTTTATTAGATTGTTTTGTTTTTCTAAGACTATGGCCTGTGTTTTGTATCGATGTAGTGGTGGACTCTAACTTCTAGAGTGTTTGCATGTGTTTTCCTAACATTTCTTTCTTTACACTGCAGCAGAAGTCCCTGATGAATTAATGCATTTTTTGTCTTAAATAATAATATTATTATTAAGATTATTTTTCCTGAGAGACCTTCAGTATATATCTCCAGTGTATATCTTTCATGAAAGTGATGTATAAATTATATTTTTCATTGTTTTTCCCATTAGAATATTAGTATTCTTGATGTTAAAAAGATCGCCTAACTTAAAGCTTATTTAAAAGAGAAATCGGTCACTTCGAGTAGCCACTCAGAGTTGTTACATAAGTGAAAGGGAGGCTGAACTTTGAACTGTCCTGTGAGGAATTTCATGGAAGAAAACCAGAGAGGCATTGCAAGTGATTAAAATGAGAGGAAAAAAGAAACCTCACAAGCAAAGGAAGCCAAAGGAAGCATGCAAAGCTAGGCAGGGGAACGGCAGATGCACATCTTGCTTATTGAGGAGTCGTTAAGTCGAGCTAAGATAAGTCAGTACTAAGTCAACGGTCTTTTAAGATCCTTGTCTGTTTACATTTGCAGTCACTGGAGGTTTTATAGGGAGAGACATTCTAAGAACTGTGCCCTGGAATGAAGATCTCTCTGGCAGCAGGCAAGACAAAAATAAATAAATAAATAAAAAGAGGGGAATGTTGCTAATCATCCCTATACACATTAGCATATACCACACACACAGTTTTTAAAACTGTTTCAAGAGACTGTTGTTGATTCATGAGTAACGTAGGTACTAGAGTGATAAGTCTGGATCTAGAGGTCAAAAGTCAGTTGTCCTCTGCATTTGACCAGCTGTAATTTTTTGTAATGATCTCTGTCTATCATTGTAAAGAGATTTTTCTCTGATGAGGGGCGAGAACTACACTTACCCGTGTGCATAAGGATAAGTACAGAGAATGCAGTTTTGGAATTCTGCTGGTTTACTAGAGTGGAGGTAGTAGGTTCTCCTTCAAAATCCATGACCTCATAACAGTACAACTTCTGGACCTAAAGCTCAGAGATATGACAGAAGAGGGATTGGAAAGATTGTAAGAGCCAGAGGAGCAGGAAATCCGCTTTGAGACTCTGTCTCTTTGAATGACAGGAAAGCCACCTATCCCTATCATGCTTCAATAGTATAGCTGCCTAAATAATACCTGAAATTTACAGCACCAATAAACATGATAGCATGGAGGAGGGAAATCTCACCTGCCCATAGGCAACTAAGGAATGGTCATGTATGAGAATAGAAGTAGTCCTCCACAGGAACAAGCCCTTTAATTGCTTATCTAATACTAATTGATCAGCTCTAGAGTCATGTACATACAATTAACATTAAACAGTCTGAATACATTGTATACTTGTATATTTGTATATATATATGTGTGTATATATATTTGTATATATAATATGTGTATAATATATATATATATATATATATATATATATATATATATATATAATGTGTGAGCAAGGAGAATCATGGTAGATACTGGAGAAAAGAGGTAAATGTTATCATTTTATTTTAATTTCAAAAAATAAAATATATTAAGTAACCCACCATTAACTGAAACAGTAAGGTATATATATATATATATATATATATATATATATATAGACTTCCTCTTGCATCTCTGCTTTAACATTTGTAGGTGACATGGCTAAGCATCTTTAGAGTGAGGATAATTTTATAATCTAGTTCATAAAACTTCTCCAAAGAGTAAGATTAATAAGAAATGATATTGTTAAGGTGCTTTTCACATGTGCTGAACAGTAGATAATGAATGGTATTAATTACAAGCAACAATAGTCATAAATACATCTAGAAGAATGAAAGCAGTGACCAATGAGTAAATCAAAAAATCTTTAGAAAGCAAAGCAATGGGGACCAACTTGGAGGAACTCTTCTTACTGAGCCATGAACTTTGGAAGCCTGTTAGCAAGAGTGAACTTTATTATTTTCACCTGTGTCATGCTTACATGTTGAGTCTGAGTGTATATCTGTGCATGCATGTGTGTATGTGTGCATGTATGTATGTATGTATATGTTAGCTGTAAGAGTAGATATCTGATTAATAATAGTTAAATTTCAATATATCTGTTAACTTTCATAAAATAAAGTTCCAAAGAAAATATCAGAAACACTATGTCCCTTAAACAATTTATGAAAAAGATGAAGGAGAAGAAATCATGATTAACATGTACTATAATAAAAGATTATTTTCAAAAAATTTAAAATTTATGAAGAAACACTAGAAGAAATAAATTACAAGAAATGCATATTAGTTTTATTTCATAGTTTCCTCGCAAACAATGTATTTGTCCTAAGGCAATATGTTGTGTTTTTTTAAAACAAATATTTTAGACTTCTATTTACAATGAAGTTTTTTTCCCTTTGGAAGCTAGTCATCGAAGTCAAAGCAATAAAGCTTTAGAAACTGACTTCTGATGTTCAGATAAAATTTGTAGAACTAAGGATCAAGTTGCTTTTGTTTCTTAGCATTTTGATTTGTTGGATGGTCACATTCATTTAACATTGAAAATGTCTGAAGTTAAAAAAGAAGATTATAAAGTAGTGAATCCTTCTAAGTTTTAAGTATAACTTTGCAAAAACTATTTGCAATGTAAATGAAATGTTGGAAATGTCATTCTGGTCAGGATAGAGTCCCAGCGCAATCAGCTGTAGCATACTGTGGAGGAGCATATGATCAGCACATATGTAATTCCGTCACATGTGCATAGATACAGGTCTGTTTTCTAGTGGCCACCTGTACATCCTCCTCCTCAACCAGTAGTGAGCTTCAAATGTTCCCACTTACATTGTGATTCTACAAAACACAACCTTTGAGTTCTCTTTCTACTGAGTGAATCAAAGCTTATTCATTTCAGCAGGACTATATCATTGACCTTCAAGTCACCAGAAGACTATTTTCAGGACCGAAATCCTTAATTTTATTCTCCTATAAACTGAAGCTTCTCTTGTTTTCTTCTTTGCTAGCCTATCACGGAGAGCAAAGGCAGCCGAAACTTCCTTTGATTACTGATGTGGGTCTACTGTGGTCACCAAATATTGTACAATAAACTGTTTACATAGCAGCCCTTTTTACAGATTTTAAATCTTCTCAAGCTGCCAGTATCTGAAGCCGTGTCTACCAGCTGTCAGACAGAGAGGTGCTTGTGTTCTAGTTGATGGAGGTAATTAAACAGCCTCAACTGTCAGGAGGTGACAGCAGGCAAAAGTTCTTGCCCTGGGGTCACAGCTGGACTCCGACAACTTGCTCCTGATCTACCAGTAAAACTAATAATGTGTATGATATTGATATTCAATTATAAAATCAAGGGCTAAAGCAAAACTCTGGTTGGTACCCCACATCCACTACCAACAAACTATCGATAGCATCCTGTTTCAATTCTGTTCTTCTATGAAAGTCCCCTCTAGAAAAATTATCATTGTTCTCAACAGTATGCTTGCAGATCTTGATAGAAGTAAGGGCTTAAGTAGTATCTCTCACTTTGATTAATTAATATAGTTGATGTAGCTGTAAATAATATATAATTTCTTCCAGACATTTATTAAATGAAACTATGACATTAATAGATCCTGTTTAAATAATAAATATTAAATCATGTTTATGTTTAATTTATCTTTGCTGCTTAATGGTGATTACAAGTTTTTATGCACAGTGCTGTATTTTCCTATAATGAGCTAAGGGTGAGAGACCAGCTGCTTGGGAAGGCAAAAACATAAACACGACTTCTTACCCTGCCAAGCATACTCATTAAAGTGATTTTAAGGCAAAATCATTTTTTCAGAATCATTTCAACTTTTCAGTCTAGAAAAAAATGCATGGTTTTGCTTATTGAAATTGGATCTTAGCTTTCCAAATTGTATTATCTCTTTCTAGCAAAGGTCACGCCTGATGTTCCCAGAGAAATAAATCTGACTGCTGCCACAGAGGCTGTTTGCTTCACGTCCTTCAGATTGCAGAAGGCTCTGAACTCTCATGAACATATGACTCATCTAATGAATGCTCGATTTCTTCATCTATGTATGAAATAAAAAAAAAATAGCATTTTAGATTGATCAGGAAAATGATATAAATACAAAAATAAAGCTTTTCAAAATAAATCATGTAGTGTTTTCCCAGAAACTGTTAAATGTGTTTGTACACAGTTGAACTCTTTTTTTTTTTTTATTATGGCCATAACTCTCTATGGCCGTAACTTTACCCATCCTCTCTCTCTCTCTCTCTCTCTCTCTCTCTCTCTCTCTCTCTCTCTCTCTCTCTCTCTCTCTCACTCTCTCTCTTTCTTTCTCTCTCTCTGTGTATGTATGTATCACTCTCTCTATTTCTTTCTGTTTTGAATGTTCTATCATTGAGCTACATACACAGCATATTTCTAATGTTCTTGAAAAATTCTGTCATTCTGACCAGTGAATAGTGGTTTTTCCTATAGAATAATTCCAGGGAAGGGAGGCTCCTTGCAGAGTGCTTAAATCTTTTGTTTAGAAGAGAAAAGATCCCCCTTACCAATCAAGCCACTCAGTTCTCTTTATGAATAATGAGAGCTTGATACTCTTAAGAAGCAGTTATCAAACATCCTATAATTTGATCTGAAAGCACTTTGGGCTGGAATAGAAAGTGTTCTAGTCTCTTATTTTACTTGTTTATAAAAACTGGTATTAGGGACTAATAAATCTTTGCCCATCATATAAGTAAGATTTTAAAACTTATTATTACCAATTATTTATTACTTTGATTATACATGTATTTTGTAATGAAAAACTTTGTATATATGAAGAAGCTTATTGGGAAACTATGATATTTCAAGCGAAGTGAAAAATATAATTAGAGGGGATGATAGATGAATGTGATATGGAAAAGCATGGGCAGAGCACTAGGAGACAACGGTTTAGGTTGGGTTAGGAGCAAGGCATGGGGAAAGGAAGAGAAGGATCAGCCAGAACTAAGAGTGCATGAAGAAACATTATGAACCTTAGTCATTTGTAAGCTATTAATAATATAAAATCTTAGTTAGACATGATGGAGTACATCTTTATTCCCATTGCTCTGGAATCAGTGGCAGGCAGATCTCTGAGTTCAAGGACAGCCTGATCTATAGTCTAAGTTGGCAGAGCAACATAGTGAGACCCTATGTCAACAATATGTTTTTTGTTTTTTGAGGGTGTTTTGTTTTGTGTACATGTATGTGTGTGTGTGTGTGTGCGTGTGTGTGTGTGTGTGCATGTGTGTAGCTTTTTTTTGACAAAAAAGTTTAAACAGAGTACCCCACATTGGTGATGTGGCTCCCAGAATAAGAGCTGCTAATAAAACTATTCTCTCTGTCATGTGGTCTATAAATGAACATTTAACAACTGGAAGCCAGAGTTACTTCCTTAATCGTAACATGGTAGTGTTTAGTATACCCATAGATCACAAAATACTGTTTATTTTGGCCCGAGACATTTTATCCAACAGCTACTTAATAAGAAGATCTAATGTCATGACCAACCACAGATGTCTGATAAATTCCAGTTTGCCAGTCTCTCATAAACGTTGTCTTCTAAAGCTTCTACATTTATAGTGCCCATGTTATCATTCCCTCAAAGATATCTCTGCAAGCTTGTTGGGGATTATTTTTTGCAGATTTAAAATATTCCAATATCTTGTTAATTTACTGCTTGACATATATGTCAAAATAAGTATTAGTTTTTACAATTTGCCTAAAGAGGCACTTTTCTGTTCTTAAAGCTGGGCTTTTCAGATGCCATCCATTTACACTTTCCAAATATGGCATTTGTTTAGAATGTGCTTCTGTGTGTTCACTATGTCTTCGTGACTCAGACAAGACTGCTGTCATTTGTTCCTTATTAGGCTCCTCTAGGACATGTGGCTTATAAAGTATTCAGTCCTTCAATGTGTCTTCATAGAGAACACTGATTCTGAATAGTTTCATAATGAGATGTCTTCATACTAATTGTGTGTGTGTGTGTGTGTGTGTGTGTGTGTACATGCATATATGTGTGGATACAAACACAGAAGCATAGGCTTGAATGAGGAAGTGACAGGTCAATATCAAGTGACTTTTATTCCCCCCACCCCCGCTTTTCCTGATAATTTTTTTCTCTCACAATGTGTCTAGATTGTGGTTTCCCCTCTCTCTATTCCTCCAAGTCCTTTTCTACTTTCCCTCACATCAGAATCCATGCCATTCATTTCTCTCATTAGAAAATACACAAGGCTCTAAAGGATAATGAGATAAAATAAGATACAATAAAACAAAAGATAACAAGGTAAAAATGAACACATCACAACTTGCAAAACAAATAAAAAGAAGAATAAGAAACAGAGATCCACTTGCTCGTATACTTAGGAATCTCTTAAAAATACTAAACTGGAAACCATAATGTATACTCAAAGAACCTATAAAAAGAGAGAAGAAAAGAAATAAAAAATAATAAGTAAAAATCAAAAAATTAGAGGGAAAGGTTCTGATGTGACATTATGAGACAAGGAACCTTCAAAGACTCTATTAAATTCATTTTCTGTTGGTCATCTATTGCTGGGCATGCACACTACCCTTAAGAGTAGTTTGGTTTCTCCAGTAAGACTCCTTTGGAGGAAACTAAATTTTTATTTGCAAGTGGTTATTAATTGGAGATTGCTTCTAGGTTGGAGTTGGGGCAAGCATCCCCTTCTTTCAGCTCTAGAACCCCATCTGGTACAGACCTGTGCAGCCCCTGTGCATTCTGCCTCAGTCTCCATGAGTTCATATGTGTACCAATTATGATGAATTGGAGAGCCTTATTTTATTCTTTTCATTCATCCACTAATGCTCTTAAGGTTTTTTTGTTTGTTTTTGTTTTTTTCTGCATCATCTTCAACAAGGTTCCCTGAGCACCAAGGGGAAAAATTTGATAGAAACATCTTGTTTAGGGATGAGTGTTTCAAAGTCTCTCACTCTCTGAATAGTGTCCGGCTCTTCGTCTCTACATTTGTTCCCATCTGTTACAGGAGGAAACTTCTCTGATGATGGCTGTCTGAACAACACACCAATCTATAAGTATAGCAAATTTCATCAAGAGTCATTTTATTGCTAGCCTTTCCCCTGTAACTATTATTTTGTTTTACTGCTGGTCCCTAGGCTGTCTAGTCTCAGGCTCTTGTTCATCCAAGCAATGTTTCATACAAGAATTGATTTCATCTCATGGTCTGGGCCTTCAGTAAAATCAGATATTTGTTGGCTTCTCCCATAAACTTTGAGCCATCATTGCACTAGCATATCTTGTAGACAGGATACCATTGTAGATCAGAGAGTTTGTGGTTCAAGTGGTGCTTTTCTTTTTCTTCTGTTATTATTTAGAATACCTTCCCGCACAAAAGACTCTACCATGGTGACTATTCTATATAAGTACCATCTCCACTTCTCTGTGTTAACTAAGTTGCATAGGTGTTGTCTTCAGCAATGGGTCCTTGCCATAAATTTGTAGAGAGCAATCTGTAGATTTGGCAGCAGCCTGGGTTATTTGGTGATTTCCGTGGGACTCCTTTGGTCAACAACTCAATTAGATGTAAGCCAGTTCCTACAGTGGAAGTTTCATTTGGTGACATGAAATGGCCAGTTAAGACATTGTCACTCTTATTACTTGCCTATTTCATTTAGATCATCTAAATCTTAGAAAGTGCCTACTCTACTAGTTTTCCTTACTACCCCTCAAATGACCCTGAATTTTGCCCGCCTCTTCCTGTATTCCCTCTCACTATCCCCTCTCGCTTCCCATCCCAACTTGATCCTTTCATTCCCACCCCACTCCATTCCCCCCCCCAACATAGTCTATTTTATTTCTCTTTCCTCGGGAGATCTATCTTCCACCCCTGGCCTCAGTCCCTTACTCTATACCTAACCTCTGTGGCTCTACAGATTCTAACATATTTATCATTGACCCAACAGCTAAGATCTGCATAGAATCAAACACATATCATATCTGTCTTTCAGTATCTGAGTTTACCACTCAGGATGCATTGTTTTGGTTTGGTTTGGGTTTTAGTACCATTTATTTTCTTGTGAATTCCATAATTTCATTTGTTTTTAATGGGTGACTAATACTCCACTGTATACGTGTTTCGTTTTCTTTATCCATTCTTTTGTTAAGGGACATTTAGGTTGTTTATAATTTCTGGATATTATGAATAAAGCAGCACTGAATGTGGCTGACCAAGGTTCTCTCTGACAGTATAAAACATCCTTTGGGTATTTGCCCAAAAGTGGCATAGCTAGATCTTGAGATAAATCAATTCCCATCTTCCTAATGAATTGCCACACTGATTTCCATAGTGGCTACTCAATCAGCAATGGAACAGTGTTACCTTCTTCACATCCTCACCATCATGAGACATCACATGCTTTACTGATCTTGGCCATTCTGATGGGAGTAAAATGAAAAATCAAAGTAGTTTTGATTTGTATTTTCATGAGAACTAAGGATGTTGAATATTTTTTTTCTGTTTTTTTACTGGATATTTTATTTCAGATGTTACCCCCGTTTCCCATTTCCCCCCACCCAGAAACCCCCTATCACATTCTCCCTCCTCCTGCTTCTATAAGAATATGCCCCACCCACCCACCCACTCCCACCTCCCCACCCTCAAATTCCCCAACACTAGTGCATCTGGCCTTCACGGGACCAAGAACTTCCTTTCCCACCTATGCCTGACAAGGCCATCCTCTCCTACACATACAGTTGAAGCCATGGGTCCCTTCCTATGTGCTCCCAGGCTGGTGATTTAGACCCAGGGAGCTCTGGTTGGTTGGTATTGTTGCTCTCCCCATGGGACCAAAAACCCTTTCAGCTCCTTCAGTCTTCTCTCTAACGCCTCCATTGGGAACCCCATGATTAGTTCTATGATTAGCTGTGACCATCTGCCTCTGTATATGTCAGGCTCTGGCAGAACACTAAGAAGACAGCCATAGGCTCCTGCCAGCATGCACTTCTTGACATCCACATCAGTGTCTGCCTTTGGTGACTATACATGGGATGGATATCCAGGTGGAGCAGTCTCTGGACTGTCCCTCTTTCAGTTTCTGTTCTACACTTTGTCTCTATGTTTACTCCCATGTATTTTGTTACTCCTTCTAAGAAGGACCGAAGCACCCACACTTTGGTCTTCCTTCTTCATGAGCTTCATGTGGTCTGTGAGTTGTATCTTGGGTATTGCGAACTTTTGGGCTAATAGCTACTTATCAGTGAGTGTGTACCATGTGTGTTCTTCTGTTATTGGGTTACCTCACTAAGGATGATATTTTCTAGTTCATAATTGAAACACCCCTATAGCTTAAATCACATATTGGCTCTCACATAAAAAGTGAGAAAATCCATTCTCAAATTCATCTGGAATAACAAAAGAATCAGAATAGTGAAAACAATTCTCAACAATAAGAGAACTTCTGGGGGAGTCACTATTCCTGAGGTCAAGATATGCTACAAAGCAGTAGTGATTTAAAAAAAAAAAAAAAAACCATACATGGTATTGGTACAGAGACAGAAGGTAAATCAGTGGAATACAATTGAAGACCCAGAAAGAAACCCATACATCTATGATCACTTGATTTTGACAAAGAAACCAAAACCATACAGAAAAAAAAGACAACATTTTCAACAAATGGTGCTGGTTTAACTGAAGGCCTGCATGTAGAAGAATGCAAATTGATCCATTTTTATCTACTTGTACAAAGCTCAAGTTCAAGTGGATAAAGGATGTCCACATAAAACCAGATTCACTGACTCTAATAGAAGAGAAAGTGGGAAAGAGACTCAAATGTATTGGTACAGGGGGAAATTTCCTGAACAGAACACCAATGTCTCAGGCGCTATGATCAACAACAGACAAATAGGTCCTCATGAAACTAAAAATCTTCTGTAAGGCAAAAGACACTGTCATTCAGCCAAAGCAGCACCATATGAAATGGAAAAAGATTTTCACCAATTACACATTTGATAGAGGATTAACATTCAAAATACATAAGGAAATCAAAAACTGGGCATCAGGAAAATAATGCAAATAAAAAAATAGGGTATAGTTCTAAACAAAATTCTCATAAAATAAATTCAAATAGTGGAGAAGCCTCTTCTTCTATGTCTTCTATTTTGTTGGTGAGACTTACCTTAGAGGTTTCTGTTTCAGTTCCTACATTTGTTGTTTGTTTTCTTTTGTTTTGTTTTTTGTTCCAGATTTCTGTCAGTTTGTGGTGTCTTTATTGATTCATTTCCACATTCAGGTCTTGAACTTCTTTATTCATTTCCCCCCACTGTTTGTGTTCTCATAGATCTCTTTAAGGGACTCTCTCATTTTTTCTTTAATAACTGCTATTGTATTCATAAAGGATACGTCAAACATTTTTGTTTGCTTCAGTTATGTTATATTACTGAGGGCCAACAATGATTGGGTTTCTGGGTTCTGGTGAAGACATATTGCCCTGGTTATTGATTGTTTTTGTTACACTGGTATATAGGCATTGGAGTTTGGAGGTATTATAATTCTAAATGCTGATGTTTAGCCTTGTCTTTGTTGGGAGGGTCTTTTGTTCCTTGGCATTTCGTACCCTCTCTGGTGTTTAGAAGTGTGTGTTTGTTGTGTGTTGCCTAGTAGGAAATCCTTCTGGAATCTTGATATGTGTGGCTACTGGGGGTTCTGGGTAAAATGTGTTTGTAGGCGTTGGAAGCTGACACTTAAAAATGGGGATGGACTGGAAGGGGAAGGCTGAGAGTATCCACAGGAAAATAGAATATTCCACCAAGATATAATTAGATTCTGATGTAGTGGCTGGGTTTGTGTGTCAACTTGACACAAGCTGCAGTTGTCACAGAGAAAGGAGTCTCCCTTGAAGAAATGTCTCCATGAGCTCTACCTGTAAGACGTTTTCTGAATTAGTGATCAAGGGTGGGAGGGCCTAGCCCATTGTGGGCAGTGCCATTCCTTGGCTGGCGGTCCTGGGTTCTATAAGAAAACAAGCTGAACAAGCCAGGGGAAGCAATTCAGTAAGCAGCACCCCCTTGCCTAAGGCCTCTGCATCAACTCTGCCTCCAAGTTCCTGCCCTGAGTGAGCTCCTGTCCTGACTTCCTTTGGTGATGAACAGCAATGTGGAATTGTAAGCTGGATAAACCCTTCCCTTCTCCAACTTGCTTCTGGGTCATGATATTTTGTACATGAATACAAACCCTGAGCAAGACAAATGTACCAGCATACCAGCATAGCAGGGTATTTCTGTAATATCCTGACCATGTCTTTGGGAGGACAGTGGAAGGACTTTGGAACTTTCAGATAGAAGAGCCATTGGGATGTTAAGAGCTCTGTGAGATGTTCTGTAGGAGCTTGGAAGATAATGTTGAGAACAGTACAAATAATAGAGGCCTGGCTTCTGAAACCTCAGAGAGAAGATTAAAGACTCTTATCAGGACCATTTCTCTTTTGATGGTGAAGATTCTGTAGTTTGCATTAGCTGGGGCTGAATAGTCAGCTGTGATTAACAAGATACCAGAATTACTAAAGCAAAACCTTTGCATTACTAGGATGATTGATGATGCTGCTGGTGAGCTAGATATAAGAAATTAGCAGTGACTAAGAAGAGACCAGCATCACTAAGGTGAAATCTGGGAAGTGTTCCCTGAGAGCACAGAGAAACTGTATTCCAGAAGTAGCCACTACTGTACCTCATGTTGGCAACCAGACTTGGTGATATATAAGTCACCCAGGTGGTAGCGGTTTTGAAATATAAAGAGATAGCAGCTGATGTTTGGCACTGTGAGAGGACAGGGAGGCCACTGGTGGAGGTGCAGCCTCAGTGGCAGTTGAAGGCCCAAGACTGAAGGTGTCATGCAGAGATGCTGAGGTTTAGCACCATGAAAAGAGCCTATGAGAGGCTGTTTGTGAAAGTGCAGTCCAGTTGTAGCTGAGGACAGCAGTGTTTTGGAGATGTCAGTACCATGAGATGACCACCAAGATCAGCAGCAGCAGTGGAGTACAGGCAGCTGGAGCCTAGAAGACAGGGTGTGTGCTGCGAAGGGCAGAGCTGAAGAAGTGACCCAAGCCCTTGGAGGAGCCCAGAAAATTGTGTGTAGATCCCAGACATTGGATGATTAGAGTTTTGTTTTGCTTTTGTGACTGTACCATAATATTTTTCTCTCTTGAAGAAAGTATTTCAGTGAAGCCCACAGTTAAGAGACTTTGAATTGTAAAAAGACTTTGAATTTCATAAGAAATTGAGTATCTTAAAGGGATTAAAACTTTAATATATATGAATTTGTAAAGACTATGGAACTTTTGAAGTAATTTAGATCTTGGCCATGAATAAGAAAGTAAGGGTTGAGGCTTACTAGTGATGTGTTTATGTGATAAGTTGACAAGGAGCCAGTTGAACTGGCTGGTTTGAGCAGCCAAGATTGTTCAGAGGACAAAGGTTCTTTCTGCTACAAGCCTGGCAACCTGATGTCAAACCTTGATACACACATTTTGTAGTACTGTACTTGGGTTTACAGTTGACTACTTAGGTTTGGATGACCTCTTAAGGCACTTGTCCCTGAAGAACACCATCTTTCAACTGCCATTGACTGCCTATAGTTCTTCAACTAGGGATGAGACCATTTGTTCCTTTCACTGTCTATGTTGGCATATCAACTGTTGTGGTGTTATGCAGGTCTTGTGTAGGCAACTGTATTGTTGAGAATTCATAAATAGCATTCCTGTCACACCTACCAAACACAATATTGTGGTAGTGTTACTTGTCCTCTGGCTCCTACAATCTTTTTTATCCTGAGTCTTGGGTATAGAGATTATTATAAATATTCTGTACTTGGTTGGTATCTCTACAATGACTTGTTTTCTGTACTTTGACTAGTTACAGTTTTCTGTACTATGTTTCATCTGATACTGATAGACAATTCTTTATGAGGGGTGAGAATTTCACTTTTCTATGTGTGTAAGGATAAGTACTGAGAAGGCAATTGGCCACTATATTAATTTAGCAATGTGGTAGTAATAGATTTTCCTCTAGAGTCTGTGACTATTTCAGCCATATATCCAAGTGATACATGATTTAACTATGTTAATATCTTGGCTGAACATATAACTTTAAGGCTTTAAGCAGCAATTATCCAGAACAAAACCTTCAATTGATTGAAAGCTTGTAGGTTCCATCAGAAAGTAGACATTTCTTTTGTTAGAAATACTCCAAGCAATTGTTCCATTAGTTCTCCAACCATGTGTTTATTCCTACTTTAACATTTATATTGTTTAATTTAAATTAATATGCTTCAAACTCATCAATGCTCCCATTGTAATGTAATGACCTCTTCTTGTGCTTTTGTTTAGAATTATATATTTAGTATCCCTGGTATTTCCTTTGTGACTGAAGTTTAGAATATTTATTAGAATTGTTAGGTACAATATGAATACATAGTGATTTAGTACTGTTCCCATTATAAACTTTAAACTTTGTAGTCTCAAATAAAACTCTAAGAACATGAATAGTTTCAAGAATTTAATTATCTGCTTTCCATGTTTTGATGAATGGGTTTGATTTGACCTAAGCAAACTGATTAAATATTAATATTTGATGTCTTGAAGAAAAGAAGACCAAACAAAATAACTATTTATTGAGTCTTGCTGCAAGCTTTCTCATATGTTATTGTTTTTCTTACCAAATCAGTCTGACTCTAGGCATTCAAATTAACATCACTGTTGAGATGAAAATTTTGAAGAGTAAATAACTAAATTCTTTTCTCAGAGTCTTAAAACATTAAATATCAAAAGTTGACTTCAATCTACAGATACTCAACCACAATGCTCATAAAACTGCTTTGTCAAGGACAGCACAAGCTTGCATTTCCCTTTCATTTGCTGCTATCTTTATCAGTCTGTAGTATCTGGAAAAAACTGATCATTCGTTCTTCTTGAAATCTTTTGTTGTTCTGAATTTGTAACAGGAATGCTGGGATTCCTTCTCTCAGTCTCCTTTGCTCAGTGTTGTTTTTCTTGGCTCTCTTGATGTTTAAGTGTGTTCAGATTAATCTTAAGGCCTCTCTTTACTCTTTTATCATTTTCTATATGATTCCATGTTATTATTCTATGGTTGTAATTTCTATCTCTATCCCAAGGACTCTAGCTCCAACCTCTCTACTGAGTCTAGAATGTATCTATATTTGATACATCTACTTGGACATGTAACAGAGATCTCAAGTTTATCACAGAGAGTAACAGATCTTATATTTATCATCTCTTTCCAATAGTCACTATCTACCTCAACAGTCACTATTTTATGAATCTGACTATCCAGATGTTCAAAGCCAAAGACTAGAATTGTTTTGATTTTTTTCATCTTCAGCCCCAGAGGAAGTCCTGGCTCAATTTGTTTATGCTAGTTCTCACCATTTCATCTCGACTGCTACAACCCTGGTCCAAAACAAAATGACTGCCAAGAATAAGCTCATATACAACTGCCACTCTTGAGCATTGAAACTCTCTATCCAGTAACCAGACTAATTTTGTTTATCAAATAATATTGCATTATAATCCTGATTACCTTGGAATATCTCTAGCCAATCCAAAATAAAATCCAAATAATATTTTTAATGCCTCTTTCTCTCACTTTATTAAAAACATTTCCATTACATCTTCTGATAATTCCTGTGATTACTGTATCATATCACTTTCTGATGCTTAGTCTACTGTACCAGTCACTTCCTTAGAGCATTTTCTACTTTTCTTTTCTCTACTTGTGATAATCACCTCCCAGATCTTTTTTAGCTGTTTTCTCTTGAATGTAAAGTCTTAGCTCAGATAACAACTTGGAAAATCCTTCTTTGACCTGTTTCTTTTAGTTTCTTATCTCATTACATTTTAAAATATTTATCTGTTTCATTGCAAATTCTCTCCTATCTCATCATGACAGTTCAGCAACTGGTAAAGATATTTACTATATTCATTGGTTTTTATGAAACATAGACATGATAGGTCATGAAACTTATCCAATTTTATGTCTTGATAAGATATGAATGTACTCTCTTAGTGTTCACAATTGTTTTCTCAACACTGACACTATTGCACATGTGTGTGTGTGTGTGCGTGTGTGTGTGCCTGTGTCTGTCTGTCTGTCTGTCTGTCTGTCTGTCCAGGCCAGAGATTTTTGCCAGATATCTTCCTTTTTCTTCAAACCTTTGGACGTAAAGCATCTACTAAACTTGACAGTCATCTATTAACTAGACAGGCTGGGATTCCAGAATCCACTGTGTCTGAATTCACTACTAGGTTTACATATTTATGCAACCATACCTGGTTTCTTAACATGACTGCTAGAGGTTTGAGCTTATAAACTAACGCTTGCATAAAAGCCACTTAACCCACTGAGGCATTTCCCTGGCCATGTTTTTTCAACATTTAAAACAGTGAGTATCTAGAACTAAGCAAGACTGTGAAACATTTAAAAGAATCAGCGAGACGGTACCCTTCATAGGACAGGTTAGTGTCTGCCATGTGTGAATTTAGGTCACAGCTTTTCCTCCATAAAACCTGATAAGACTATGTTAAAAATAATAAGCATTGTTTTACAAATGATAACAGTATTCACATAGCCACATGGAAACCTGGAGTTTTTCTTGACTATTTGACATTTTAAAAAATAATATATGTTCTGTTAAATTAACCCCAATTAGCCTTATGCCATTTTCATATTATCTCAGGACCTCATCGTCACTATTTCTCCTCTGGAGTTTAAGGAGATGAATTCAAATTTATTTCATAGATCTCTGTCTTATTTCTGCTGAAACTCATCTTTTAAAAAGAGTCATTTATTTTTCTGTGATTTGAATCAAGTAATATTACTCTGCTTCATTGCCTCTTATCATTTTCAGATTGACATATATCTTTCAGATTCTTGAAGACTATGTCAACCTTCTCATTCCATACTGCAGAACCTGATACCTTATCTGTTTCAAACTATTTCAGAATTCCCAGAATGCAATGATGTGTATCACTTCTGTAGGTTTGTCTTGTGACATAGAATGACCTTTCTTTTTTGGCCCTCCACTTCATATCTCCAAAGACTTGAATCAAATGTCTTCTTCGATAACTCTCCACAGAGTTCAAACTTGGTGCAGATTTGCTCCTAGATGCTTTCTCAAAGTTCTATGATTCTTTCTCAGGCTTCATCAGATTCAACTGGAATGACCTGTTCATATGTATTCCTTTTTATTTTTCTCAGTTGCTATAAGACTCTTCAAAACTTGGCTTTTACACAATTCAATCATCTTTGAATCCTTAGCAGTGGCCCAGTTCAAGAATAAGTGGTATTGACAGTGTCCCTTCAAAATTTCTATCTTCAAATTTATTCTCCAATGTGATGTAAATGAAGGTGAGATCTTTAAGAATTTATTAGAACACTGGTGTGTAGTCCTTATAAATGGGATTAGTATCTGTAAAGAGGCTTCAGAAATCCCCCTTTCCCTTCACTATGTGACACTGTGGCCATTAGTTTTAACAATCAATTTGACATAGTTTTGAATCATCTAAGAAAGGAGTCTCAATGAAGGATTGCCTAGACTTGATTGGACAGTTGGCATAACTGTGTGGTATTATTTTGGTTATATTAATTGTAGTGGGAAGTCCTGCCCAATGAGGGTAGCACCATTCCCAAGGAAGGAAGGATTCTGAATTGTGTGAGAGTGGAGGAAGCAAGTTTAACATTAACATATATTCATTAATTCTTTGCCTTCTGCTCTTGACTGTGTATATAATATTGGATACAATGTTACCCATTGGATACAATTAGATACACCTTGACTTACATGCAATGATAGACTGTAACCTGAAACAGTTTGCCAAAGTAACCCCTTTCTTCCTCTTTTAAATTCCTTTTGTCAGAGTTGTAAATGTCACTTTTATTTCCTTAGATGATGGGACAAGATGAGATTATTATTCAAGCTGTGTGAATACATGGCTTGGGCTGAGCCCAGATCATTTCCTTATTAGTCTGAACTATCCCTAAGCCTAGGCCTAGAAGTGTCTAGCCTCCTTATAATCTAATCTTCAAAGCTGACTGATTCAATGTGGCTTCTCTCCGCTTCTGTCTGAATTGCTCTGCTTAGCTTCATACTACTTTTGGAAATATTTTCTAATCTGCTTTCTTCTCATTCTCTGGCTCCCTATGTCTTCACCTGTGTTAGACTGTTCTCTTAGAAACCTGTGTCTGTAAACTTTATAAAACTTCTCTCTCTCTCTCTCTCTCTCTCTCTCTCTCTCTCTCTCTCTCTCTCTCTCCCCTCTTAAATGCCTCTCCTGTAGCATTATCATGTGAGTTGGGCATATCCTATCTTTGATTTATTCTGTCAAATATTTCTCTGATTCGTCATTTTGTCTGCCCCTCAAGTAGATGTCACTTTCAAACATGGCTGCTTCTTTCTATAAACTAACCTTACTTACCTTCATTATTGGGGTTAAAAATGTGTGAACTAAGGATGAGTCTATATTCCAGCCAGATCACACTGTAATCCAGGGTGTGTCTGCATTCCAGCCAGACCATATGGACATAAAGGTCTTTGGATATGATCCCTTGCCAAAGCAGCCATGTTCCTGGATTAAAATTTCTCAACAAGAGTTTTATTACAGCAAGAGAAAAATTAAACTAAGTTAATAGTCATTGTTCAGCAGAAGTTTGCCCTCACTAAATATTGAATCTCATAGAGCCTTAATCTTGTACTTGTCAGTGTCTAGAACTGTAAGCAATAATTTCTTTGTTTCTCAGTCAACCAGTAATTTTCTAAAGCAGAATGAAAAGACTAAGTTTATAATTAAGGTTAATAAAGTCAATAATTGTTAGGTTAATGATTAATAAAAATATTCTCAAATATACTTGAAAAATATTCCTTACATGAATCTTTTGTCTCTTTTCTTACTAGAACTTCTTATTTCAGTTTTCAGTATTACAAAGAAATCTTTTGTACCATAGCATAAAGATATTATATTGCATATAATAATATTATATTTAAGTATATAATATAATTATTATACATTATATTATTATACATGTATATATTATATACATTATATTATAATAATATATTATTTACATTATATTATATATAATTACATATAATATATAATTACATTGGTAATTATAATATACATATACAATATATATTAATATATGCATATTATTTTGTAATTACATATATATGTATATGTACATGTATGTAATTACATTATATATGTAATATAATTATATTATAACAATACTAACATTTTTCTTTTAATAGGTGTTTCTATTTTCATTGGAAAAATACATATGTGTACACCATACTGATTCTTCTGCCTCTGTCATGAATACACTAGACCATATGTTGTAAAACAGTGCCAATTGTAGGTTGCATTCTTTATTAACACTTTCTATAATTTACTTTGGCAGTAAAGTTTCTTTTTATCACTAATTCATATTACATTCATTTATTTCATTCATGAAATGTTACTTCACTGCTCTGAGATTTGAATACTTCAGCTGAACTTTTTAGTATTTTCTGCATATATCTCAAGTTCTACCATTTATGAATGTACAACAGAAATTATATTCAAGTGAATTAGGTAATTAGTGTTAGTAGAAGGTATATTTTAAATATCTTCATGATAAAGGACTCAGTGAGTGGTTGATAACATTTTAGTAATTGATTACATGTTCTTTATTTATAATTGACTATTAATATATTTGTGGAAATATTAAACACAAGTAAATTTGGATACTGTCATTAAAATATCATGTCTTATGTCATAGGTGCTTGCTGATATCCACAATATTTTTTAGTGTATACAGTATGCTTTTTTTTCTGGTATCTGCCTATATGCTTGACTAGAATTCTTTGATGTTAGGGCTTTAACCTGTAAGTCTTTAGAATAAAAGATTTAAGCATTTGAATTCTAGGTACATAGTAACTGAATTGGGTTGATGGTTTAGTTTTATTCTAGCAGGAAATCTCAGATAAGTTACTAAATTTCAAAGCCTTGGTTTTTTTAATTCTTAAAGTAGAGGTAAAAATGGGGTTTTATTTATAGGATAACTGAAAAAGTTAAAAGATGTTGAGCATCTAAGATACTAAACATACATATAATTGTGCTGACATCATCATGTGTACTAGGTAAGACTGCTATAACTGAGTGACAGCCTTAGCCTTTATCCTTTTGAGAGAGGATCATCCTGAGTGATCACATTGGCCTTGAGCTCACTCTGTTTTACAGGCTAGTCCTAAGCTTCCTTGAACTCACTCTGTGGTACAAGGTAGTCCTAAACTTTCTTGAGTTCACTCTGTTGTACAGGCTAGTCCTAAACTTGCCATCCTCCTGTTTTCATTGCCCACATACTGTGATTTTAGGTGTGCACTACCCACCATGCCAGGCTAATAAATAATATTTTTTATTTTAAAAATTAAGTTCAAACATACAGATTTATCTATATAGTTATATATTTAGGTATGTCAAATGAATTACCAAAGTTTTCTGGTTAATGAAGAAATGACCTTAGAAATATCCAGATTATCTGGTAATTATGTATATCTTCTCATTCTTCTATTCCTTTGTACTCTGCTGATTTCTGGGGACTTGGGACTATGTAATATTTCATCTACTTATATGTGTCTATAAAGCTCAGAGAACTGAAAAATTCATCCCATTACACCCAGTTTCTTTGTCTATAATGGGGGCCATAAAGTAATTCTTTCCGTACCATTTGTACAAGTTTTATTTGAAACTGTCTTGAATTTGAGTTTATTCATTTTCTCAGAAATGTCACCAACATTTGAGTAGCCTTGATTTGTTTTACAGTTTTTATAAAGTCTTTTAATTGAAAATTGTTCATACTTTTTTCTCAAAACATCCTAGATATAACTAGCCCAAATTTCTATTTATGTTTGTATGATGTAAAGTTTATCATTAGAGTTTCCAAGATTGGGGACAGTGTCTGTTGTAACCTCTCAACAGGACTTGAAAGTAATACTCTGTCATAAATCAGAAGGACATTTTTATATTTGTCTGAATGTTTCTTCTAATGATAATGATTCTTTTGGCTCATTTATAACCATAGATCTTTCTAGAGTAAGAAAAATGATTCTAGAGGGAGAACTATTAATAAATAAATCAGCTTTTGTGCTTGTGTAAGAAACTAATTCCAATTTATTCATTCATTTCTTTCTTTCTTTTTTCATTATTTGAAATACTATGTAAATGGGGAAACAGTGCCAAGGAATTATTAGTAATAGTTATTTCCTAATTGCAATGAGAAGCATCCTGTATGTTTAAATAAATATTGTTAACTATGACCTCTTGCTGGGCCAAGACTGATAAGTCAATTGTTTGACCTATATGAAGTCCACACAGTATACACAGTGAGGAGTGCAACAGGAAAACAGGACACAATAAATCAGGAATTAGAGCACTGATTGTTGCAGCTAATTACATCAGGCTTCTGCTTAATTTCTCACTCTGTCATTCTAACCTGATTTTCTTGCCAACAGACTTTGCAAATTGCTGGTGTCACGTACATTCAGCAAATAATAATCCTTAGTTACTGTGACTGACAAATGAATGAGCAGGAGGAGATAGTTTATTATGCAAGGATGAAGCGAGACATTCACCAGATACCTGCCTGGATGCTTTTATAATTTAGTTACCTAGATGGGCTGCCTGATGCCTTTCTCCAAGGGCATAGACTTTGGCATCAAGACAACATAATCAGATCTGTGGTTTGGCTTGATAATGCTGAGCATGAAGAAGGAATGGTACTGGATGAGGAAGAGAGGGGACGGTCTTTGCTTGGACAAAGAAAGAGATGAAGTAGTAACTTAGCTCTTTAAGTCATATCTGAGTGTAATGCATTTAGTGTGAGAGAGATTAGTCAGCACATTGTGGAGTCCTAATCTTGGGTACACATGGTGAGCTAACTCGTATCTTTAGCCCATTATGACTTGATTATTGAAACTGAAAACTATGTGTATTAAGACATGATGATAAGAATGAGATGCTCTTATTAAAAATAATTATTCCCATATTATTCTTTTGCACGTGGATAATACACATCAGTTCATCTCATTACAATGCTAGTCTTGAAAATTTTTTATGGCCTTGGATCAATTTTCCTTTTGTTATTTTATGAAACTTACATGATTTCCATACTTTAAACAATTTTACTATATTTAGGAGATAGAACATGGAAATTTTAGTTGAAGACAAATTTGCATTTGTGTTATTTACTACATTTTTATATTCTGATAACATTTTATTTTTTATTTTGAAATACTTTCAGTAAAAATTCACATAGAAAGTCAGCATTCAATTATAAAAAAAGACTAGTCATTCATATTCTATTGTAGAATACATGTAATATTAGACATATAATTTTAGCTACAGTCTAAGTCCTGTATGTTATGTTAGATGTGAAAATATAAGATACTTGACACATATAAGACTGCCAAGAACATTTTCTACCTCTTTGTATTGCCTCAAGAATAGATAACCCTAAAATATGTAATATACATATATAAAAATTTACAATGAAATCTACTTTTTTGTACCTTTTATGTTTGCTAATAAAAAAATTATACAATGAACAAGTAAGTCAAGATCTAGCTATAGGCTTACCCAGGCTATTCACTGCTTCTTTGGTGTTTAATAAAAATTCTATTAGCCTAATCATCTGAAAGTAACACCTTGGCAATTTGTGAAAAATACAACTATTTCATGGTACAAAATCAAATTTACTTCATTCTTTCACTTGTCATGATTTCTGGTTTGAGGTGTTGTTTTGGGTTGTTTTTTTTCTTTGTTTTTATTTTTCCACTTCTTTGCCTTGGTGTTTGCTTTTTATTCA
This sequence comes from Arvicanthis niloticus, assembly GCF_011762505.2. Lineage (NCBI taxonomy): Eukaryota > Metazoa > Chordata > Mammalia > Rodentia > Muridae > Arvicanthis > Arvicanthis niloticus. Next base: position 47,307,146 of record NC_047673.1, read on the forward strand.
GGGAAAGAAAAATGTTGTAAGAACCAAAAAAGAACTATTTTTATATTAAAATGATGTGACAGACTATAGTGCTCATTTTGGACTCACTGTTCTACTTGGTAAAGCAAAGGCAAGATTTAACTATGTAATTAAATGTGTGGATACCACCTAGTATTCAGTGATGAAGGCTGGAATACCTGCTAATAAAGAGTCCAAAAACTGGTCCAAAGTCCATAACATGAGCAGAGTCTTCCCAGCACTGCTTCTGACAGACACTTCAGAGACAATAGGAGATTGTATTTCTCTGTTTTTAAATAAATACCTAGTTATAATCTGTGTAAAATTCTTCCAGTCTCATACTAGCTTTTCAAAAGTTCCTAATGTATTTTTGTTTGTTTGTTTTACCCATGTTTCCCAGAGTATTATACAAATAAATATTAAGTATCCATTGTCCATGCTTCTTATGCTATTGTGTGTCCCTTGCAGAGGGAAAAATGCTGAAATAGAAGTGGGTCAAAGAACTTCCAAGCATTAAGAAGAAATCTGAGAACCATATAACAAGCTGGTACAACCACTCTGGAAATCAGTCTGGAGGTTCTTCAGAAAATTGGGCATAGTACAACCTGAGGACCCAGCCATACCACTCTTGGGCATACACCGAAAAGATGCTCCAACATGTAATAAGGACACATAATCCACTATGTTCATAGCAGCCTTATTTATAATAGCCAAAAGCTGCAAAGAACCCAAATGTCCTCCAACAGAGGAATGGATACAGAAAATGTGGTACATTTACATTTAATAGCTAAGTACTTAGCTATTAAAAACAATGAATTCATGAAATTCTTAGGCAAATGGATAGAATTAGAAAATACCATCCTGAGTGTGGTAACCCAATCACAAGAGAACACATATGATATGCACTCACTGATAAGTGGATGTTAGCGCAAGCACATGAAGCTCAAGAAGAAGGAAGGCCAAAGTTTAGATGCTTCAGTCCTTCTTAGAAGGGGGAACAAAATACCCATGGGAGGATATATGGAGAAAACGTGTGGAGCAGAGATTGAAGAAAAGGCTCTCTAGAGACTGTCCCACCTGGGGATTCATCTTATATACAGACAGAAAACCTAGACACTACTTTGGATGCCAAGAAGTGCTTGCTGACAGGAGCCTGTTATAGCTGTCTCCTAAGAGGCTCTGCCAGGGCCTGACAAATACAGAAGCGGGTGCTCGCAGCCAAGCATTGCACTGAGCATGGGGATCCAATGGAGGAATTAGAGAAAGGACTGAAGGCGCTGAAGGGATTCATAACCTATAGGAAGAATAACAGTATCAACCAACCAGACCCTGCCCCCCCCCAGAGGTCCCAGGGACTAAACCACCAACAAAAGAGTACACATGGAGGGACCCATGGCTCCAGCCACATATGTAGCAAAGAATGACCTTGTTGGACAGCAATAAGAGGAGAGGCCCTTGGTCCTGTGAAGGCTCTGATGCCCCAGTGTAGGTGAATGCCAGGCGGGTAAGGTGGGAGTGGGTAGGTGGGAGGGGGAGTACTCTCACAGAATCAGGGGGAGGGAGGATGGGATAGGGGCTTTCCAGAGGGCAAACCTAGAGAGGGGATAACATTTGAAATGTAAATAAATAAAATATTTTTTTAAAAAGACTGTAACCTCTGAGGTGAAAGAAACACTTTCTCAATCTTTATACAGCCATAGAATCTTCAGTAAGAATTTTTAAAGAAAAAAGTATAGATGTAAACACAGGCATTAAGGGACAATTACTTAGGAGCAAGAAAGTGAACATAGGTGCAGGGGCTTGGGCTTCTCAAGAGAGAGTCCTAGTGCTGAAGTGTTTTAAAAACATCTATATACAGAATTGTGGTGGCTTCTGAAATTACATCATTGAAAGCTTTGGAAAGTCTAAGCAATCCTCCAGCTTACTTAGTCCTGTCCAAGAAACATTTCTTTCTTTAAGACATGAGCTCATAACCTTGTTTCTGAGATGATGCACTGAGAATTACAGGTTGACAAGCTGGAAACGTAATTCAAGGTCAAATAGATCTTAACTATAATAGGTAAGTTGCAAGGAAGCTCAGACACATCGCTTGACTTGAAGGAAGGTTCACAATCCTGCCTCTGGTGTCAGAGTCCCAGAATTTAGCAGTTTATAGATGAGAAAGGAGTGAGGCAAAGCTCACAGGTCACGTAAGCTTTGGCCTTAAGCACAATTTATTGGTATTTTGCTATTTTATTTGACATATTCCTGTAAAAAATTATTGTGTCAATGTACAGTCCTTGTAGCTATTTTTTTATTAGTTGTGCTGAAATTCTTGACTCTTAACAAGTGACAATCTTTATCCAGGAGTGGAAGTGAGGGATTCCTTTTCATTTGCATGCCCCATAATTATTTAGCTTGCATCATGGTTCAATTACGTATTAATAGCCAATCTAAGGCACAATGTTTATATATTTATAAATTATATATTAGATTTATCGTTTTTTCTAAACATTATGCCTTAAAACTTAGATATGTTAATATATGAAAATGCAGATTTTTATCTGCTATATTATTTTAAATTTTGCAAATATATAAAAATTTGCTTACTTGTTTATACTAATGAATATTTAGGAGTATTCTAGACAATGTCATGATAGTTTTGTAATAAACACCTTAAATACATGTCATTATTCATATATGTATATGTAATATGATATATATTACCTTCAGCTCTACTGGGTATTTCTAGATACCTATGTACTACAAGTAAATATGTAAATAAAAGTACTTTCTAGGGCAGCCATGGTGGTAAATACTTGTAATCTTAGCACTTGGCAGGTAGAGGAAGTAGGATCATATATCATGGTCACCTTCATACAGCAAGTTTGAGGCCAGCCTAAATGATATGAAATTCTGCAAACATAATTTTTAAAAATTAATAAATAAGAGTAAAACTATTCTTTATATAATCTTGCAAATAATCATTTGGTTTCAGCTTCTTTGTCACATGTCTAATGGAGTGAGAAGCATTATGACATAGTGGTTGGTATTTGTATTTTCCCTCATTATCAAAATTTAATTGTTAATATTAAACATTTGTATTCACATCTCCATTGTTTGCTCATTACACTTTACCACTGATATAAGCATTATCAGTGGCTATAAACAATAATAGGTCTGCATCTATTGAGATGATGTTTCTGTGGCTTTCTTGCTATATATATGTCTTTCATTTTGGCTTGGTATTTAACTTTATAATATAATTTTTCTAAAAAGGATTTTAACTATCAGTAGAAATAGAGATAACACTTTTCTTGATCAATTCCTTCAGCAGAGTTGAGGTGTTCCTTATGTTTACAATCTGCCTTTCCTCATTGGTATCTGAAGTGATAATTTCTGGTTTCTTTGGAGACTTAGTTGCATCATATTATGTTTTTCTGGAAACTGTCTTAGGAGAGGATTTTGCTAACGTAGGCACATGGGAGGATGTTTTGGTGAGAGCAGACATATGGTGTTTTTCTGGAAGCTGCCTGGAAAAAGGGCACAAGATATATTGTTGGAGTGGACACATGAGAGGACACCAGATGCCTGGAAAGGGTGTAAATATAACCCAACAGACAGTGGATGACTCTGTGGCATTGGTTCGCCATGCCTTCTTCACTGATCATCATTTGTCATGACTTTGTAGAGAGAAAAGCACCAAAGAACCTTTTGTGATATTCTGGTGGCTTCTTGCAGCACTTCAGTGGACTTGGGAAGATTGGCAGAGCCTCTCAGTTTTTTTCTGGATCAAACTGCTGCTGTTGATTTGTGAATTGTGTTTGCAAGTGAATCTGAGCTACCACTGCAATTCGGGTGAACTGTTGGTGTTCTGATAACAAAAGGTTGGAACTGACCCAAAGAAATATTTCTAGATAGATCTATCCCTGTTTGTCTTATTAACTTTTTCTTTCTACTACTTCTGATGGGTGATGAGCTAGAAGGAAGGTTAAAATGTTTAAGCACCCTTATTAAAGTAAGTTTTGAAATACCTAGGCTTACTGGTATCAATACTGGGTGACTGTACTCAAGTTCTGGCAAAAAGAATGAGCCACTTTTCCCAGAGACTAATAGTATATGCCCAAGACTCGGTGAGGAAACAGAACCCATTCAATCAGTTAGCTATGGCAGAAGCATTAGAGTCCACACAATTATGATTTATTTTATAGTGAACTGTATTCTTTCCCAACATTTTATAGTATATATATATATATATATATATATATATATATATATATATGAATATATGTGTGTATGTGTATATATGTACATATATATATACACATATATGTATGTATATTCTCCTTCCTCTTTTATTTGAGAGATTGCTTTAATCATCTTTACCAATGTAGGCTTAGTAGTCACGAATTGCTTTAGGTTAGATTTTCTCTCATTTCTTATTATGGGATAAAATTGCTAGGATATATTAATATTGGTAGACATTTATTTTCTTTCATGACTTGAAACCCATCATTTCAGTCTAGCCAGAGCACGCTTGTTATAAATTTGATGAGTTTGCCTTTGTAGCTGACCTGGAGCTACCCTCCTGAAGATTTTAATTGTTCTGTATTTTATAAACTTCTTATTTTAAATGTAATGTGACATGTAATAGCTCTTTACTGTCTATATATGTTTTGGGTTCTAAATGCATTTTTACTTAGACATTTATATCTTTCATCAAGTTTAAAAATGTTTCTATTTATGATAAAATGTTTATAAGAATGTTTTCCATTATAAAAGTTTTTATGCCTTTTGTTTGAATTGAAGATTGTTATATTTCTAGTATCATTCTCCTGATTGTATCACTTATGTCTTGGAACTTATGTTCATAGTTTCTTTCTCTTTTTCTTTGTTACTATCTGAATAAAACTATTCATTAACCTTGTGGCAAAGCCCTGATTCTGTGCCCTTCACTTAATATAGGCCATTTGTAATGGTGTCTAATTTTATTTGTGTATTATACTTTTAATTCCAAAGAAATCTAGTGTTATGTAGGGGGGCGGGTCCTTTAGAATCTTTATTGTTTGCTACATCTAAATCTACGATTGTCTTCCTTACTTCATTCTTCTGTCTATTTGTATCCTTTATGAAGTTTTTAAGTTTTGATTTTTGAACTGGTAATATTGTTTATGGGGAAAAGTGCCTGTTACACAAAGTTGACAAACTGATTCAGATCTCCATGTAAATGTTTCATAGTATACAACTCTCTCCCCACAACTCACTCTCTCTCTCTCTCTCTCTCTCTCTCTCTCTCTCTCTCTCTCTCTCTCACACACACACACACACACACACATACACACAAATAAAATAAAATAAAATAAAAAAGTTGAACTTTTTGCCATGATCTGCATGGCTTTGGAACTGAAGAAACAACAGACAAATGTATACAAAAGCTGGGATCAGGTGGACCATGCACTCGATGGAAAAGTACCAACAGCGCATTTATAGGCAGTTGAATGAGAAGATAGAGCCAATAATTTCAGTAGGAGACTGTTGGGGTGGGGGAGCAACTTATCAATTTCAGTAGGAGACCATGAGGGGAGCAACTTAGCAAGTTCAGGCTTTAGTCACTCAGGAGGAGAAAGCTGTGGTTGATGTTTTGAGTGCATTGTCACCTGTAGTCAGAATAGGAGAAGGCTGTGACATTCACATGGGTCTAAGGCATTGGGGAACTTCATATGGTTGTGCTCATATTAACTATGTGCATGCAGCCCAGCCTTCATTTGCTCCCCATAACTTTTAAATGATTTTACCAGATATTTAATACTATATGTTTAGTTTCAGTTACTAGAAAAAAAAAAAAAAAAGAACTTTAGCAGGCATCATGGGTCCTTCTTTTTCTGTGTTTCTTTTTGATTCTATATTGTGATGTGTGCATATGTTGTTGAAGAATAAGTCTTACATTTTTGTATGAGTTTCTTCTTGGTGAGCAATAAGCCTTCTTATTTGGAGGGCTCAATTCCTAATATGACACTTCTAACATGTCTCTCCTTTTTGTCAAGACACACACACACACACACACACACACAAACACACAAATCCAATACTCACTGTGGCAGACACCACAGATAAATAACAACTACATACCCAGCAATAGTAGAAAAACAAGAAGAAAAAGCAATGTACATTACAAAGTGAAAACTCTATGAAGGAAAATAATATTAATAAAAATAACAAAAATGGGGAATAGGGTAAAGGATAGGAAGGAAAATAAGATGAGGGACTGTGTTGGGAAAATGGTAAGTTAAAACATAATAATATGAATATAAAAGTTAATAATAAAAGAAAAATTTCCAAAGTTTCTTCTTACTGAGGAGATAGAAACATGTGTTCCAAATCTTTGGCTCTAGAGATCTTCATAAATGAGTGGGCCAAGTTCAGTGTGTTTCTTCTCAGATCCAAACATGTGAAAGCAGACAAACAAACTCGGCAGAATGGAGGCTGAGCCCTGTTCTATCTGTAGAACCAAGGAGATGCAAGGTAGGACAATGCCCTGTCATGAGCTCTATGTATGGCCCAGGACACAGTGGCATGTGTGCTAGCTGCTCTCACTGTCTGGTGCTAAGTATCACTTGATTGCATACTCATGAACATCAGAAGCACTCTGCCAGTAGGAGTGAGCAATGTTCAAGTAACAGTTGCTGGGATGCACTGTCTAAGGTGTGGCTCTGTATATTTAATTGTTAATTGTGCATCAGCAAGAGCTAAACACTCTCTTATTTCTATGGCCCATCACAGGTCTCATATTTTGTAAATATTTATTCTTGGCTAAGGCAATATATAATATCTGATTGGCTTTAATAAAGACCTGACAGACAATAGCTGGGCAGGAAATTGAAAGCAAATCTTCTGGCCAGAAAAAAGGGACTCTGGGAGAAGAATCAGAGACAGGAGATTCGCCAGCAGACCCAGTGGTGGAGAGATAGACTAGAGTGAAGCAGAGAGGTAGAACTAGCTAGGTGGTAGGATGTAGGCCAGGATTAATTGAGAATGAATAATCAGGAGACTTCCCAGCAGAAGGTCTAAGTTTTGAAATGTTAAAAAAAAAAAGACTCCATGTCATTATTCATGTCACTGGTGGGCCCAAGAAAACTCCTGAAATAGGAGTGGAAAATATTCTACAACTGTCTGAGTCTCTGACTGCACATAAAAGGCAAGAAAATAAAAGTATGAAGGCTGGAGATACAGCTTTCATTGTAGAGGTTAGATCGCCGTTTACTCTTCCAAAGGACTTTTGTCTGATTCCCAGCAGCCATTTGGTAACTCATAATTTTCTTCTGCAACTCTAGTTCTCAGAAATCTGAAGCTTCTTCTAGCCTCCACAGGCACCAGGCGTGTGTGTGTGTGTGTGTGTGTGTGTGTGTGTGTGTCGCTTTTTTTTCTGTTCTGAGTTTTGCTTTTGTATTCACTGTCCCTCCCAGTCAACCTTCTCACAATCCTTCCCCCATCCCTGCATCCCTTTTCCTCTAAGCAGGTGGGATCACCCTGGGTATCCCCTGCCCCCGAGCCCCCACCCCATACATCAAGTCTCTGTGGGACTAGACATATCCTCTCCCACTGAGGCCAGACAAAGTAGCCCAGCTAGAACATATCCCATGGACAGACAACAGCTTATGAGACAGCTCCTGCTTCCGTTGTTTGGGAGCCACATGAAGTCCAAGCTGCATTTCTGCCACATCTGTGCATGGAGGCCTCGGTCCAGCCTGTGGATGCTGTTACATTGCTGGTTCAGACTCTGAAAGCCCCAAGGGTCCAGGCTAGTTGACTCTGTTAATCTTCCTGTAGCGTTCCTATTTCCCATTGGGCCCACAATCCTTCCTTCTATTCTTTCATATGCATCTCCAAGCTTCATCATCAGCATCTAAATCACCTGCTGGGTGGAACCTCTCAGAGGACAGCCATGCTAGACTTCTGTCTACAAGCCTAAGAGAATATCATGAATAGTGTCAGGGACTGGTGCTTGCCCATGGGATGAGTCTCAAGTTGGGCCTATTATTGGTTGGCCATTTTTTCAGTCTGTTCATCCCCAGTGCCTACATTTCTTGTAGACAGGACAGATTTGGGGCCAAAATTTTGTGGGTGGATTTGTGACTCTATAGTTCCATTGGGCTTCCTGCCTTGCTATAGGAGATGGCCTCTTCAGTTTTCATATTTCCAGTGCTGTGAGTCACAGCTAAGGTCATTCCCACTGATTCTTGGACACCTCACTTATCTCAGGTCTCTGTCTTATACTGGAGGTGCCCAGGACCTTCCCATCCTAGTCAGTTGCATTGAGAAATTTTAGTTTTAGGAGAATATTTTCCCATATACATAACAAATCTTCCTGTGCTCTTCTATGCCTTTGTTGTTTCCTTTCTAACACAACCTGCTTTTCCTCTATAATATTTTAAATCAATTTTAATACTCCTTTTTCTTTTATATTATCAGAATGCAGTGTTTCAGGTTCTAAACTGCATTTAAAGCATTGCCACTCAATACCTTACTCTATCCTGCCACTAGGGTTCTTTCTTAATAAGTCTATTTCAACTCTGATTTTGTTCCCTGTTTCACTTCTCCAGTAAATATGCAGATGTGCTTTTACATTTTCTGTGTCCCTATACTGAGTTTCTAGAGAGTGCCAGTTTAGTAACTCTATGCTTTATAATGCAACATGCTGATTGCCTAGTAATTTCATGTCAGTAATTTCGACAGTAATATTTCACTTCTGTGATTTTGAACTGTATAGCAACCTAATATTTTATTTCATTTTATTCTTTGCCTTCCCTTCTTTTTGTTTCTCTTTTGTGGGCTTCTAAATATGTTTTAATTTCCTCTTGTATTTGGAAAGTTCAAGTGTACTTTACATTATTTTAACTTTATTGAAGTGAGCTAATGTTTTATTTCCCCCAAATCCTTCCAACCACAAGATTTCTATATGCTCTGAAGTTTTTTTTTTTTTTTTTAAAAAAAGGCAAATTCCCATTGTCCTTCTTTTTCTTACTTTTCTCCTTCTCAAGAGTTCTTTGGTCATCTTCATCCACCAATGACTAATATTATGGACAACAGATTTATTCTTCTATGTGGATTGTTTCTGTTGGAAGTCTAGTAGCATGGGTACTTTAAATCTCTCCTCTTCGATTTTCACTTTGGCCACCAAGTGCCTCACTGGAATATTTCAAAGATGGAAGCACACACAAAAAACTCATCTTTGTACACATTGAAACCTTTTCTTGTTTTAGCTCTTAGAACCTTCTCTTGGCCATCCCTTATTTCCTTAGCTTTGTCCTTTGGGCATGTTTTAAATGTATTAATACTATGGTGTAAATCCTGATATTCCTCTAAAATTATACTTTGTAACCTGATAGCCTATGTTGTTGGTATTAATAAGGGCAGTTACAGAAGATGCAATCAAACCAGGAGGGTCTCACCTTCAAGAATAAAGACACAGTATCTTCTTGCATGTGAGGATAGACAAAGAGCACTGTCTATGAGAACATGCCCAGATGTTAAACCTCCTGAAACATTTGTTTTAGAGTTTTTAGCCTCCAGTCTACAAGGAAAAAAAGTGTGCTATTTATAATGTACCCAGTAATGTTTTTATTGGAGTTGAGTGGACTAAGACAATTACAGATAATTTTCTAGCTTTTGATTCTTTCTTTAACCTTCCAAAAGTTTATTTTATTATTTTCTATCATCGCCATGTGTCCTGTGAGCAAGAGAGGATGCAAAATGTGAGCACACCACATAACTGTGCCTGGAAGCCATTTTTTAAATTTTTATTTTTTTAAAAAAGTTTATATTTTACTTTCAGTTCACAAGTCTTATTTTACTCATGTAAATGTGTGTATAGTAGTTGCATAAATATTATTTTCAGAAATTGTAACCAGATTATATTGGCTTCCATTTTATAATCATAAGCAACTTATTTAGTTTAATTCCCTGGCTACTATTTGACAATGTGCTATTGTCATGATACTGGAGTATTAAAATACTGGATTCATTTTGCTGAGTATAGAGTCTATGGAAATTTGGACATGAATATGGCTATGGAGAGGAAAATATAGAAATTTCTCTGACTCAGTTCTTAGGGTAGGGAATCCATCCAGTAAGATGAGATTTCTTTGAACTGGTACAGAACACAAGATCATAGAAGAGCATTTGTATCTAGTCAATACTGAGAACATAAGAGAATTCACATCTCTGAGTGTGTTTTACTTTTCTGTGTATCAGTACACAGAGTAGTTTAACCTGAAATTTTAAAAATAATTGTGCTATACATGTATACACCCACTAGTCAGCAGACAATACAACAGACTTCTAAATATTCGTGTGTATCACTACATAAGACTTCAAAAAGAAGTTAACTTAAATTATGAAAAGCATAGGGTTTTTCAGCAGGGTATAGTATAATTCAAGTTGAATATATAACCACACTAAATAGGAACGTTATTTTGAAGCTGGTAGGTCTTCAGTTGTGTTCTTTATATCTTCTCCTTCAATAGACATCCTATTAAATTCATATTAAAAATGAACGTACTTCTAAATATTGAAGCAAGTTGTCTTTTTTGAGCACATCTATGTGTCAAGCCTCATTAAGTTCTTTAGGTTTATTTCCATCTTAATGAGTTTTTACTGTTTTTGTGTAACAAATGAAAAAATCAGCAGGGATAATGTACATGAAGGTATAATATAAGGCTGTACCAGAATATAATTCAAGACTTTGTTACAAACGTGTATTATACCTCCACTATTTTACATTGGGATTCTGTTTATGCAAACAAATACTTTAATGCTTTTTTGAAAGTCTTTAAAATATTTTTTAGTTTTAAAAATTATGATAGATTATATTGTTTCTTCATCTCTTCCTCTCTCAGTCACTCTTATGTGTGCAATCTCCCTTGATCTCTCTCATTTTCATTCCTCTTTGCTTTTATTGTTGTTACATCTATGTAAAATATACATATATGCTATGAGTACATACATACTTGAGAAAAATATATGCTTTGAATAGATAAAATGCAAACAAAAATTTAATTGCTATTGCATATTTAAGACTGAAGAGGTACAAAGTGTTCAGACTGTGTTCTCTGAGACAAATGTACAAGGCAGATGTAAGAATAGTAAAACAAATTTACCAAACGGGAATTTTAAAAAGCTCAAGTAGGAAGGCAGTGGTAATAAACAATTGGTAAATGGAGGGATTTGGAACATGTAATGTTAATAAGGAATGGATGCAGAAGGGGTCAAGATTAAAGGAGTAAATTACAGTGTGTTCAGTGGAATGGAAGCGTCTATTTCGCATGTAAGTGGAAATCTAAGGAATGTTCTGAAGAAATTCTGCCAAGCCCTTAGAGACCAACAAATTGGACCATGATTGGAGAAAGAGGCACGCCCTAAATTGTTTCAAGAAACACATAAATGTTATGTTTAAGGAATAAAAGTAGTAGCATGTATAGTGCACTCTTGAGAGCCCTAATGAGAGCCACTGGAAGAGTTCTTAAGTTGAAGCTACTTCTAGAGATGAACATGGACAATAATATTGTTGGTGGTGTGGGCCTTCATCCTAGAGATGCATATATTTAATGAATTTTTCTAAGGCAGTGGGAAATGTGAACAAGGTATCATATTGTGCATAGAAATACATCACATGACTAGAAATGCTACATGAAAATGAGTGTTTTCATTTGCGCTGATGTAAACATAAGACAGCATAATAATAAAAAACAGAGCTGAGTTGCCAAATGAGAACCCTGTTATCACATGATGTATGAGGATGGAAGTTCGTATGTACAGGAAGAAATTCTATAGCAAATAAGGAGCTGAAACACAGTGATCAAAAGACCCAGGTGCAGCCTACATGTAAACGGAACCGATGGCTACAGCCATCTAATAAAATCAAAGAAGGAAGAAACTAATAAATAGGAACCCACAAGACATTGCAGATGAGAGAAAGGATGGTCAATGATAGACATCAATTTGTCTGAATCTCTTCCTTTATTATTGCATATTTTATTTATTTACATTTTAGATGTCATCCCTTTCCCCCCATTTCCCCTCCCTAGAAATCCCCTATCCCATGCTCCCTCCTCCTTTTTGCCTTTATGCCATTTTGATTACATGTAAGTATTAAGGTCAGTTCTAAGGTTGAGGAACTAGCAATAAAATAGTTGCAAATAGTCAAGAAACAAGCAAGAAAATAAACACAAATAGTCAAAGAACAAGCAAGGCAATAAGCAAAGTTCCATGAACACTCCCAAGATCACTGTTTCTAAGGGCTTATCAGAATGACCAAAATATCTGAGCCCACTTTGCTGTCCTAGCCCAAAGTCCTTTTCATGTCTGAAGCCTACTTCCTTGTTCTAGTCTAAAATTTATATTCCTGCCTGAAATCACTTCTTTGTTCCAGCCTAAGATTTAGATTCCTGCCTGAAATTACTTTTTGTCCTAGCTGAATGCCAGATTCCTGCATGAAGCCCATTTTCTTGTCCTTGGCCAATGTCATATTTTTGCCAATCAGCCCCAAAAGGTCTCCCCGTCTCCCCCCCTTTTTTGCTTCAGAACAAGACTGACCCTCTCTTAGGTCATTCTGACAAGAATGCCTTCCTTAACCATCATGGACTATACATTATCAAATGCAATACACTTATGTCTTAGGTTGGTAAGGCTCTGTGCAGAATCATACCTGTCTTTGTTAAATTAATTATTGTTAAATTAATAACTCTATCTGGGGGTCCATTTTCAGTTTCAAGCCATGTACTTTGGTTCTTTAAATTCATAAGCTCATTATGCAAAGTTAAAACATCCAGAGATGTTAGAATTATGCCAAATACACTGCAAGTGTCTTTAAACTTTTTCTTAATTTTAATGACTACCCTTGTAAATTTTAGAACTAACATGAATCCAATGTATTCGTCATGACACTCGAAATGGCTCCTTACTCTTAAACTCTGAACCTCCTTTCAATAATTTGAATATGATTAAGTGCATCAACCTGTTGTTCCAAATGCCTATCTAAAACCTCTTGTGTATTCAACACATTTGTAACATTTTTTGCTAAATGATTTACAAATGTAGCTGTCTTAACTTCTGTGTCAAAGCAATTGCAGAAGCAATGGTGCTACCAATTAATGTAATTAAAGCTGTTATGCCAGCAATAATCAAGCCCAGTACCCTCTTGCTTGTGCTTAAAGCCTGACTCACTTCTTCCAGTACTTGCAAGCCTTTTTCAGAATACCAAGGTTCTGTGATATTCAGGGCAATAAAACAAAAGCTGGCTGATAGACCATAACAGACATGCCAGGTTTCAACATAACTAACACAATTTGAAAGTGTACAATCAATCCAACTTCCATTAAGTATTGTAGAAGAAACAAAATTAATTTTACCATGACAATTAAAAGAGCCTTAACACATGTGCTAACACTTGTTAGAAATCTAGATCCTGTCCCATCTTTATCTCTTGCTAACATTACATCATAGAGAACTGCAGTTAACTTCCAAATATGTCTCTGAAAATGTCCAGAACCAGCCTTCTAAATGAAGACTGTTATTTCCAATATTGGATTGATTTCTAGACCAGTCCATAATTGAGTCTGAATAGCTGGTCACCTTTAAGAAAAATACAAGAGACATTATAATTTCTCTTTTTGATTCTCTGTTCCACAAGGTCTAAAAACTTGAGGCAAGGCTGTTTGTCCCATCTGGGGTATAGTCAAGCAAAGGTGGGTCAGGGACATATGTCCAATACAGCTCCACAGTCACCCTTGTCAGGGAACTCAGCAACTTACCACAGCTTACCACAGGTCAGCATCCTTTTTGTCCTAGCATCAGAATGTCTCTCCCATTGCTCTGGCAGCCACCATGCTCCTTCAGCATCCAGCAGAAAAAACACAAACATGCCCTCTTCCCCATATTAAATACCTGATTGAGATCATGCCATATGCCAGTAAGTGTATCCTTCCCTTTCACCTATGCATAAATACGCCTAGTTGTATAGTGCCAAAGACACTCAGCAGAAAGCTCCTTGATATCCAATTTTTTTTTTTAAAAAAAAAAAGTAAAATAAAAAGAACATGATTAAATGAATTTGTAGTATACAGGGATATACCTCCCCCTTTTTTATTTTATGAAGATATTGCTTTAAAGTTCCATGAGCTCCTTTCATAGTCCCTTGTTCATGACAATTATAAGAAATCCCAGTAATATGGGTAATATTAATTTGGTGACAAAAAGTTTCAAATGCTTGACTGTGATTGCTAGTTCCATTATCTTTTTTTATATTATTATTGGATAATTTATTTATCTACATTTCAGATGTCATTCCCTTTCCACATTCCTCCACCCCAGAAACACCTTATCCCATCCCCCATCCTCCTGCTTCTATGAGGGTGTGCCCCCGTCCATCCACCCACTCCTGCCACCTAGCACTCGGGTTCCCCCACACTGGGGCATCCAGCCTTCACAGGACCAAGGCACTCCTCTCCCACTGATGCCCAACAAGGCCATCTTCCACTACATATACAGCTGGAGCCATGGATCCCTCCATGTGTGCTCCCAGGCTAGCTGTTTAGACCCTGGGAGCTCTGGTTGGTTGTTATTGTTGCTCTACTCATGGGGCCCACAAGCCTCTTTATTCCTTCAGTCTTCTCTCTAACTCCTGCATTGAAGAACCTGTGATCAGTTCAATGGTTAGCTGTGAGCATTTGCCTCTGTATATGTCATGTTCTGGCAGAGCCTCTCAGGCAACAGGCATATCAGGCTCCTGTCAGCATGCACTTTCTGACATCCACAAAAGTGTTTTCATTTGGTGATTGCACCTGGGATGGATCCCCAGGTGGGGCAGTCTCCAGATGGCCCCTCCTCTGGTCTCTCTTCACACATTGTCTCCATATTTGCTTCTGTGAGTATTTTGTTACTCCTTCCAAGAAGGACCAAAGTACACACTCTGGTCTTTCTGCTTCTTGAGCTTCATGTATTCTGTGAGTTATATCTTGGGTATTGTGAACTTTGGGTCTAATATCCACTTATCAGTGAGTGCATACCATGTGTGTTCTTTTGTGATTGGGTTACCACACTCAGGATAATATTTTCTAGTTCCATCAGTTTGCCTGCGAATTTCATGAAGACACTGTTTTTAATAGCTGAGTAGTACTCCATTGTGATAATGTACCACATTTTTTTTATCCATTCCTCTGTTGAAGAACATCTGGTTTCTTTCCAGTTTCTGGCTATTATAAATAAGGCTGTTATTAACTTAGTGGTGCATGTATCCTTGTTATATGTTGTAGAGAGAATCTTTTGGGTACATGCCCAGGAGACATATACCTGAATCCTCGGGTAATACTATGTCCAATTTCTGAGGAACCACCAGACTGATTTTTAGAGTGGTTGTACCAGTTTACAATCCCACCAACAATGGAGAAATCTTCCTATTTTTCCACATTCTCACCAACATCTACTGTCATCTGAGTTTTTGATTTTAGCCATTCTGACTGGTGTGAGGTGGAATCTCAGGGTTGTTTTGATTTGTATTTCCTTGATGACTAAAGATGTTGAACATTTATTTAGGTGCTTCTTGGCCATTCAAGTTTCCTCAGTTGAGAATTCTTTGTTTAGCTCTGTACACCATTTTTAATAGGGTTATTTGATTGTCTGGAGCCTAATTTCTTGAGTTCTTTGTATATTTTGGATATTAGCCCTCTATCAAATGTAGGATTGGTAAAGATCTTTTCCCAATTGGTTGGTTGCTGTTCTGTCTTATTGACAGTGTCCAATGCCTTATAGAAGCTTTGCAATTTTATAAAGTCACATTGATCAATTCTTGATCTTAGAGAATAAGCCATTGGTGTTCTGTTAAGGAACTTTTTCCCTATGCCCAAGTATTTAAGGCTCTTCCCCGCTTTCTCTTCAATTAGTTTCAGTGTATCTTGTTTTATATGGAAGTTCTTGATCCACTTGGACTTGAGTTTTGTACAAGGAGATGAGAATGGATTGATTTGCATTCTTCTACATGCTGACCTTCATTTGAACCAGCACCATTTGTTGAAAACGCTAACTTGCCCACTGAATGGTTTTAAGTCCTTTGTCAAAGATCAAGTGACCATAGGTATATGGGTTCATTTCTGGGTCCTCAATTCTATCCCATTGATCTTCTTGCCTATCTCTGTACCAATACTATGCAGTTTTTATCACTATTGCTTTGTAGTACAGCTTGAGGTCAGGGATGGTGATTCCCCCAGAAGATCTTTTATTGTTGAGTATAGTTTTCACTATCCTGGGCTTTTTTGTTATTCCAAATGAAATTGAGACTTGCTCTTTTTAACTCTGAGAAGAATTAAGTTGGAATTTTGATGAGGATTGCACTGAATCTGTAGATTGCTTTCAGCAAGATGGCCATTTTTACTATATTAATCCTGCCAACCCATGAGCATTGGAGATCTTTCCATCTTCTGAGATCTGCTTCAATTTCTTTCTTCAGGAACTTGAAGATCTTGTTGTACAGATCTGTCATTTGCTTGGTTAGATTCACACCAAGGTATTTTATATTATTTGTGACTATTATGAAGGGCGACATTTCCCTAATTTCTTTTTGAGAAGGGAGGGTGCAGCGAACATTTATTGATGGCATTTCAGAGAGTAGGGAGAGTTCCCTAGGCCCCTCCTGTTGTTATGGGGGTCTGGGAAGGAAATTGTGAGGAAGATGCTCAGTGTTGGGGATAAAGACTCCTCAGCAACCAAGGGCCTCTCTTTTGCTCTCAGTATCATTGCTGGGGGTGGGTGGTCCAGGGTTTCTTACTCCTTGGAGGCCATGTAGGCCAAGAGGTCCATAACCCTGTTGCTGTAGCTGTATTCATTGTCATACCAGGAAATGAGCTTTACAAAGTTGTCATTGAGATCAATGCCAGCCCCAGCATCAAAGGTGAAAGAATCGGAGTTGCTGTTGAACTCGCAAGAGACAACCTGATCCTCAGAGTAGACCAGGATGCCCTTCAGTGGGCCCCCAGATGCCTGCTTCACCACCTTCTTGATGTCATTATACTTGGCAGGTTTCTCCAGGTCGCATGTCAGATCCATAACAGATATATTGGGGGTAGGAACTCGGAAGGCCATGCCAGTGAGCTTCCCATCAAGCTCTTGGATAACCTTGCCCACAGCCTTGGTAGTAACAGTGGATGCAGGGATGATGTTCTGGGCAGCCCCACAGCCATCATACCACAGCTTTCCAGAGGGACAATCCACAATCTTCTGAGTA
This sequence comes from Arvicanthis niloticus, assembly GCF_011762505.2. Classification (NCBI taxonomy): domain Eukaryota; kingdom Metazoa; phylum Chordata; class Mammalia; order Rodentia; family Muridae; genus Arvicanthis; species Arvicanthis niloticus. The sequence continues at coordinate 47,324,394 of NC_047673.1, forward strand.
GCAGTTATGGCATGGCCCGTGGTCATGAGCCCTTCCACATTGCCAATTTTGTCATGGATTGCCTTGGCCAGGGGTGCTAAGCAGTTGGTGGTGCAGGATGCATTGCTGACAATCTTGAGCAAGTTGTCATGTTTCTCATGGTTCACAACCATCACAAACATGGGGACATCAGCAGAAGTGGCAGAGATGATGACCCTTTTGGCCCCTCCCTTCAAGTGGGCCACAGCGTTCTCCATGGTGGTGAAGATGCCAGTAGACTCCACAACATACTCACCACCAGTATCATCTCATTTGATGTTATCGGAATCTTGCTCCTGGAAGATAGTGATAGGCTTCCCGTTGATGACAAGCTTCTCATTCTCAGCCTTGACTGTGCTGTGGGTAGGGTGGCTGGGAATGCTGAAAGTTCCTCCAGGTGATAGGCATGGCGGCTGTGGCTACAGCGGCTCATTAGAGGCCTTTTCCACAGTTCTTCTTGGAATGGCCCCAATGACATGAGAAAGTCCTTGAGTTTCCAAAACGACTTTATTGGCATGATGGATGATGGTTGAATCTGGATGTGTACCCCCACGCTACTCAGGGCAGGCCTGAGTTAAACACGGAGGAGGGGGAAAGGAGCTGAGGAAGAATGCTTAATTGGCTCTTCCCTCTGGCCTTCATGCATCTCATTAATATGTAAATCTCTCTAGGGCCTGAAGCCTGTAGTCATGTTCTTTACCTGTGCTCTTTGGAAGGGCTGCATCGCCCTGAATATGACTGAACAGTGCAGGTCAATGGAGTTCCATGCCACATGTTAGGAGCCTGGATTCTGGGAGCCAGGGTGGAATAGATGCCCATCCCTTACAGGCAATGGACACCTGTTGGGTCTCCAGGCTTTCCAGCCAGCATTTCTACCAAAACTAAGACCCCTTTCACGGCCTACACTGTGCCATTGAATTTGCAATGAGTGGAGTCATACTGGAACATGTAGACCATGTAGTTGAGTTTGATGAAAGGGTCATTAATGGCAACAATTGTCACTTTGCTAGATGCTGAGGAGAAGGCAGCTCTGGTAACCAGGCACCCAATACAGCCAAATCCTTTCACACAGACCTTCAACAATTTGTCTACAGGTCAAGGCTGGCACTGCAGAAGAAGATGCAGCAATCTCTGGAACAGGGAGGAGCAGAGATCTCCCAATTTCTTTCTCAGCATGTTTTCCTTTAAGTAGAGGAAGGCTACTGATTTATTTGAGTTAATTTTATATCCAGCCACTCTGCTAAAGTTGCTTATCAGGTGTAGAAGATCTCTGGTGGTGAGTCTCCCAGCCTACCTGCTCCCCTCTGGAAATTGAGTCTGGAGGCACCCTAGGGAGGGCATGGACTGCAGAGCAGCAGGTAGGAGAACCCGCACACTGGCCTAGGCCTTAGAAGCACAACTGGCAGTAGGGAGACCCCAGAGCACACTTGGCATCCAGACCCTGCCCCTGCGGAGAGCCACTCCCCTTCCACCCCTCTCCCGGATACCGGTGGCTGGAGCAGTCTCCCAGCCGACCTGCTCCCCTCTGGAAACTGAGTCCTGAGGCACCCTAGGGAGGTCACAGGTCATGGACCGCAGAGCTGCAGAGGTACCCAAGAGAGGTCAAGGACCACAGAGCTGCAGGCATCCTAGAGAGGACACAGCCCACAGAGCTGCAGACCAGGGGACCCCATATCCTGAAGCATCCTAGAGGAGCAATTACATTCAGAGCAGCAAACACCTAGCTGGTCTACTACTGTGGAGACACCATATCCTAAAATATCCTAGAGGAGCCACTGCACCCAGAGCAGCTGGAGCTCAGGATCATAGAGTCATCTGGACCCCAAGGAGTTCTGACACAACCAAGATAACTGGAAAGGCAGACTCCAGTCAGAACCAGTGAGTGTGAGTAGCACTACCGCTAACCAAATGGCGAAAGGCAAGCGTAAGAATGTAAACAGCAGAAACCAAAGTTACTTGGCATCACTAGAACCCAATTCCCTCACCATAGCAAGGCCTGAACACCACATTACACCAGAAAAGATAATAGTCAAAAGCTGGAAAGAACCAAGATGTCCCTCAACAGAGGAATGGATACAAAAAATGTGGTACATCTACACAATGGAGTATTACTCAGCTATTTAAAATAATGAATTCGAGAAATTTTTAGGTAAATGAATGGATCTAGAAATTATCATCCTGAATGAGTTAACCCAACCACAAAAGAACACACATGGTATTTATTCACTGTTAAGCGGATATTAGCCCAAAAGCTTGGAATAGCGAAGACTCAACCAGCAAACCACATGAAGCTCATGAAGAAGGAAGACCAAGAGGGGATGCCTCAGTTCTACATAGAACGTGTAACAAAAATACTCAAGGGAGCAAATATAGAAACAAAACATGGGACAGAAACTGAAGGAGGGGCCATCAGGAGACCATTCTCATAAGTACATTTACTTATACTTGTTGAAGAGTCTATGTCAGGCACTGTAATAATTTCACAGAATCTACTGAATTTGGTGCTTAGAGTGTTCTTTGACATAAATACTCTCTTTATTAGACACGCCATGGGTTCAGAGTTTAGAAAGTGTTTTCAAGATATTATTAATAAATGTCAGAACTTGTATTCAAACCCAGTTTTTTTTTTTTTTGATGACAGAGCCCAATCTAAGATAACTTAGCCAAAGAACAGTGTTAACATTATTCAAATACATGTCCTTTAACATGATTCAAATACATGTCTTTTTGTATACAGAGTTTAACATGATACTTTTCTAGAACACATAAAATGTATTAAGTCCAGTAATACAGACTCATGGTGATGGTCATATCTCCCAAATAATAGAGTCTGTTTATACAATTCTTTATAATATTATGATATGCCCATGTAGATAAGAGCACTGATTTTGGAGTTTGTGACTGGTTAGGCTCATATTCAAGTTCTAGTACTTCCTAGATAAATGTCATTAATGAATTTCAATTTCCTTGTGTTTTAAATGTGGATCATTACTATATCTCATAAGATTTTTATGAGTATTAAATAGGTTAATAGAAAGTATAATGATGCCTAAAGCATGGTAAATGTAAATGTTTATTGATACTTTGAATATCGATGAGGTTCTGCTTTCTATTATAATTTCATATAACTCTTCACTCGGAACATATCTGAGTATGTTTGCAAAAGAAGTAAGCATGGAGAATATAACCTTACTTTCATTTGTTCTTTCATTCATTAACATGTAAATTCACTCATTAATTCACGTATAAATATTTATTCACAAATCTCAAAAAAACAGTTCTCTGGTGCAAGTTTTGGGGTCATTTAAGTATACTATTATATCATCTTCAAATAGTGATATTTTGACTTCTTCCTTTCCTATTTGTATCTCTTTGAACTCCTTTTGTTGTCTAATTTCTCTGGCTAAGACTTTGAGTACTACAATGAATACATAAAGAGAGAGTGGGCAGCCTTGTCTAGTCCTTGATTTTAGTGTGATTACTTCAAGTTTCTCTCTATTAAGTTTGATGTTGGCTACTGGTTTGATGTATATTCCTTTTTACTATGTTCAGGTATGGGCCTTGAATTCCTATTCTTTCCAAAACTTTTACCAAGAATGGGTGTTGAATCTTGTCAAATGCCTTCTCAGCATCTATTGAGATGATCATGTTTTTTTTCTTTAAGTTTGTTTATATAGTGGATTATGTTGATGGATTTCTGTATATTGAACCATCCCTGCATTTCTAGGATAAAGCTTACTTATCATGATGGATGATTGTTTTGATGTGTTATTGGATTCAGTTTACAAGAATATTATTGAGTATTTTTGCATCAATATTCATAAGGGAAGTTGATCTGAATTCTCTTTTTTGTTGGGTCTTTGTGTAGTTTTGGTATGAGCTTAATTCTGGCTTCATAGAACAAATTGGGTTGCGTTCCTTCTGTTTCTATTTTGTGGAATAGTTTATAGAGAATTGGTGTTAGGTCTTTTTGGAAGGTCTGATAGAATTCTGCACTAAAACCATCTGGTCCTGGGCTTTTTTTTTTTTTTTTTTTTTTTTTTTTGGTGGTGAGACTTTTAATGACTGCTGCTATTTCTTTATGAGTTATAGGATTATTTAGATGGATTATCTGATCCTGATTTAACTTTGGTACCTGGTATATGTTTAAGAAATTGTCCATTTCATCCAGATTTTCCAGTTTTGTTGAGTATAGGCTTTTGTAGTAGGATCTGATGATTTTTTAAATTTCCTTGGTTTCTGTTATGTCACCCTTTTCAGTTCTGATTTTATTAATTTGGATACTGTCTCTCTGCCCCCTGATTAGTCCGGCTAAGGGTTTATCTATCTTGTTGATTTTCTCAAGAACCAGCTCGTGGCTTTATTAATTTTTTTTTGTATAGTTCTTTTTGTTTCTACTTGGTTGATTTCAGCCCTGAGTTTGATTATTTCCTGACATCTACTCTTCTTTGGTGTGTTTGCTTCTTTTTATTCTAGAGCTTTCAGGTGTGTTGTCAACCTGCTAATGAATGATCTCTCTAGTTTGTTTTTGTAAGCACCTAGAGCTTTTATGAGTTTTCCTCTTTCACTGTGTCTTATAAGTTTTGGTATAGTGTGTCTTTATTTTCATTAAATTCTAAAAAGTCTTTAATTCCTTTCTTTATTTCTTCCTGACCACATTATCATTGAGTAGAGTGTTGTTCAGTTTCCACGTGAATATGGATTTTCCATTGTTTTTGTTGTTATTGAAGATCAGCCTTAGTGATCTGATAGGATGCATGGGATTATTTCAATTTTCTTGTATCTGTTGAGGCCTGTTTTTTGACCAGTTATATGGTCTATTTTGGAGACGGTACCATGAGGTGCTGAGAAAAAGGTATTTTGTTTTGTTTTGTTTTTAGATAAAATGTTCTATTGATATATTAAATCCATTTGGTTGATAACTTCTTTTAGTTTCATTGTATCTCTGTTTAGTTTCTGTTTCCATTATCTGTCCATTGCTGAGAGTGGGGCATTGAAGTCTCCCACTATTATTGTGTGAGGTGCAATGTATGCTTTAAGCTTTAGTAAAGTTTCTTTTATGAATGTGGGTGCCCTTGCATTTGGAGCATAGATATTCAAAATTGAGAGTTCATCTTGGTTGATTTTTCTTTTGACAAGTATGAAGTGTCCTTCCTTATCTTTCTTGACACCTTTTGGTTGAAAGTTGATTTTATTTGAATATTAGAATGGATACTCGAGCTTGTTTCTTGGAACCATTTGCTTGAAAATTGTTTTCTATCCTTTTATTCTGAGGTAGTGTATATCTTTGTCACTGAGCTGTGTTTTCTGTTTGCTGTAAAATGTTGTCTCCTGTTTATGTATCCAGTCCATTAATCTGTTTTTTTTTTTTTTTAAATTGGGGAATTTAGTCCATTGATGTTAAGAGATATTAAGGATAAGTGATTGTTGTTTCCTGTTATTTTTGTTATTTGGATTTATGTTTGTGTGTCTATCTTCTGTTTGGTTTGTTGGAAGAAGATTACTTTCTTGCTTTTTCTAGGTTGTAGTTTTCTTCTTTGTGTTGTTTTTTCTATCTATTATCTTTGTGTGGCTGGATTTGTGGGAGAGATATTGTGTAAATTTGGTTTTGTCGTCGAATATCTTGGTTTCTCCATCTATGGTAATTGAGAGTTTTGCTGGGTCTAGTAGCCTGGGCTGGTATTTGTGTTCTCTTAGAGTCTATATGACATTTGTCCAGGATCTTCAGGCTTTTATAGTCTCTGATGAGAAGTTTGGTGTAATTCTTATAGGTCTGCCTTTATATGTTACTTGGCCTTTTTTCATTACTGCTTTTATTACTCTTTCTTTGTTTTGTGCATATGGTGTTTTGACTATTATGTCACAGGAGGAATTTCTTTTCTGATCTAGTCTATTTGGAGTTCTGTAGGCTTTTTTTATGTTTATAGACATCTCTTTCTTTATGTTAGAGAAGTTTTCTTCTATACTTTTGTTGAACATATTTATTGGCCCTTTAAGTTGGGAATCTTCACTCTCTTCTATACCTATTATCCTTAGGTTTGGTCTTCTCATTGTATCCTGGATTTCCTGGATGTTTTGGGTTAGTAGCTTTTTGGGTTTTGTATTTTCATTGACAGTTGTGTCAACATTTTCTATGGTATCTTCTGTACCTGAGCTTCTCTCTTCTATCTCTTATATTCTGTCGATGATGCTTGTATCTATGACTCCTGATCTCTTTCCTAGGTTTTCTATCTCCAGTGTAGTCTCTCTTTGTTATTTCTTTAGTGTTTCTACTTACATTTTTATGTTCTGGATGGTTTTGTTTACTTCTTTCACATGTTTGGTTGTGTTTTCTTGTGATTCTTTCAGGGATTTTTGTGTTTCCTCTTTAAGGGCTTCTACCTGTTTACCTGTGTTCTCCTGTATTTTTTGTGAGGGATTTATATCCTTCTTAAATTCCTCCATCATCAACATGAGAAGTGATTTGAAATCTGTCTCTTGCTTTTCCTGTGTCATGTGGTATTCAGGACTTGCTATGGTGGGAGAACTGGGTTCTGATGATTCCAAGTAACCTTGAATTTTATTGCTTATGTTCTTTTGCTAGCCTTTAGCCATCTGGTTATCTCTAGTGCTACCTTCACTCCAGTCTCTGACTGGAACCTGTCTGTCCTGTTATCTTGGTTGTGTCAGAACCCCCTCAGAGTCCAGCTATCTCTGTGATCCTGTGATCCTGAGAACCTGGGTATAAAAGCTCCCAGGATTCAGGCTGCTTTTGGGAGCCTGAAATTGTGGTGTGACCAAGCTCCTGGGGTCCTGTGATCCTATTATCCTATGTACCTGGGGTGTGTTAGAGCTGCTGGCAGTCCAGCCTCCTCTGGGTGTTCTGGAATTGAGTGCAGAGCTAGCACCCTTGGACTGCTTGGGGGACATGCACAGACTGGAAGGAGCCACTGGATGTGAGGAAATTCCTGGGTCCCTGCGGGTCCCAATCACTACCTTTTTGGTCCAGTAGCTTGTGGGGGTATGTGTCATGGTCTCCTCACCTATGATCCTGGGTGTGTAACAGCTCCTGGGAGTCAAGCTGCCTCTGGGTGTTCTGGAATTGGGTGCAGAGCTTGCACCCTAGGTCTGCTCAGGGCACTGGCACAGACGAAGGCTAAATCTCTTCCTTATTCAATCATATGCCATGATTTTGGGTTTGCATTAAAAAAATCTTAATTTTGTTTTTTTTCCTTCCTGGAAAAACATAAATTCACACATACTTCAGAGACAATAAGTGAAGTAATTAAAAAACACCCTTCAATTCTAATAGTTTTAATTTAATATTTTATCTCTTAAAGTATAATTGTATTGGGTCCTAAATTGTTGTGTTAAATACATCTAAATAATGGTGAAATAATTTTACAAAGAATAAAAATAAATATATTCATTACATTCAATTCATTAAAACTTTGGAGAATCGGGAAACTTTTTTATTTATATTTCTTTCCTCAGTAGTCTCCCCTTAGAGAACTCATATTCTGAGATGAATCACCACACTAGGATTAATTAGTTTCATCTTTGAGAACATTGACCAGATAATAGTATCATACCCCCAGAGACCTGAAAGTAGAAAGCACTCATAATACTCCTTAAGATTTAAGTGAAGTTCAGTACTCACATTCTGATCACTTGAGCAACTTACTCAAACCATCTCTGTGACTTTATGGCACAAGGAAAATGATGGCTACTTTAGGACACTGTGGTAAGTATTAGCAATTTCATGATAGTAAAATTGCCTTAAAAACTCAATGCTAGACAACACAAAGTAAACTAAGCAAGCATGTAGAAGACAAAGACAATCTTGGGATTATGCTCAGAAACATCTGGGAAAAGTCCTTTGAGGGGCCATGGCTCTCTGTAGGGGGCTTGTTCTGTATAGCAGCTAAGTTGGTAGATCATCTGAGGAACCCTATAAATATCTCACTGGAAAAAAAACAAGTAAATGCTCTTCCAGAGTTTGCTTTATATGTCAAGGGAGAACCTTCATAGTGTTCAGTCAGGTTCTTATTCCCAAGCTCTGTCAGAGCAACATCTGTAGGAAGTGGGTGCAGCCATAGGCTGACTTCATTTTAATGTCCTTCACACACAAAGAAGGTATGCATTATTCAAGGAAATGCTTAGAAAGAAAAAAATTTGCATCTATGGGTTCTTTACCACTGAATCTCAATGCTGCATGTGTTTTAAGATATTTTTAGTTTTGTTTTTGGATGTAGGAGTTACATGCATGAGCCTGTAGGTGTGCATATAGCTACACATTCCATATTAGATTATATCAAGGTTAATTCTGAAAATTTACCAAAGAAATTCCAAGACATGACAGGTATAAAACATATAAACATGAATGGTGCAATTGGGCATAAATACCTGCTTCATATTAGTTTAGGCCAAGCGTTGCTGGTATGTGATTTCTAACAATGATTTTTATGACTACAGATATTTTGTTTTTGCATAGCAAATTTTCAGAAAGTAAAATTTTCTATATGTGAAAAACAACAACAGCAAAAAAACTCAAGCACTTTGAAACTAGAAGTTTAGTTTTACGTAGAGTGCAGTGTATGTAACCTAGCTATATAATTTTAGGAGGAAAAACCATTGTACTTTCATGGGGATTATAACTATGATTTAATGAACACAATTAATTTTATTTATATTTTCTGTGTATTTTAACTTAAAAAGCACAGCCCCAGGAATAGACTCCAAGAAAAACATGACCCTAATTAAACTATAAAATACTGTGCACTGGATGTAGATCTGTGCTTTTTTCCAAGGAAGATCATTATTTTTGTCTTTACATACCTCCAAGTATCCTGAGAGTCAGTAAAGTTCACAAATCTTGCTTTAAATCATTAAAACATATGATAAAGATGACAATCTAAAACATAGGTTTGCACTAATATTTTATAAACATATTCCATTCCAACTTTAAGGCCACACAAACCTTATACTTTTTCACACTCCTCTTCTCTCTTCGTCTTCTGCTCAAGGCTTTAACCTCACCAACCTTCTCTCTTTATCTCTGCAAACCCATCCTGGTCTCATAGTTTCTTTGCTCTGCTTAATGCCTCTGTCCAAAATCTTCCCACAGTTGGATGCTTTTTGTCACCTAAATGTCAGCTCAAATGCTACCCATTTCCAGGCCTCTCTGGACCACTGTGAAGTGACTCTCCACAGCATCAATCTTCTTCATAATATTCAGTCACAGCTACACGTGAACATCTTCTGAGTGAAATAATATTAACTTATTGTTTTTTAAAAAGAAATTAGTAAGCAAAGGCCCCTCAAAAGTTAATGTGAAACCAATAAAAGTATTTAGTCCATTGAAAGTTGATTAGATGGTTAGGCAGATATATTTGTACCCTCCTTGTAAGTGTCTTGTGAAAATAGCTGAGTTGCTGTATTTAGGCTGCTTAGTGTATCAGCATCTGTTAATCTTGTTATCATGGCTATTGCCATTTCTGGAAAATTAGAAAAAGTATTTAAGTGATACACAAGTCATATTCAACAAAATGAAGACAGAGACCCTTTAAAATATAGCAAATTCCAGCTAAAAGCATTTAAAGACACAGTTAACACAGTTATGTAGATACTAATGTAAATTCCTGAATGTATATGAAAATGAAAACCACTAGTATTCATATGCCCAAAATATTTTGGTATTTGAATGTTACTTTCAAATCTGTTTCTTTGAGAACAATAAGAATTTTGAAACTCAGTGCATTTCCCAATGCTTATTTTGTGCAGACATGGTACATAAGCAGGATATGACATAGTCAGTTACCATAATATTTAAAACTCTCAAGCATACAGTGATCTCTACATTAGTGATTAGTTAGAGAATTTGGATTTCTCTAGTATGCATTTATCTTCATAAAAAGAAATACTACTCTGAATGTTCTGATGTACTAGATAAATAAGAATGTGATTTTTAAAATGTATTCATAGAAACCAATTTATTTTGGAGAATTTTGCTATTAACTTATACTAGTAAACAAGAATTTTTCTTCATGTTTTTATTTCTAAAACTATTTCAAGTTCAAGTATATTTTAATCACTTTCAGTTCCTATGTCATATTAAAAAAACATGCAATTCACAGACCACATGAAGATCAAGAAGAAGGAAGACCAAAATGTGGATGCTTAGGTCCCTTGGGGAACAAAATACTCATGGGAGCAAATACAGAGACAAAGTGTGGAGCAGAGACTGAAGGAAAGGCCATCCAAAGACTGCCCCACCTGGGGATCCATCCCATATACAGTCACCAAACCCAGACACTATTGTGGATATTAAGAAGTGCTTGCTGACAGGAGCCTGATACAGCTGTCTCCTGGGAGGCTCTATCAGAGCCTGACAAATACAGAGGCAGATGCTCGCAGCCAACCATTGGACTGAGCATGGGGTCCCCAAGGGAAAAGTTAGAGAAAGGACTGAAGGAGCTGAAGGGGTTTGCAACTCCATAGGAAGAACAGCAATATCAACCAACCAGACTCTCCCAGAGCTCTCAGGGACTAAACCACCAACCAAAGAGTACACATGGAGGGACTCATGGCTCCAGCTGCATATGTAGCAGAAGATGGCCTTGTAGGTCATCAATGGGAAAAGAAGCCCTTGGTCCTATGAAGGCTAGATGCCCTAGTGTAGGAGAATTCGAGGGCAGGGAGGCAGGAGTGGGTGAGTGAGTGGGGGGCACCCTCTTAGAAGCATGGGAGGGGAGATGGGATAGGGGATTTCAGGGGGTGGAGAAACAAGAAAGTGGATGATATTTGAAATGTAAATAAACTATCCAATAAAAAATGTTTTCTAGAGGTGAATCTCTGGAGGTGATCAATATGCATTATGTAAAACTATAAAACTTTCAAGAAATAAAGAAGCATTATTTAAAATATATTCACTAGAAAACACCTCAGCTACATTTCCCATTGGAAAAAAACTGACATTCCTTTGTGTTCATGTAAGGAAAGAATACTGTGGCTTTATAAAAAGGGGTTTACAACCCCATAGGAGGAACAACAATATAAACCAACCAGACCCCCCAGAGCTCCCAGGGACTAAACCACCAACCAAGGAGTACACATGAAGGGACCCATGGCTCCAGCTACATATGGAGCTGAGGATGGTCTGTCAGGCATCAATGGGAGGAGAGGCCCTTGGTCCCATGAAGGCTCGCTGCCCCAGTGTAGGGGAATTTGAGGATGGGGAGGTGGGAGTGGGTGGGTGGGTGAATGGGAGAACACCTTTCTAGAAGCAGGGGCAGGGAGGATGGGATAGGGCATTTTTGAAGGGGAAACCAAGAAAAGGAATAACATTTGAAATGTAAATAAAGAATATATCTCATGAAAAATTTAAAAAAAATTTAAAAACTTTGTAAATGGTAGATATGATTGTACCAGAAACTTTGTAACAAACATTTTAACATTAATAAAAACTTGCAATTATTTATAATTAAAAAAATTAAAGCGATTTATGTATGTTTGCTGGGTTTCAGACCCTGGACAAGGGCCTGAGGTACATATTTTACATATCAGAACATACCTAATGCCTAAGTTCTCCTAACATCTCTCAGGTCCTACCTGTTACAGTGCATAGCTGGAGTACCCCACCCTCAACCCTGAAGTTGCCAGCCCAGAGGTCAGACTGCCCTTCCTCCAGAGGTTCTTTCCCTTTATAATGCAGACTTTTGAGTCCCTCCCTGTTTTTTCTTTCTTCATCTCCCTTTCCCTCTTCCCCCTCTGTCTTTTTCTCTCTTTCTCTTCCCCTTCCTCTCTGTCTCCCTCCCCATGATGGCTTTCCTGCCTCAGTTCTTGTGAACAGTAAACTTGCCTAAGAGCAGTTTTCCAATAAACCTATCTCTCCCTCCCCCTCTCCTTCTCTCTCTCTTTCTCTCTCTCTCTGTATATGTATGTGTATGTATATGTGTTGCTGACCCACTCTGCCCCACACTTGGGAGCCACTATGTCCCACCCGAGCTGCTGCTCCAGTCTTCGGGTCAGGGTCTAATAAGAGAGAGTGGGGATGGAGGGGAAAGAGATGCGGAGAATGGAGACAAGACAGGGTGTGTGTTCAAGTCTCTTGTCTCTAGTCTCGTTTATTGCAAGAAAATCCTGGGTATTTATAAGCACAAGCAGGGGCAACACAGCTGAAGACACTTTACCACATGCACCTTGCATCTGGAGGCACTAAACAACAGAACAAGATATGTGGGAAAAACAAGATGTTTATCAGAGTGTGCTCAGCTGTTGTAGGCTGTTGAACACAAGTCTCTAGTCAGGGGTATATGGCCTGAGATGGCTGCAAAGATGATAGCTGCTTTCTGCTAGAAGTCAGCTCCCAACATATATGTATATGTGTGTATATATGTGTGTGTATATATATATATATATATATATATATATATATATATACACATGTATATATATATCCCATTTTACCAGCAAAGAAATAACTTATCAATATTCTATTCAGTTAAATAATACATCTCTGCTTTCTTCCAAAATGACATGACACATACAGCAAGCTTTTGAAATGTCTCTGAATAAACTAATTTATGTTTTAGAAAGAAAGAGACCCTAGAGACTGCAAAGTCCATTTAAAAACTGAGGAAATTACTGTCCAGTATGGAAGACATGTCCACCATCCAGTGAATTTGAGATAACGAAAGGTGTGCAATATTCCTGTCTAGCATCCTTTCTTCAAATCTCTAACGTCCAATTCTTGAGTTGCAATCAACCCTTCACCCCACTTCAGACTGCAGAGCCCCTTTTGCAATGGGACTCACTTCTTACTCAGAAAGTCATAATCACTGTGTTTCTTAGGTCACCAACTTTTCTTTTCTTTTCTTTTCTTTTCTTTTCTTTTCTTTTCTTTTCTTTTCTTTTCTTTTCTTCCCTTTTCTTTTTTAATTAGAGAAAGGCTCCCTTGGGACAGGAGGCATGATGAAGGAGAAAATGTTTTCAACTGGAGATAAATCCTCCAGGGTCATTGCCTTCCATCTTTGCTCTCACAATAATTCTTTGCTGCGTGACATCTAAATAGACTAATGCCAGTGGTGCAGTTGTCTTTCTTTTATGCTTTTCTTCCTCCCCTCATGAATTATTTTGTCCTCTTCACACAGAATCTCACAGTGACGAAAAGCCTACAGTAAACATCCAGTTAGGGAGAGTAACTTTACCAAAAATTTAACATTAAAAATTGAGTAGATTATTTGGCTAAGAAGCATAAAATAATTTTAAAAGCTTTTCTACTTTAATAGTCAGAAAATTAAAACAAGAAGTCATCTCCCTTTTAGCGGGATTATACAGTCAGTCAATTTTCTGATTTGTTTATCTCGGTCTGTATTCTCTAGTGCTTGCTCCTTTCACTTCTTCCTTTCTTTTCTTTGGACAGTTTCTTTTAATGTACCTAAAGAACCAAAAAAAAAAAAAAAAAAAAAAAAAGTGCTGGGAGAGAAAGACATTGAAATATACATTTGCCTTCGTGTGAATCTTACATTTTACCCTCTTATGAATTTGTACTATCTTTCCTACAAGGAGCTGTAATCTTAGTTGGTTCACTCTAGAGCCAAGACAAGATTCTTCACATTTCTGAAATAGCTGCTATAATTTATTGTCATCACAGGGCAGTTAGATTTAAACCCTCATAGACCCGATGCCACAAAACAGCTCTTCAGAGTTCAAAGGGGTAGTTCTACACATGCGAGTAAGTTATCACTAATGGTGCTACCATAACCCTTGCTGTGCCCTGGTTGCTCCTGGTGTTTCAAAAGTCATGTGATACCCCAAACCCTTCCGACACGTATTTTATTGCACAAATCTCAGGTGTCATGGTAAAATGCATTCAATGGATTGCTTCCTACCACTTACACAAAGATTATTTTCCAAACAACAACAATAACAAAAAAAATCATGTTTCCCCAAGAATACAAACTCCTCCTGACAAAACTTCCAGTGCCAAATGTGGTTTCCATTTGCTCCCTTTGGATTTATATGACTGTGCCAAAGTTCAGGTGTGCCAGCTCTTTGTAATAAGCCAGTCGGATGAAAGCCCGGCCAACTCAAAGGGTCCTGATGTATTTTATTGCTGCCTTTTAAGATTATTGTTCAGAAATACCAAGTCTAATTTTGAAATCAATTAGCCATTGGGTCTGATGAGGTGTTGGCCCAGTTCAGGTTCACACCCGCTGTCCAGATCACTGTTCACTTGAGTCAAGTCCCTGGTCTCGCGCTGTTCCTCAGCATCTGGTGGACACATGTTTGATGCTCTCACAGAAAGGCTTGATGGTTAAAAGGCAAATCCTCATGAAGAACACTTTGTGCATTGGCTGCTGATAGCTGAAACAACAAATACTTCTCTCTCTCTCTTTCTCTCTCTCTCTCTCTCTCCTCTTAATAATTGATTTAAAAAAAGGCAATAGAAGGAGGAGCATGGTGACTTTTATATTTATTTTTAATGATCTGCGCTGGGAAACTTAATTCTTCAAAATAAATGGTACATTGAACAGCTGTTATGAGAAAACAATCAAGTTATCTATTCCCCACTACCACCAAAAAAGTCTTCTCTGAGTCCTCTCCACAGCCTGGATGGAGGAGTAATGTCTTCCCCAGAATGCAGCTTCCAAGAAATATCTTTCTCTCACAGTCAATCAGCACTTGGGAAGGTGCAAATTCTGCCTGGCAGGGGCCATGCTTCTGGGAACGGTGCCAGAAGCTTCCACCACCACCCATACTGTTCAAAAGAAGTGGCAGATAGTAAAAATAGAAAGCTGAACGGCCCCTTTCTCAGGTTCCCCCCTCACTGGCTGCCTAACGTTTTTGGTAGAAAACGGAGATCTGACTAGCGTTTTCAAGCAATATGACTGATTCTTCTCATGGGTTGATTGCATGGTCTGAGGTGGAGCAGAACAGTAACAGAGTGCATACATATCGGTGAGGCACTCTGTGAGGTTGTTTATATATATATATATATATATATATATATATATATATATATATATATATATATATGAGTTTTCTTATTCATGTCTCACCTCTTTAACAAAACTATTTGTAAAGGCAAAATTACCTCAAGTTAGGACAAGTCTTGTTCCAGGGAGAGTAAAGTTTCAATAAACTGAACAATGACCAAATTTTATGCATAATGGATGCTACTTCCCATGGTTTCTCCCTTCAGAGGATTGGTCACTAAATGCTAAAACCTAGAGGGATTGGCAGTGTGCTCATTAAACTTATTCCTATTCTCAGACAGGAAGTTACTTTTCATTCATATACTCAATCAACAAATATTTCTTGAGAGATATTGATTAGGCACCAGCAAAGCAATGGAGGGTGAAACCAGTCTGGGTCCTCCTGACTTCAAGAAGCATAGGATCTAGAGGCAAAGGGGACATTAAAATAAGTTATCAATAATCAAATTTAAGCCTACAAATAAAGACAACCATGGAATGAACTACTAGGTACATGTTTAAATTGCTGTATAGCTCTTAAACAATCTAACCATACAGTATGGCGACATGCACCTGTAATCTCAGGACTTGGGAAGTAAGGCATGAGGATCAAGAGTTAGAAGCCGCCTCCACTGGCTGCTCCAAAAAGCCATCTTTGCATCGTTCCTTGGTCCTGCTCCGCGCTCACTGCAGCCACCTTCACAGCCACAAACCGCCTCCTGCAACACGGACTCCAGCACTTTTTTCGCTGCATCGGACCACTGGCGTGCCCTACCATGTCAGATGCGAAAGTGGACACCAGCTCCAAGATCACCACCAAGGAGGAGGAGGAGGAAGAGGAGGAGGAGGAGGAAGAGGAGGAGAAAAAGGAGGAGGAGGAGGAAGAGGAGGAGGAGGAGGAGGAGGAAAAGGAGGAGGAGGAGGAGGAGGAGGAGGAGGAGGAGGAGGAGGAGGAGGAGGAGGAGGAGGAGGAGGAGGAGGAGGAGGAGGAAGAAGTTGTTGAAGAGGCAGAGAATAGAAGAGATGTACCTGCCAATGGGAACACTCAAAATGAGGAAAATGGGGAGCAGGAGGCTGACAATGACGTAGATGAAGAAGAGGAAGAAGGTGGAGAGGAGGAGGAGGAAGAAGGTGGTGAGGAAGAGGATGGAGATGAACATGAGGAAGCTGAGGCTCCTATGGGCAAGCAGGTAGCTGAGGATGAAGAGGATGATGATGTTGACACTAAGAAACAGAAGACTAAGGAGGATGAGTAGACAGCAAAAGGAAAAGCTAACCTTCCTGTCTCAGAACTTAAACGTGGTCACCTTCGAGTAGAGAAGCAGGCCCTGCCCACAGCGGGCAGTGCCACCCACAGATGACCTGTGCTCTCCACCACCCCACCAAAACCACGTAAATTGGCAACATGGGAGGGAAAAAGAACCAGAACTTCCCAGGCCCAGCTTTTTTTCTTAAAAATACTTTAAAATGAAAATTTGTTTGTATTTTTTATTTACATTTTATATTTTTGTACGTATTGTTAGGGGTCAGCCATTTTTAATGATAACAGGTGACCAAACCAGCCTTCAGAGCATTTTCTGTCCTACTTCAGACTTGTGGTGTAACCATGTTCATTATAATCTCAAAGGAGATAAAAAAAAAACTTATATATAAAAAAGCAAAAACAACAACAACAAAAACCAATCTTATTCCAAGCATTCCAGTAACATTTTTTGTGTATGTACCTAGCTATACTATAAGTAGTTGGTTTGTATGAGACGGTTAAAAAGGCCAAAGATAAAAGATTTTTTTTCCTTTTTTTTTTGTCTATGAAGTTGCTGTTTATTTTTTTGGTCTGCTTGATGTATATGTGAAACAATGTCCAACAATAAACCGGAATTTTATCTTGCTGAGTTGTTTTAACAACAACAACAAAAAAAAAAGAGTTAGAAGCCAACCTTAGCTACATAACGAAACTTGTCTGAAAACAAGCTTCACAATAAAAATCTAGTAGTATCTGAAAAATCTTAAATGTTCTAGGAATAGGGACCTCCCTACTTATTTTAAATAAATATTTTAAAACCCTATTTTCACTTATTCATCTACAGTTAATCATTAATCTTTATATAATTTTCCCATTTAATCTATATTTTCAGTTTTCACCATTTATCTATTTAGGATAAAAATACAGAAGAGCTGGGTAAAGGAATGCGTGCTTGACGTTGTTGATCCCAGAGCATATGAGTGTGAGCTAAGATTTAATAGATGGAATTTAAGTACAAGGTTCAGACTATTTCCAACACTACTTGCTTTCTGCTCCACACTCTTCACAATAAGTGATTTGTAACTTGTTGCTTTACTACCAAGGGTGCTGATTTGTGCCTTACAACTCCGTGGCCATGAGCTTGCCCCTAAGTACCACCAACTTTTTCCATGTGAGTTCACTCCTAAATGATGGAGAGGCTTACAGGTTCTGTCACCTTACAGAACTAAGGTGACCATGCAAAGATGTGTGTGGGATGAAAGTTCCCTCCTCACGATGAGTACAGCACCTTATGACTGAACTCTGAGACTGTTTTCTACCTTGCCTAAAATGGAGAAAAAGCAACTGAGAGTAAAGGTTCAGAATGGGCAGACTGAGAAAAATCTCTGCCACTCTTGTTGAAAACAATTTCTCTGATGGGTTTGGTCACTTCCTGGAGAGTTTTTCTCCCAACTTTCCAAAAGAAACTGAAGAAAGATAATGATTTAAGGGGGAGAAGGTTTTAATGGAGCTACACAGAGTGTGACATTTATTCCCGTCCCTTGACATCTCTTCATCAGAGAAATGTTCTTAGAAGTTGATGTTGTAATCATAAAGCATGCCTTGCTTAATCTTTCTAGAAACAAAGTTGACCAACTTGTACCAGAGCACCAAGGTAGGATTAAAGTTGTAACTACCACCATAAGTTACTGCCATTACAAATTATTGCCATTGTAAGTTTCTGGCTGAGTAACAGGCTATTACAATGGGTGATGGAATTAGAAGTGCTTATTCTTTCCAGCATGAAAATAACCCATTTTTATTAGAGACAGAAAAGGATGAGAAATACAACAGAGAGGTGAAGTTCCATTTCTTTATTTTTAACATTTTATACCTCTAACTCGGTGAGATCTGACCACGGTGATTCTTCCAAACTTCCTGAATTTAGCTTCCATAACGATTATCTGAATATGAAAATGTCATAAACATTCACAAATCCAATATTTTGAAACTCTGTATTAAAGTGTAAGAAGATGCTTGATAGATGCTTAAATAGACTGATGCTAATATTTTCCCTTAAATATAACCAAAACCACATTGGGCCATCCATCCATCAAAGGGATGTATTTTATAGTTTTAAGCATATGAATGAGTCCTAGGTCAAAGAAGAGCGTGCTTTGGTAGTGTTCCATAACACTACTTTTTTTCTAATAACATAGTTTTTTTTTCCAATTAAATACAGCTGTTGAGTTTTTGAAGCACAGATATCTTTCAGTTTCCCCTCATCTTATTTATGTCACACAATAAGTTATATACATCATTTTCTTATTGTCAACTTAATAATTTTATTTTACATACTAACTAGGCATTGGCTGATATCAATGAGGGTTCACCAAATAATAAAAACTACCATAACCACCATGGATAGGCAGGTAAATGTTGATTCTTAACTAAAAATGAGATTGACCATGACCCAGATTTACAATAATTTTCTATTAGTGTGGAAGTGGGTAGAAATCTATTCAGACTTTGCCATTGTATGGATGTTCAAAGTTTACTTATGGTTTTTAAGAAGAGAAGAAAAACAAAACTTCTTTGCATTTCTTGGCAACTTCTTAATTATTTTAATGGTTGATATGATAGTTTTTTACAACAGTATCCATAATATAGGAATATAAGTAGATATACCTACTGTGATAATCCAATTAAGTAAAAAATATATAATTCAATTGACTAAAATTACAAATCATTTGTGAGGATCTGTTCCTGATTTTCAGGAAGATAACAAATTAATAGTAATGTGTCTCCTGTTTCTGTAAGACAACTAATATGTCTTATGTGCATAATATTTCTTATTTCAAAATCACTAAACATATTATATGTCTCCTTTAAAAAGTATAGCTAACATAGGGGAATTTTTACAAGTGAAGACCTAAGAAGATAGGAAAGTGATCCTTCTCACATTGCTGGGGAGATTATAGGCAACATTTCAGATTTTATAGGATTATTGATTTAAAATGATATAAAACAGCAATAACTTATTGTAGAAATGTTGCAGAAACATGTAAGAAAGAAAAATTTAGGTTAGCTAAAATCCAAAATTGAATCTAAGATTATGTTAATATTGTAATATAGGCCAGTATAGTATCTTTCTGTTACTGTTTATTTCTGTGTATGATTTCAAACCTTGAACCAAGCTGTCAATAATATTTTATTTCCTGATTTCCATAAGACTGTTTTGTACGCCATTAAATATTCCTTAAAAGAATGACTTTTAATGGTTGCAGAATATTAAATTTAAATGTTTACCTTGCTATTTGTCCAGATTATTTTAATATTGAGTTTTAAGTTATTTTCTTTATTTTTATTATTAATAAATTTGATGATGACTCATATGCATAACTTTTGGTATCTACCACTAAATTGATTTCACAGATTAATTCCCAAGTAAAAATTAATATGCTGTTATGTATAGACATTTCTAAGGGTTTTAAATATGTTCTAAGTTACATTCCTTCCTGAAGCATAGGAAGCTTTTGTTTTACACAGACAACATAGGTATTGTCATTTATTTTTTTTTTTTATGTTATCCAAAAAGGAAGACAGAAAGAATTTTTCTTTTGTGATTGTTTATTTATTTAAATGGTTATCAAAAAGTTCACTTATGCATATATGTCTTCTCAGGCCCACCCTCGCTCACTCCCATCTGACTCCTTCCTTATTTCTCTTCACAGCTCCCCCACCCACCCACGCACACTTTATGTGCGCATTTTTAAGAAAAAGTTACTCAGTATTTTATATATCTTACAAATAGAACTAAACTTTGATTTGTTGAATGATTATATTTTCTTTTTAAGTGGTCTATTCTGGCTTAGATGTAATAGTGATGTACTTGCCTTTTTATTTATCTGTAAGGGTTCCTTATAACTTGAAACAATGCCCACTGATCTATCGTGTGTGTCTTAATGCCTTTTTAGCTTCTAGTTTTCTTTTAATGGCCTTTTTGGCTTTGGTTAAAATGTTTCTACTTTTTGTTGGAAAAACATGCTGCATTTGTCTTTCTACTCTTCCTTTGAATAAATGCCCAAGTTCTTCTGCACTTTCAGAACAGATAATAGTCATTTGTAGTTTCTACTTGGTCCATAATTGTTTCTTCTTACTCTCTTAAATGTTAATATTGTTAAACCACCCAATGGCTCAGGAGTATTGACTCTATTGTCCACAGGCCAGATGTGGCTAAGAATAAATATGACTGTAGCACAACACAGAATCATAAACTCACTGAAAATATTATGAGAGGCTTTTAAAATAATTTTTTAAAGATTTTATTTATTTTTAATTGTGTATATTTGGAGGTTGTTGTAACATGAGTACAGTTCCCACAGAGGCCAGAAGAAGGTGCTAGATCCCACAAAGCTGATGGCAGTTGTCAACGACCTGGTGTGGGTGGGCGCTGAGAACCATACTGGCGTCCTTTATGCTAGTCTCCTAATTGTTTACAACTTAGTGCTAATTTACCAAAATAAAAATTGACCTAAATAAAAATGTAACTTTGTTTTCTTGCTCCACCAAATCTAAACATGGTATTTAATGTTTTTTTTTAATTGCTGTTAAGAGCCATCATCACTATATTCACTATTATTATTTTCTGTTGCTTGGAGCTGTTTATTTTATTCTACACCATACTTTATTGAATAAGATAGCTTTTATATAACAAGTTTTGGTATCATAATGAATGTTTTCTTTCAAAAGTTTTGTTTTGAACTTATTTTGAACTTCCACTTTCTGTACTTACAAAATAGCTACTTAATAATTACTTTTGGGTGACTATGACTATGATACATTACACATGCATGTATGAAAATTTAAGAGAACTGAAAATTTTACATTCAAGGTTCTAATCCTACGCCTTTTGATTACTTTGTTTAGTGTTCACAGATTATGAAGAGTTTAAAAAGTGAAAAGACTTTGATTTTCTTATTGTCATATACACTTTCTTCATTTTTATTTAAGCTGTCACTTTCCCTGGCTCCATCAGTTCAGAATCTGTGTAAACCGGACCAACTCCATGTGAGACAAAGTTCTGAGAGGAGTGTGCAATGCTTTGTTCCCCTCCCCTGCCTATTGTTTTTACAACCAGTCCAAATTTTACCTCTGAAGAAGGACAAAGGTCAGTTGGTCCCCCCGGCCTAACTTGTCTGGATAGAAAAGATGCATGCAAACAGGCATTTGAAGTTACAAATGGACAGTAGGATCCATATTCCTGGTTTGTTTATATCTGTAGCTCTCTTCCAAGCTTCAGCAGTTGTACAAAGCATGAATAGAGCCTTCTTTCTGAACAAACTTGTGTGTAAATACAGTTTATTTCACTTGAAGCCTGCCTGTATGACTGATGAAAATTATAGTAAAACTTCCACCTGGGCTGTCAGCTACGGGAAGGTTTCTTATTTATTTTTATTTGTCACAGCAGGTTAAGCTCACAAAATCCAGGTGTTACGTGGCTTTAAATCTGGGCACAGGTCTAGGAATAGTCTGTTGAAGGTAGTTTATTCAGGATGCCTAACATAAAAAGACTTAACGAAATGGATTTTATCCAGCTCCCTGAGTCAGGGTATAAAGTTAATGTACAATGACCAAAAATAAGAAAACACATCAATAACACAATAAAACCAAACCATATTGCACATTCTGCCATAGGTCTTTGTCCTCGCTGAAGGAAGAGAACTGAAGACAGAGAAGTCACTTTTTATGTGGAGCCCCTAATTGTTCACAACATAGCTACAACTGACCCTTCAGCATTCTTCTTAATGTAGGAGAGTTGTCACCAGAAAGTAAGGGTCTTCCTCTCCCTGTTTAAACACGGAATTTTATACATGTTAATCCTTCATTATTTCATTTTTTCCCGATTTTACTTTTGGTCTCTATTCCCAAGGCTCTGGTAAATGCATTAATTAGAAAGCACATTGTCTTCAGATCATTTTGTTTTGTTTATCTCTGCTTTGTTTTCAAACTATTTCCCCCAACTAACATGGTAATTCTTTGATTAACATGATCATTCACTCTCCACTATCTGAAATTACATAATTTATTTAATTAGCCTGCCATACTGGTTATGGGCTGTATTTTCTGTTTCCTTCCTAAAGCAGTCAAAAAATAAAATTATCTTTTGTTCCTTTACCTCCACATCTTAGCAGGTCTCAGTGTCTGTCGTCCAAATGCTTCTACTTGTGAATATACAGCTAATTTGGGTCCAATTAATGTGCAAGTAATTAAAGTTGATTTCTGTATGTGATTCTAATTTTCACCAAACGGGGCTTATGTTTCTATACCTTGATATTTCATAAGCTGTCAGCTTGTGAGATGTTCCAGTTATAAAGCACTTTACTTGACTCTTGTAGGGTGTATATAAGTACATGTATCAAGTTGACCCATCTGGACAGCACAAAATTCCCAGACAAGCCTGTTTGAACTGAGCCACTGGCACGATCTATGGTAACAGTTTATTCTGTCCTGTTTTACATTTATATTTGACATTTGCTTTCTACTTCCTACACATCAATGCAAGAGTAGAAGGATCTATTTTCAAACTACCCCTTAGGCTAAGACCCCAATTAACAAGCCGTTATAATACCCATGAAAAGTTGTAATAATGTAAGAAGGAGAGATAGAATTGCAGCTGAGGATAAAAATTTAATCATTATGCACTTATTTTTAAAGTTTCTGTTATTTTACAGTCTATAATGCCTAATAACTCATTATTTCAAATAAAACACTTGATACTGAGGGAAGGCCTGTTATAAAATTCCTCTGTAAGAACTGCTAAGTTTGCTTCATAGTTTTCATCTCAAACACAGAAAAAAGTTTTTCAGGAAAAGTGAGTAGTTACTCAACAACCTGGTAAATGACAAAGAAGTAAAAATGTTATGACAATAACAATTTCTTTCTGCAGTTCCTAAAACATTTACTGAAAACATCTATTTTTTAGAAAAAGTAAAATCCTCATATTCTCTAATACATTTTAGGTAATATTACCAATACTCATATAAAATTCTATCATAAGCACTTTTTATTATTATAATTATTAATAATAGTTATATAATATATAATTAATAATAATTACTATTATTATTATTATTTCTTAGGTTATATAGAAATAAGTTTCATTATCTCATTTTTTAAACAAAATCTGTTGGTTGATCTTTTAACCCCTTCTTGCCCAGGCAGCCCCAACTCCATTGCGTCCTCCTATCCCACTACCTTCCTACTACATTCTTGAAACAGTTGACCTTAGACCACAAGTCTCTTTTGTGAAAATGTTAAAGCCAAGGTGCTTACCTTATAAACTACAGTAGGGAAAATAAAAGATAAGAATCTCTTGCTTTCCAATATATAGTCATATGTCTTCATGTTCATACATTGACTTGAAAACTAAATCATAAAGTAAAAGGCTTACAAACATTTTTTTCAATTGTAGTCTTTACTGAGGCTGGCCTAGATAACCAGTCAGGAATGACATTAAATTTCTGATTCCTTTGTTTTATATGTTTCTACTATATGGATTAGTGGCCACAAAGCCCAGTTTATAGCGTGACTTGGGTTAATTGTTTATCATTTATTTTAAAATTTATTTATTTATTTACATCCTATATCCCACCTCCTCCAGGACCCCCTGTCATAGAGTTCCTTCCCGTTCCCTCTCCCTATGCCTCCAAGAGAGTGGGGCTCCTCCTAGGTAACTCCCCCACCTCTGGGTCTCTCTTTCTCTCTGAGAGTGGGGTCTGCCTGGGCATCAGGTCTCTGCAGAAGTAGGCACATCCTCTTCCACTGAGGCAGGACAAGGCAATCTTCGGGTACATGTGTTGGGAGGCTTCGGTTCAGACCATGTATGCTCTTTGGTTGGTGGCTCCCAGGGGTCCAGGTTAGTTACCACTGTTGGTTGGTCTTTCTGTGGGGTTCCTGTCCTCTTCATACCTTTAATTCTTCCCTGACTCTTCTATAAGGGTCCCCTCCTTTCATCCAATCTTTGACTGTGAGTATCTGCATCTGTCTTAGTCAGCTGCTGGGTAGAGCCTCTCAGAGGACAATTATGCTTGGCTCCTGTTGGTAAGCATGATGGAGTATCTTTAATACTGTCAAGATTGGGGCTTGCTCATGGGTTGGATCTCAAGTTGGGCCAGTTATTGGTTGGCCATTCCTTTAGTCTCTGCTCCATCATTGTCCCTGCATTTTCTTGGACAGTAAAAGGTAGAGGGAGGGAGGGACCTGGGTGGAAGAAGGGAGAGTGGCTCAGAGGGCCAGGAAAAGAAATGGAAATCTGCAGCTGCAGTGGAGGGGGAAGGAATCTCTAGGCAGTCCCTGAGACCTGGGATGGAGGAGGCTCCTAGGTGTCAATGCAGATGAGCTGAAGAGGCCATCTCCAATAGACAAGCAGGACCTCCTGTGGAGGAATAAGGATACCAGCCCACCCACAAAACTTTCGAGACAATAACAATTTCATCAAACTAGTTACCAGTAAAAGAGATTCTGTAATTGACTGATTATTTCTTTGAAAATTATACTTCACTTTCACTTACCATACTCACTAGATCATAAGACATTAACATAAAATATTTCAAATAAAATGACAAATAAAATTATGGCTATCTCTTTTCTTTTTGCCATTGATATTTATTACCTGTGTGGCCATGAATATATTACTTTTTTATCTTATAGGTAACTATAATATTTATCCCTTCTATCTCATTTGATTATATCAAATATAATTATAATGAAAGCAATCTATACATGGAAACATCAATATCAGATAAAGATCAATGGAACATCAGTTAATTTTGTTATTGTTTCTTTTCTTGATATCCTTTCTTTTTGTTTCTTTTTATCTTTTTTTCTAACCCTGTGATTAACAATGGGGTATTTTAACTGTTTTCCGGCTGTCACGTAACAAATTTTATGTTCATGTTACTTAGGGATTTGTAACTTCCTAAAAGTACTTTTTGGAATGAATAATTACAAGGGAACTGAACTAAAAATATTTACTGTGAAAATGTTGAGGATACACTATGTTACATTCTCAGGAGAGAAATGTAACAATTATGAGCATAACATGAGAACCATGATTAAAATTAAGGCTGGAAAGCTTTTCTTTCTGCTTATAGCTCTTATCTTGCTCATATCCCAAACCTTCTGTAGATGAATCAGAAAATTGCTCTTCTCTGTCAAATCAGTTACCATTCCCCGTGAAAGTCAAATCAGCCAGTGCCTACAAGCAATTGGAACAAGGCACTTGCTCTCTTTGAAGCCCCAGGCATTTGTTTCTGAATCAACTGACCAAAGTAGTGAGTTCCCATGTAATTTATGATTTCTCCTTTACTTGACTTATTTCCACAATGGCTGGACATTAGTTCATTGTACAGAGGACATGAGAAATTGGGTTTAAGTGACATTAAAACTAGACCAAGAAAGCACATCCAAGATCAACTATTTCAAAGTTATGGTGACAGATTTTCCTCAACTCTTAACCCACTCAGGAAAGGGAAAACCTCTTCTTAAAAATAACACTTCTGCTTGAATCATTTTTATTTTAATATTATGCTTACAGGGATTAAGACCTAAGTTTATGTAAATTTTTAAAGTCAGGACTAAACTTGGCTATGCGGAGTTGATAGCTTAAAATGGGAAAACCTCCCTATGTTTACAGCTGGAACTGTGCCTGCTTAGGGATTAAGCTCTGAAGGCTTAACTGATGTCATTGCATTGAGGTTAGGTAGACACACTTTGGTAAGACTAAGACCAGTGCCAGACTCATGACTCCAAAATTTATGGCTGAACTCTAGACTGCCTTAAAATTCATTGCTTTCAAATTTATGATTGAACTCATGACTTTCCAGGCTATAGATTTAAGTATATATATACAATAATAAAAAAATGTTTTGTGAGTGCATCAACATACAGTTTCTATTTCAAAATGCTGATCAGGAAATAGCCAATTAAGTGACACTGTATCTTGATTGTGTGGAGGTGGCAAGAAGGTAAGATATTGTATCATTTAAGAAAGCATTTAAAATGTTAACATTAATACCATTATAAAAACTATATTAAGAATAGACCGATTTTATTTTATAAGTGGTCTTTTTTTTTTGTACATTAAAAAAAATATAATTTAGTTTCCTACCCTGTGTGTCTTTTTGTCTAAGCTCTCAAGGAATAATGATAAAAATGCTTCCTTTGGGAGAAAATATTCCAAAATTAAATTCAGCTATTCTTTGACCTTTACCCATTGATTTTGTTTTCTTAATTATTTCTATGTTAAATTTCAAGTCAAATGCTGGGACTAAAGCCAACTATCTGAATAAAGAGACTGGTCACCCAGATGTTTTACTTGTAGAATAATGAATGTCTGTAGACTGGCCCTCCAGATCCTTCACTTTGGGATTCAGCTTACATTTTCTTAGTTTCTATTTTCCCCTCATAATAAACATATACACCAGCAACTCGGCACATTTTCTTCCATTTCTTAGTCTGCCTCTGTCCCTCATTCTATTCTATTCTTATTCTATCTCAGCTTTGTCCACCAAATGACTCTTTCCTTACTTGACTGACCTACTTTAAAATGTTTCCAAGGTGTTTGTTAGTTACTTCTTCCTTAGAATATATGTGTTCATTCTAGACTCTTCAGAAGAATATGTATTGTGCAAGCTAGGACTCTCTTCTATTCTTGGTATATAGAGAATAGTTGATAATGTTTATTTTAAATGTCCTATTTAACAAATAATTGACAGAATACTGGTTAGTACTTTGAGTGCTCTACCCATATGTTCCTTTGAGAGTAAATAATTTCAGGTCTTATAGATTCCTTCTTTAGTGAACCTTAAAAAATAATATGAGGTAACCTACTACCCATTCTTTAGTTATATAATGTTAGCACGTGACATTCTCGGCAGATCCGAAACTTGAAATGTCAATAGAAAGAGAAATCAAATGTTTTAGTTCAGTAAATTTGAAAATAGAATTATTTTATTGTCTCTACAATTGTCTCAGATTAGTACCTTACCTTGTGTGGATTACTATACCAAAGTCCCTAAAAAATTAGATGTCTACTAAACAACCATAACTTTATTTCTCACATAAATAAAAATTGTATTTAGTTCTGGAGGCTCCTGAGCTGAAGTTAAGGCACAAACCGATCCATGTGAGGTTAGGACTATTTTCTGTTTTCTCTCTGTCTTCTCATGGTGGGAAGGGTAGGGGGTCCACTGACAGATGTGCTAATCACGTTGTGAGAACTGGCTCCATCAATTTGAATCCCTTCCAAAGGCTGCAAATTCCAAGATCATCACTTTGGGACTTGATATTTCAACACATGTAGTTAGGAAGACTGCAAACACATAGCATAGCAATAAGCTATAGAACAAATTATATATATATATAATATATATATACATATATATACATATATATACATATATACATATATACATATCTATATGTATATATATATATACGTATATATATATGTATGTATATATATCATGAAAAATAAATGATTGCCATACACTTTAGACATTTTCAAAGACATTAGAAAAAAAGAGTTGGGACAGATAAGATGCTTCAGTGGGTAGAGTGATTGCCAGACAAACATGAGAACAAAGTCTTCTATCCCCAGAAACCTCTTAAAGCTGAACACAGTAGCACAGCTCTATAATCCTATGTCACAGAGCCAAGAATTTATGGAACTTTTGCAGGCCTGCCAGCCTAGTGGATGTAGCAGTAAACAACAAAAAGGCCCCATCTTGAATAAGATAGATTGTAAGGACTGGAACCTGAAGTTGTGCTCGGGTCTCCACATTCATGTTGTGGCACGTGCACACTTTCACTCACATACACATATTCTCTACACACAATCATGAACACATACATCACACATGCGCACACAGAAAAAAAAGCATTATTTGCAGACAGTCAGTCAAAGTGGAAGTATGTGTCATTCATTACTGCACATAAGTACAACAGTAAAAGTTTATTTTTCATGGCGGACTTTTTTAATATTCAAAACTTTATTTCTCATAAGAAATGTTAATTTTACCAGCTTTTATTTTTCCAGCTGAAACAAATTATTAATAATCTACACATGGCAGCTCACAACCATCTGTAATGGGATCCAATGCCCTCTTCCGGTGTGTCTGAAGACAACAATGGTGAATACATAAAATAATAAAAAAATAATAATAATCTATAAGTATTAATGAGTCCCCGAATGTCAACTCTTTGCCAGCAGGTCCAGGCAAGAGGAGAGAGATTCCTGTCCTGCTGAGTCTCTCCAAGGCTGAGCAGGATGGTGAGTGTCGATGGCCCAAAAGAAACACACCAAGCTGGGCAGGGAGTCTTGTCAAAGCAGGAACTCAACTTTAATGTATCATCCTTTCACTTATATAAACTCGGAGCGTAGGGAGGGGGAGTTTTGGTGGGGTGAGATGATGTAGGGGGTGAGGAAGGGTGACGGAGGGTATGGGGTGACTGACAGGGCCAATGGCAAAGCTCCACATCAACAACAGTGGGGCAGAGGCAAGGCCAAACTGGGTCTTGTTGAGTCACCATTGTATGGAAGTGACTGAGACAGGTCTCAAAACTTGAGCCAGGCTTAGGATCTCCCACAAGGC
The DNA here is from genome assembly GCF_011762505.2 of Arvicanthis niloticus. Lineage (NCBI taxonomy): Eukaryota > Metazoa > Chordata > Mammalia > Rodentia > Muridae > Arvicanthis > Arvicanthis niloticus. The sequence goes on from NC_047673.1 coordinate 47,353,247, forward strand.
CACAGAAACTTGAAACTCGAGCCAGGCTTGGGTTTGTCCACAAGGCCCAAACCAGGGCCTAAATGCAGCCCAACACCTGAATAATCATTTATAGGAATCAAAGCATTTTTATTTTTCATGGCTAATTTCCACTCTGCTACTCTATTTTCATAGAGACGGTAAGTATCAGACATTATGCAAGTGCTTAGAAGTGACAATCAAACATGCCTTTTTTTCACCTAGAATCCTACATATCTGTACATATATCTCTTCCCTGGTGTGTCTATTCAGCCCCTGGAAGTCTTTATTTTTTTAAAACTTTCTAAATTATTTATTTAATCTAGGTTTTTGTTTATTTTTAAAACCTGTTCTAGCTTTTTAGTTGTGCATGTGATGGTAGTCAGTTGTTTACTATCTAATAATAAAGAGACACTGTAGACTTTTATGATGTTGGATAACAAACCCAGGGCCTAGAAAATGCTAGGCAAGTGTCTACCATCCAGCCATATCACCAGCTCAACACAAGGGCTTCAGAAAGGTTGGCTTAGTTTCAGCTGTATGACATTGAAAGCTAATTTATTTTCTAAATAGTTCAGTTTTCCCTGCTTCATTTGTCTGCTATTGCTAATCTCATGTGATTATCAAGAAGACTGTATACATACATGTTACATATTTAGACATTTACTGCTATCAATTATTATTTAAACACTTTTAGCAAATATTGATTAGCAAAGTTATGATCTTGTAATGGAATTATTTTCAAGTTTATCATGCAATTTAACCACGTTCACACCCTATTGCCTTGCCCATCCCAACTCCAGTACCAATCTTCTCAATGTCTTCCCAGACAGCCTCCTTCTATTCCTGTGAAAAACCTAGGTTCCTCTCAAGAAAAAAAATGTTAATGAACTGATATATATATATATATATATATATATATATGTGTGTGTGTGTGTGTGTGTGTGTGTGTGTGTGTGCATATACATATGTATATATACATATGTATATTACTCGTTTTCATTATCCACTCATCTTCGGATGGATAGCTCAGTTGGTTTCAGGTGAACAGAGTCACAGTAAACATGAGTGTGCAAGTAATTCTGTGGCATACAGACCTGGTTTCCTTTGAAGTATTCCTAGCAATGGTTTAAATGGATCAATTCTAAGGGTGGTAGAGTCCTGAATGGCATTTAGATGATCATATTGCAATTATCCTTGTAGGAACAATGAGAAGAAGCTGAAAATTATTCTGCAGGCATTGGGAAAACAAATCTCAATTATAAACAATCAGACAGTATATATCTCTTAGAAATTTTTGTTTAACTTTTTGCACTGTTATGTCCTTGGATTTGGAATGAAGGTGAATTCTTAATTTGAAATTTAGAATTTTAATTTAAAATAATTCTTCAATAGTCATGTTCCCAGAGTTGTCTTTTTAAAAATAAAAATACAAGAATAAGTATAGTGAAAACTATTTCATTTTATTTTTCTATAAAATAAAAAGCCATGAAAATATCTAAGGCATGTTTTATTGAAATTTTCTTAATTCTGTATCATTAGTGAAATAGTAATAGTATAATTTCAATAATCTATTTCTCATAATTAGTTACAGCTCAACTTTATAAGATGGGTGTACATTCAATTATAATGTGTTTATTATTGACAAAGTTCAAGTTACAGAACTATCATCCTTGGGGCACTTATGCAGTTTTGATTATATTAGGACATTGTATTTGTGTTTATAACCATAAGTCTGACTTTTTGGTGACCATTAGAAGTGGATGTCTACCTGAAATGACAACCATTATATCTATTCAGTAGTAGTAGTAGTAGTAGTAGTATGTTTTTATGTATTTCTTTTTCATGTAGGTTCCAGGCCTCACACTCGGGTCTTTAGTGTTTTGAAGCAAGTAATTTACTTACTAAGCAATCCCACCAGCCTGCTCTTTACTCTTGAGTAATTTCATACAACTGCTTATAGCAAATTTTCAAAACATATCTATTTTATATTTAGTAAACCTGGTTTGGATCTTACTCCTGTATTTTCAGATCTTCATTCTTTGACAAATAACAAATGATTTCTCAAGTCCCTAAAAGAGTCACAGTTTCTTTCATGTGTAATTGCTCAGGTCCTCCAGTCCTCACCCCCCTCCCCCCTTAATTAGCCTCTTCCCTCCATCCTTTTCTTCTCCCCTTTAACCATCAATCAGTCCCTTTCTGACACTTCTTTTTTTTTATTAGTTTTGTTTGTCTTTGCTTTATTTTATTTTATTGGAAATAGATTTTTTTATATAAAATATTCAGTTAAGAGTTTCCCAAGATTGATATTTTTACATAGATGGCACAATTACTATAAAAAATACTGAGTCTTGATGTGTTTTTGTACCTTTGGGATGAAGAATGCATTTCTTCATATCATATAATGTTTAAAATCCATTGAAGATTAGAACCATATTTTTGAAAATATTAAAAAAATAACATGCACTTGATGCATTTAGGATTCCAAAATTTAACAACTCTGAAAAAAGGCAATTTAGCATTGTCTACTTAAATGTATTTTAGTCTTTTCTAATAACTCACATCTAGAAATTAAGGCTACTGGTTCACACAGACATTTAATAAATGATACATATACTATTATCATTTAAAGGGTTGTTTATAACAGCAGATATCTAATACAAACAAGTTGTCACAAAAATTCTGATCCCAGGGAGAATTCAAATAGGTCAGATGACACTTGCTGCTTAAATGCTCAGATCTCCACCATTGTTGTATGTTAAATGATAAAAGCACAGTAGGTTATTGGTAGTAAAATATATTTAGTAAAAAATGAGAAGATAGCATATATTCTAATTTTTTAATATAATCAAATAATCTAAAAGAAAACATGCAAAATATGTTTTAAAAACTGCAAATCTATATGGAGGAATAGAGATGAATGTAGTAACTTTGCTTTAACCTATGCTTCTGTTTGTTTGACTTTGAGTCATTCAAGTATATAACTTCAAAATAAAAATTGCATACATAGAATAAGGTCAGGGATGTTGATTCCTCCAGAAGTTCTGTTATATTTACAATTGTTCTGACTATCCTGGGTTTTTTGTTGTTGTTGTTGTTGTTGTTGTTTTTCCATAAGAAGTTTAGAATTGTTCTTTCCATGTCTGTGAAGAATTATTTTGGAATTTTGACGGGAATTCCATTGAGTCTGTATGTTGTTTATGGTTAGATGGCCATGTTCACTATCTTAATCCTGCCACTCCATGAGCCTGGGAAATCTGTCCATCTTCTGAGGTCTTCTTCAATTTCTTTCTTCTGGGACTTGAAGTTCTTGTCATGCAAATATTCACTTGCTTGATTAGAGTTACACCAAGATATTTTATATTATTTGTGGCTATTGTGAAGGGTATTGTTTCCTAATTTCTTTTTCAGCCCATTTATCATTTGTATAAAGAAGGATAGCAATATCTTTGAGTTAATTTTATATCAAGTCACTTCCTGAAGTTGTTTATCATCTGTAGTTTTCTGGTAGAATTTTAGGGATTGCTTATGTATACTATCATATCATCCATGAAAAGCCAATTAGGAAATGCAAATCGAAATGTCCCAGAGATTCTACCTTACACCAATCAGAATGGCTAAGATCAAAAACTCAAGTGATAGCACATACTGGCAAGGATGCAGAGAAAGAGGAACACCCCTTCACGGCTAGTAGGAATGTTAACTGCTCCAACTACACTAGAAATCAATCTGGCAGTTCCTCGGGAAATTGGAAATAGATCTACCTGAATACTCAGCTGTACCGCTCCTGGGCATGTAACCAAAGGATGCTCTGTAGTACCACAAGGACATGTGCTCCACTATGTTCCTATCAGTCTTATTGGTAATAGCCAGAAACTGGAAGCAACTCAGATTTCCCTCAACCAAAGGATGGACACAAAAGGGGGGTTCATCTACACAATGGAATATTATTCAACTACTAAAAACAAGGACATTATGAATTTTGCAGGCAAATGGCTTGAACTAGAAAATATAATCCTGAGTTGGGTAACCCAGAAGCAAAAGACATGCATGACAAGAGCCTAGCATGGCTGTCATTTGAGAGGTTCTGCCAGCACCTGACTGAGACAGACACAAATATTCACAGCCATATATTGAACTGAGGTTGGACCCATATGAGAAGAGTTAGAGGAAGGATTGAAGGGACTGAAGGGATTGGCAACCCCATAGGAAGATGAACAGTGTCAACTAACCTGGACACTTGGGAGCTCCCAGAGACTAAGCCAACAACCAAACTGCACACATGGGCTAGTTGAAGCCCCCTCCCCCCAGCACATATGTAGCAGAGGAATGAGAATATACACCTAATTCTAATTCTGTAAAGACCTGATGCCCCAGGGAGGGAAAATACCTAGGGGGAGCACCCTCTCAGAGGCTAAGGGGAAGAACTCTCTAAGGGAGGACTGGGAGGGGCAATATTGGCATATAAATAAATAAAATAATTAATTAATCAAAACTCAAGTGAGGAAAAAATTCTATATGTATATGCCTACATTTTTTTCTTTAGTTTCATCTTATTTTTGAGACAATGGCTTCTGATGCTATAAGTTGGATTTGAATTCACTGTGCAATTCAGACTGACCCTGGCCTTCCATTCTTGCTTCTCTTTCCTGAGTGCTAGAACTACGGACAGGGCCACTGTATACAGATTATTCAATGTTGCTGTTTCCTCTGGGGCAGAAATGACCATACCTATCTTTAAGCAAAACAGCAGTAATGGCCTGCAAGAGGAAAGCATGAGATTGGGTCTGTTAACATTCCCTCCTGTAGGAAAGGCAGTGTTGCTAGACCCAAGAGTTTCACAAGACCCTCTTGAAGCCTTTATAAGACCTTCACAAGGCCCCCTTCCACCCGACATTCTCATTGTCACAGTGCAAGAGGAAAATAATTAATTGGCTGTAGCATGACATATTAGTGGCGAAGCTATCGTGAGTTTCCCATGCTTCTGTAAGTGATCTCAATAAATAACTGCTTCAGCAAGTTGAGTGTGGATGGAATCCTTCCTGCTCGATCTTTTACTGCCTGCCTTGTCTACCTAAGAAGACATTCTTTTATAAACCACTAAGAAAAGCAATAGTACATATGTACACATTCTATATGAAGCTTTAAAATCCTAAATTCAGAAGTTTCTCCTGGAATTCAGAATAAAAACATGAAAGTATTTCTGTTTACTTTTAGCATGCGACTGACAAAACCTGAATGCTAATTGAATCTCCATTTGGTTTTTTTGTTGTTGTTGTTTGTTTCTTTTGTTTTTTGTTTTTTTTTTGTTTGTTTGTTTGTTTTTTTTTTTAGGATCCTCTTCTACGCTGTTTCTCCCTCAGCCCCTCTTTTCCTCAGCCCTCTCCTGACATCCTCTCTTAGTTTTTTCTTATTATTTCTCTTCAACATGATTAATTTCAAGTATGATTGAGGCTAAGATAAAAATAGGTTGTTATTCGACTGTCCCTATTTTTTAAAGTAAAAAAAAATCTCATTAGGATAATTGCGATAATTTTTTTTGTTTGTGATCTCTCAATATGAATCTGGGTGAACACATTCTAAGCGTTTCTTCTTCCTTAAATAATTCATCCTTTATTCTCTAAATTAAAAAATATTTATTTATTAATGTATTTTTATTTCTTTGCATGTATGTTTGTGCTTCCAGAGCCCCAAAAGAGCTTTGCATGCCTTGAAACTAGAGTTTCAGATGATGATAACCTGCCATGCTTGAGTTGAAACTCGAACTCAAGACTTGTGGATGAGCAACAAATACTCTTAACTGCTGAGACATCTCTCCAAACGCCCCTTTTCTCTACATTTTGAGAAATTCCCTTGTCTTGCCACCTCTTACACCAAAATGTGATTCTGACTTATAAATACAGATTAAATGAGTGAATGACTCCCAAGCACACTGTGCATTGGTGGGAGAAAAAAAAATTAAGAGATCTAAACAAAGAAGACTGCATCCATATTATGGAATTTATAGCTGAGATATATGTTCTTTTAAACTTCACACTCCCCGCCATTTATCATCTCCTCCTCAAAAACCCCAAAGATCTCTCTCATTAAAAGGCAATAAAAATGTAGGAAAAGCTCCTAAAAATAGCTCTCCTGTCATACTCTTCGCTGGCTTTTCCAAAGATGTATAAACTAAGAACAGTGTAAGACAAATGCTTTCTACTGAACCTTCACACACAAAATCCAAGTCATTTATCAAAAACGGGGGGAAATCTCTAAATAGAAATGTGTATAAACAAGGAGAGTTTTAAACTATCTACTGTGCAACTCCTTTTCTGGAATTTGAAGAAAATGCAGGAACTCTTTTATCTAGCAGAATATATAATAATGAAATTAAATAAAGCACCAATGAGTTTTAAAAATTAAAGTGGTAGATTTCAAACTTGAAAGAGGGATGAAAGCTCAAGGATTTAGTGACTCCCACTCTGACCCACACTATCTACATTTACATTCATTGTAACCTAGTCTATCAAAAGTTAACAACATTAAAAGCTTTCTTTTCATGGATAAGTCAAGTTTTGAATTCTTCTAGTACCATTCTTGCTATTTAATGGTTATCTTGTATTCTTTAATGTGGACCCAAGGTTTTATAGATAAACACATCACTAAATAGCTTATCAATAATTTCATATGTTACAAATTAATGTTCTATAGAACACTAGATAGACCACTGCTTTACTTAATGCACTCTCTTCCTGAATTATACTCACACTTCTTCATATGAATCCTGATCCATCTCTTTATTTGTATTGCCTTAACCTTGCTTAGAACATTCTGGAACATGCTAACACTCATCTGCATGAACTGTTTTATTTTAGAAGATGTACTGATTGTATTACTGATTATCTCGCATCTTTGAAGCCATTTTCACATTGTTTTATATATGCCATGTTGGCAATTAAACTTAAGTCATTTTTTGTTTTGTTTTGGATTTTTCTTTTTTTTTCTTATTTTTAACTTTTTTTATTGGATATTTTATTTTTATTTACATTTCAGATGTTATCCCCTTACCCCATTACCTCCCATCCAGGAACCCCCATGCTATCCCCCCTCCTCCTGCATTCTATGAGGATGTGCCCCCCTACACACACACACTTGCAGCTCCCCACCCTCGAATTCCCCACACTCAGTGTCCAGCATTCATGGGACCAAGGATCTCTTCTCCCACCTATGCCTGACAAGGCCATCCTCCCCTACATATACAGCTGGAGCCATAGGCCCCTCCCTATGTGTTCCCAGGCTGGTGGTTTAGACTCTGGGAGCTCTGGTTGGTTGGTTTTGTTGCTCTCCTTGTGGAGCCGCAAACCCTTTCAGCTCCGTCAGTCTTCTCTTCTAACTCCTCCATTGGGAACCCCTTGATCAGATCAATGGTTAGCTGTGCACATCTGCCTCTGAATATGTCAGACTCTGGCAGACCTCTAAGGAGACAGCTATATCAGGCTCCTGTCAGCATGTACTTTCTGACATCCACAACAGAGTCTACCTTTGGGGACTGCACATGGGATGGATACCCAGGTGAAGCAGTCTCCAGACAGCCCCTCCTTTAGTTTCTGTCCACACTTTGTCTCCATATTTGTTCCAATGAGTATTTTGTTACTCCTTCTAGGAAGAACTGAGGCATCCACACTTGGTCTTCCTTCTTCATGAGCTTCATGTTGTCTGTGGGTTGCTTCTTGGGTATTTCGAGCTTCTGGGCTAATATCCAATTATCAGTGAATGAATAACATGTGGGATTTTTTTTTTGTGTGATTGGGGTACCTCACTCAGGATGATATTTTCTAGTTCCATCCATTTATCTAAGAATTTCTTGAATTCATTTTTAATAGCTGAGTAATACTCCATTGTGTAAATGTACAAGTTTTATATCCCTTCCTCTGTTGAAGGACATCTGCGTTCTTTTTAGCTTCTGGCTATTGTAAATAAGGCTTCTATGATCATAGTGGAGAATATGTCCTTGTTATATGTTGGAGCATCTTCTGGGTATATGCCCAGGAGTGGTATAGCTGGGTCTTCAGGTAGAACTATTTCCAATTTTCTGAGGAACCACCAGACTGATTTCCAGAGTGGTTGCACCATCTTTCAATCCCACCAACAATGGGATTGAAACCTCTTTCTCCACATCCTCACCAGCATCTGCTATCACCTGAATTTGGCTTATGCTCTAAGATCAAGAATTGAAATATGGAACCTCATAAAATTGCAAAGTTTCTGTAAGGCAAAGGACATTGTCAACAGGACAAACCGGCAACCAATAGATTGGGAAAAGATCTTTACCAATTCTCCACCTGATAGAGGGTTAGTATCCAATATATAGAAAGAACTCAAGAAATAAGAGTCCAAACAAAAAAAATAACCCTACTGAAAATGGGATACAGAGCTAAACAAAGAATTCTCAACTGAGGAACCTTGAATGGCTGAGAAGCACCTAAAGAAATGTTTAGCATCCTTAGTCATCAGGGAAATGCAAATCAAAACAGCCCTGAGATTCCATCTCACACCAGTCAGAATGGCTAAGATCAAAAACTCAGGTGAGAAACTTAAGTCTTGATCCCTTAAGAGCTTATTCACTTTGGCGAATGATGGTTGTTGAATTCAAGTTTCAGCTCTCTTTCTAAAACCTGGTAATTTATACTTATCACACCATAGGATAATTCTATCTTCTTTATATATTGAAAAGTTTTTTCCTACCTACTCAACCCTCAGCCCTATTCTGTAGAAGTGTTCCAGTCCCTACCTTCTGAGCTTTGAACAAGTTTAGGCTGCTTACCCTCTTCCACTGTGCCGTTACTTTACAACACTGTTTTGTTTGTTTGTTTGTTTGTTTTTTATCCCTCTATCTCACTCTCCTACAAAGCCAATTGCAAAAGCCAGACAATTTTCTCCCAGGTATTTGAGGGTTCACTCAGTCTTCCCTCTATATTTCCATTGAATAATTATAATGTCACTACTGGATGTATATTTGGAAACAATGAAATTTTTTATAATTTTTTTTATATACTAGAGAAGAGTAGATGCCATGCCAAACTGACAAGCGAACAAGAATGTCTCATATATTTCTTAAAAATTATATTATATTTAAAATTAATGTCATTAATTTATTCTCTCCAATGTTAATTTTAAGGACGAGCCATTGTGATGGCTGTTGGGAAACAGCTATTGGACAACCTAACCCCATGAAAATATTCTCTTAGATAACACAGGTTGCTTTAGATAATGCATGAGACTTTAGTGAGACTGAATTAGAATCACACTCCTTGAAGAAAAATGGGCTCTTTATTTCAAATGAGCAAGAAAAAATAATACAAGAAAGGAGGGAAGAGAAGAAAAAGGAGAGCAAGTGAGGTAGAGGGAGAAAGGAGGAGAAAGATTATACTGCTTTATCTCAGTCTCTCTCTCTCTCTCTCTCTCTCTCTCTCTCTCTCTCTCTCTCTCTCTCTCTCTCTCTGGAGAAATGTTTTCTTACAGCTTCAACATTTCCAAGTGGTCTGACACCTGACAACTGCCTGAAGTCACCAGTCATTGGAAGCTGGAATTATGACCATGAGTTTTCACCCCAGCACCTAGCTCCTGAGTCTTTATTGGTAAAATTGAACATTTGAGATTTTGGTAGAAACAAGAACCTTTCCTCAAATATCTGGTAATCCTGGGCTATGTCTAAAAATGAAATACTTATTCAGTATTTAGTAAATATCGGTTGAGTGAAATGGTGGGGTTTTTCCTTAACTGTCTGTCATTCTTCTTATTCCATATGATGTCTCCTTTCTGGAGGGTAGATGTATGGTTCCTGAAGTGAGGCAGGGAACTGCATTGGAAAGTATTTTGTAGTGGTGGTTGTTGTTGTTATGGTTTTATATTTTTTTGTTTTGTTTTGTTTTGTTTTGTTTTGTTTTGTTTTGAGACAGTATCTTTTTACATAGCTTTGGCTGTCCTGGAACTCACTATATAGACGAGACTGGCCTCTAACTTACAACCATCCACTTGCCTCTGCCTCCTCACCCTCAGTGCTGAGAGCATACTTATATACCACCATGTGGCCAGAAAGTACTGTTTTAATGAGTAGATTTTCATTTAATTTCAGGATTTTTCTCCAAAAGCATCCAACTTGCTATTTCCAAATCCTAAATATTTTCCATTTAAATTTTAAGAAATAAAAACTCTCCCATTTCCTGTCTGTGGGCAATTAGTTCCTGTGTACTTGGGGTGTAGAAGGTGCATTGAAGTCTGACTGTTTTTTGAACATACATGTCAAGCCGATGTGCTGAATATTACAGCTTCCTCTCCCAGACCACTGAATCTCCAAGTCCAGGATAGGTATTTAGGTATGTCGTGTCTTCTGTCTATATTGGTTCATGGATCATTGCTGGAATTCTTTCCTTAGGTGCCTTTTGCTCTATCATCTCTGCTGTGCTAAGTTTATTCACTTTTCATTGATATAAATTGAAATTTAATTAGCTGTGATTGTAACTTTAATGATGTTTTTAAGAAGAAATGAAAGATAAACAGAGTAAGCAATGTTTTCAACTAAAAACTTATTTCTCTAATATAACATACTGCTGTGGGTTGATACAGTGGGACAGTGAAGACCCCAAGTCCATTCCCTCCTTCATATATGTATTCACAACACTAAGGAACTCACTCCCTTACCAACCTCAGACATGCCATAAGACTAATGACCAGTAGACAATTGAAAAGGAGAGACAGAATTTGAGACTTGTCTGAACATTCTACATTGTGAACATGCATGAATAGATAGCTACAGGATGAGAGACCACATACAGAGAAATTCTAGTTATCACGACTGGCTTTCATACTTCCTTTTCATGCAACTGTAGGAACAACTGTAGGAAGATTCATCAGTGAGCCTAGAAGAATCCAGATTTGCTGGTTCAAATAGGAGCTGCACTACTAAGTCCAGACACTATTTGTCAACCTGTTTAATCAGCAAGAAGTGGTTTGCTCTGTGACCAAACTAGTACAATCCCTATAGTTGTCATAATTTTTAAATGCTTATTGTTAATGTTTATTGCATGTTAAAAACATACCACATCAGCCGGGCAGTGGTGGCACATGCCTTTAATCCCAGCACTTGGGAGGCAGAGGCAGGTGGATTTCTGAATTCGAGGCCAGCCTGTTCTACAGAGTGAGTTCCAGGACAGCCAGGGCTACACAGAGAAACCCTGTCTCAAAAACACACAAAAAAAGAAAAGAAAAAAAGAAAAGAACATACCACATCAACCCTGTGGCATTTTGGGCTCTAATCAATTTGAAGTATCCATGGCAACTGCTGGAACAGGCATGCCTAAAGAAGATAGAAATTATTCAGGGACAAGGGACAGCTGCTATCTTTGAGTCAGAAAGATACAGAACAGTATTTCATATGTAACCATTTGGATGTTTATGCTGATTTTAGAATTTGGAACCCTCATTGGATTGGGGTGGTGCCTGGGAAGAAGGATAAGGACATTACATTTTTTTCTTATAGATTACATGCTAGTCAGGGGTTGGGGGAGGGGTAGTGCCAGCTGATAGCTGCTGTAGACTGCTGTGGACAATCTGTTGCCTGGGTGCTCACTCAGAGGGGCTATCCCAGAGTTTATAACCCTAAGGATCTAAGATTTGTGCCTGGCCAGTTTTGTCCAACTAGGGCTCTTTCTCTCTGACATGCTTTGCTGCCTTCCCATATGCCTAGCCAAGGATAGTACTGATTTCCTACCCTACCCATTGAGCATTTCAAGAAACCCCTGGTTACTATGCAGCACCCCAACATAATATACTCACAAATTCAACTTATTTATTTGGCAGATTAGAACTACATTATCAAAACAAACAAACAAACAAAATCAACATACTGGAGATTGTGTCAAGCAATAGACCTGGCTCATTTATACCTAACAAGGTTCCTTTGAAGTTTGAGAATCATTGGTAGAGAAAGATACAGAACTCCACAGAACTGAGAACCAAGAAGACCAAGTATGAAATAATGTTACATTCCCCTTAGTTATATCACATAGCCTCTTATATCCTCTCTGATATCAAGTTCAGTGAAAGCATGTCTAAATACCTTTCCTCCTAATAATTATATAAGCTCTTATGTGGTCTTTCTATGTCTTGGGCACTTATAAATGTTTTACGTATATTCTAAGTTTATATATATTAGCAAATATACCTTATATAGGTTAACTTTTGAGACTTCGCTGCAGCAATGGCAATTATTATTATTGTTATTGTTTATTATTATTATTATTATTATTATTATTATTATTATTATTACAGAAATTGAGAAATAGTCAGCTTTGGGCATCAGAAAAACCAGTTGTGATATCAGGAAACATGACTCTAGAATCTTTGTTCTTATTACAATGTACTGTTAATCTCAGTTGTGAGCAGTGTATTGTTTACATTTTTCAACACACCATCTCACGTCTCTGCCATCCTTGTCCATGGCCAGCTTACTTTATAAACCCTCATGTAAATAAACTTTCTCACATGAATTTCTTTATTTCTCAAACATATACATTGCATTCCTATATAATATTTTATTATAATATAATATTTTTATTCTCGAGGTTTTTTGTCTGTCTGTCTGTCTGTCTGTTTGTCATTCTAAAGACGTATGTCTTTCTTCCCTAACAAGACCAAATCTCCAGGGTAGTAAACATCTTAGAAATTCTTATCAAAATAGTAAGTACGTTTGCTGCCTGTAAGTGCACTTATCAAAAGAGTAAGCTCAGTTTGTAAATCTCCACTGACTAGAGTCTGACTAGCATGTAGCATATTAGGACCACGGTTGTGTATTTGGAACATTCCAGACTCCTAAGATCTACTTGACCAAAGTGTGTTCTTACAGCCTCTGTTTTTGTTGATTTCTTGTCATAACCCACTGTTGTCAGACTAGCAACAGTGGATCCTACATATGGTGCTTGAAATAAAAGAGAGTTGGCCTAAATGGTAGGATCTCACTTTGAATCCCATCTTTCTTGGGAAAATACAAGGTAATCCAACATTGTTTCAAATTGCTCATGCAATCAATAGCTGAATAGTGGCAGCTGCTTGTACCTTTTCTAATATGTAAATGTATATAATATACTTGATTAGTTTCTTTCAGGACAAATGTTCTATATGTTATAGGTATGAACTTCTCATATCATTATTGCTAAGTAAACATACACTGCAAACATGCATGAAATTCTGTTTTTTTAATATACCTGAAATGGTTTTTCAGTAAATTTTTCATAACTATATATATTTAATTTTTTGAGACTACATGAGCATGCTGTGTCTGTATTATTCCTGCTCTTTCCTCTTTCCTTTCTAACTTTTATGCTGTTCCCCAACTCCCTTCAGGTATGTGACCTCTTCTTCTTTAATTGTTATTGTTTTATAGATATCATGGTGAGTCCAATTAATCAATTAGATCTGCCCAACATGTGTGTGTTTAAGGCTGACCACTTAAAGTTGAATAAACTATTAGGGGTTTTACCCTCGGGAAAACTAATCCTACCCCCTCAGCAAGTCCTGATTTACTGTAGCTCTTCATTTAAGGGTGAGGCCTGGTGACATTTTCTGCCAACCATGTTGTTGACCCACTTTTCAATGGGAACATTTACTAACAACTACAGTCTTGTGTCATAAAACCTGGAATTTACACCAGAGCAAACATTCATTCATACCTTGCATGTATTCAAAAGTAATGCTTGTGAGTTAAAATACATTTTGAGTGTTGTATAGAAAGTATGTTTATCAAAAAAGTAACTTTTTTTACAAAATAAAAGGAGTGGTTATCATGCAAAGCCTGTACACAGTTTTATCTTTTAAAAGCGCATATATGTACATATATGCATGATGTCCGTCTTTCTGTCTGTTTGCGCATATAGAAAGTTTCCAAACCTGAAACAGATCACATGGATTTCCAAACAACTATGATACATATTTATATATTTTATAATCTTGCTTAATACAAGCATTCTGAGATGTCTGAGACAGTCATTTTGGTTTCTCTGGTAAATATTTTGTGATTTACAGTTTTCCATTTATGGGAGGATTTGGTTTAGGAAATTATAGGACAGCGATGGGATTACATCAGTGGAGATTCAAATAATGTTCTTCCAAGTGGATAATTCCATCTGATACTGCTGAAGGGATGTCTTGTTTCTTAGGTCTACTGAAATCTATACATAATAAATCTTACATTTTAAGTGTATTACAAAACATAAAATATTTTCTCATACATGATCTCATTTTGAGTTTGGTCCAGATACACAAAAATACATTTTATTACACAAACACACACGCACACACACACACACACACACACACACACACACGACATAGGCTTTCATGTCAACTTAAGATAAATACAATATACTCATGCATCAACAGTCTCACTTAGCAAAGAGGAATATTTTACTTTTTGTTTGTTTCTTGTTTTTTCTGCTCACATGAAGCTTTATATAGTCATCATTCTATGATTTCATTTGCAATATTTGTCAATGTATAAGCTTTTGTGGATTTTTTTTTCCAGATGATAAGCACTGCTACTTTAGACACATATTTTCCCCCTGTGGTTTGAAAAAACAGTCCTCTCTCTTTTATCCAGAAGGACACTGCTCAATCTACATGTTGCACCAGCGTTCAGGTTGGCTGATTGCTAATGAGAAAGCAGGGTTGAGTCTCTAGTTGTCTATAACTATATCAAGAAACTCATGCTGACAATTGGTGCAAGCTAGGGGCAGAGATAATTTCCCACTACAGTCACCAATAATAATGTCTCGGATTTTTACATTTTGATTTGCTTAATTAGGGATGACACCAAAAACAAAAAACTTTCAAATATTTAAATTCTAACTTTAAATACAAAAAGTCTATAAATAATTGTGGACGAGAGAATTCTAGCATCAAACATGTAAGGTATAAGCCACTGCTGATAAAAAGAAAAATTAAAGAAAAGATTTCCTGTCTCAAATAGCAGCACACACAAGCTAAGTTTTTAAAACCACTCATAATTCCTAGTGAATTGTTTAAAAAGAGACAGGAAGTGAAAAACAGTTTAGAATTCCACGTCTGCCTTCCCTGAAGGAGACTGGGAATTGCAGGCATTCATTAATGAAATGTTTTCAGCTTTGCTGTTTATTCTCTTCTGCAAAGCAAGACTCCTCTTAGCAACACTGTCTCTTTAAAGTCTCCTCATAGATATTAATGCAATATATTAGGATATCTAAAGGAAAGTAGATGCATCTGTTGCAGTTGTAAACTTACTTGGGAGAAGTTACAGCTCTGACTGTACTTTATCTGCATTTGTTGATGTAGCACACACATCTTTGAGAGGTGTTCTTTTCCTTCTGAAATGTTTGCATCATGAACTTCAGCGAACACCAGAGTGGAGAAAAATAGAAGGCAGTTGAATATTGAAGTCTGCTTTCCTCTTATCCAATAACCCCCTTTTATCATTATTTAAGAGAAGCAAAGACCATTAGAGAGAGCTAATTGCCTTCAGATTATACTGATGTTCCTGATAGGAGAATTGAGGCAAATTGCATTCTCAAAATGGTCTGAGAACATACCACTTCCAGTAATGTTTTTATCAAGCAGACCTAAAAGCAGAGAGGGCAAGGATGCACTTAAAGGCAATTATCCATCAACATTAGAAAATATAGTTAGAAGATTAAGAGAGTCGAGCATATGCAATATATCTTGATTGCAACAAAAGAGTTGATATAGCATTATTCAATTTGCTAGCTGAATTAATTCAAATTGGTTCAGGCAGAAGTATAGTCAAATGAACTACCAGCTATCAAAAGAGTCATAAATAATAGATAACAATAAACACATTTGTTTTACATGTTCCTAATTTACTTACCTCTCCGATCTTTTCAGAACAGTCTATGATAGTTAATATAATAGATGCTACCCTCCAGTTATCTTGGGATCTTTTAGGAATCCTGTCTGTTCTACAAACTTGCAAAGACCCGATATGCTACCATCAACAAATCTCATTATTTAGAGCTTACTTTATTTATTTATAGTGGGTTTTTAGCTCCTCTTTACATTTCTGTTTATGCGTCTGGACTTTTTCTTAATGAAAACTACCAGGAGCAGCACTAGAGGGCTGTGGAAACAACCTTTGCTTCCACATATATGCATTAGTTACTGGCTCTTCCTAGCTCTCTGGTGAAGAGTTCTCTTAAATTCGTGGTTCAAGCAACAGTTTCTTTTCCTCTTCTCAATTCTCACACTAATGAAGGAGTAACTTTTCCTAAATGTTGGCTGACTACTCTGAAGGTATAATAACAAAGCCAAGAATTTCTACTTAGTCCTTGAAAACCCCAAATCTGTAACAAAGTCAGAATTTGAAGACACCACCTTCTTCAAAGAAAGGAGACTTGGTAAGGCACAGAAAGCACTTTCTGAGCTGGGGAGAATGACTGTCAGTAAAATGCCAGCCCTGCAACTATTGGGACTCAGATCCTCAGCACCCACATAAAAACTGGGTGTGGTCATGTGTATGTATCTTTAGCACAGGGAAAATGTAAACAGGTAGCTCCTCAGAGCTAATTGTCCTGCCAGCCTTGCCAATCAATGAGCTCGAGGTCCAATGAGATACCCTTTCTCAAGAGATCAGAGGAGTAGATCTTGAGGAAGACATCCAGTGTTGGCATCTGGCCTTCACACACACATGCACACATTGTAAACACACACACACTTATATCATATACAAACTATTTTTAAAATTAAATATAGTATTTAATATCTATCGATCTGTTTGTCTGTCCATCTGCCTGCTTGCCCACCCATTATCTTTTTCTTTCTTTCTTTCTTTCTTTCTTTCTTTCTTTCTTTCTTTCTTTCTTTCTTTCTTTCTTTCTTTCTTTCTTTCTTCCTGTCTGTCTGTTTTCAGACATTGTTTTCCTATGCAGCCCAACTTATTTAAAATTTATATTCCTCCTGCCTTAGTTTCCCCAGTGTTGGGCATATAATGCTTGACCACCACATTCAATGTTTCTTTTTAATATTTAAGTGAGTAGTTCTGTTATTTTCTAAAACAATATTTCTCAGCGTAATGACTATAGCTGAGTACCCAGTGAAGAGTGAGAACCGAGGATGGGCTTTAGTGAACTTTCCTGCGTCTTTGAGTCATCCTTTGGGGGCTGGTGATATTTAAAAGTACTGATTTAATACTTGAACAATTTGAAGGAAATAAAAAAAAACTATGCACACAAACTATACAAATTAAACAGGAAAAGACTTTGATGTTGAAAATACATAAAATAATGCATGTGGTATAGCTTGGCAAGTAAGGCACTGCTGCCAAGCCTGACAAGCTTATTTTATTCTTAATAACCTCATCATGAAGGAAGAGAATAGACTCCCAGAAGTTGACTGAACTCTACCCCAGAGCTGTGGCATATGTATCCCCCTACAAACAAAACACACACACACACACACACACACACACACACTACATAAATTTTAAATTCACAACAAGATCTTTGTAAAGAAAACAGTGAACCTTAAGAAAAATCAGAATCTCATAGTGTGGTGAAAAAGTGGAATAGGAAGTTTTGGGGAGAAATGTTATGAAGCCCTAGACACTAAGGGGCTGGTCACCTGTGACACTGAGAAACAGCTATCAGTCCTTTGCTTGAGTCTTCTCACTAGTTGAGGAGTGGATATCAACCTGATCGTTTTATACACTTCCTTCTTTTCTGTGCTTATATCACCGCATTGACCATCTTGGAAAAGTAAGACACTGACTGACATAACTATGTAGTTTTTGAAGTTGTAATAGCCACACAAGAGGGTTCAATTTCAAATTGAACCTGTGTCTCCATGAGCCACAGTAGAGAATAAGAAGCAAGAAGCTACATGACTCTACTCTTCTTGCCCGGGAAGAGTTTTGTTTTGTTTTATTTCAATTATGATAGAAAGCTTTAAAGTTAGAAACTACTGTAATTGCATTTAAATGTGGCCAAGAAAGGGTGAGTGCAGCACAGGAAGAAAATTCAATTTTCTCACTATTGATATGGCTGTAGACAAATTATTTAACCTTTGTGAACATCTTTCCTTATCTGTACCATTCAGGAAATAAGTCATATTTCTCAGAATTGCCACAAATATGAAGTAAAATAAAATATAAAATGCTTGATTTAATAACAGCTTGTAATAAGCATTCCTGAAATGGTAACTATTCTTTTTATTAAATCTTCTTTCTTTGGAGTCAAAGCAAACAATGAGAACTGGGCAAGTTACATTATTTAGTTTTCAATTTTACAAGAACAAGATAATATAAATGCATACTTTTAATTGGTACTCACCCATAAGAGGAATTTATCGTGTGTATCTCTTTAAAAAACACAATATGATGATTAGCATTAAAACAGCCGCTTTTCAAGCATGCATAAAAATTATCTTCAAAAAATATTTTAAATTTAATGCCACAGGACCTAAAGTTAAAGTGAGGATGTTTTCCTCTAATTATATTGCATTTTACTCAAGGAAAGCCCAGAATATCTTAAAGAAAGAAAAGAATGATATCGTTTTATTTAGAGTATGTCTTTGAATATTGATTTGCTTAATTAGCTACATTTATAAGAGTCTTGCTTTTAAATTATTTCTTTTTGATTATAAGCATAAAGAGTACGTACTTTTCAAATCTGAAAGTGAATAATCACAACAACAGTAAAAGTAATTTTAATGATCACAGGTTGTGTCTACATGCATGTATGAACATGTGAAACCTATGCCATGGCACACACGTGGAGATCTGAAAACGACTTAGTCTGTTTTTTGTCTTCACCGTGTAGGTCCCAGGGATCCAACTCAAGTCTTCTAGCTTGTCTGTGTGCACTTTTACCTGCTGAATGGAATATCTAACATTCACAGTTACCCCCTTGCTATCTTTAAATTCTGAAATAAATTACTCTGCTCACAGACTTTTTTGATTAATGTTTTATGCATTTACTTGGACTTTCATTCCTTAACTCTTCTTCTGAACAATTAATTGGACTAGTACTTGTCTTTTATTTGTTTGTTTACTGTTTTGAACTTAATCATGTTGCCTCTTCTACTAACTTCATGTTTTTATTTTTGCTTTCATTTTCTGGCTTCAAATTGCTTTTACTTAAAATGGGAGTTTCTCTGTTTGCCTCTCCACATTACTTTTCTACCGTTTCCTGCTTTTTTTTGTTTGTTTGTTTGGTTTTTTTGTTTGTTTGTTTTCAATCTCAGAGGCTTTGGGAGAGTGTTAGCAGGGGACAAGAGGGAGGTCACAGGGAGAGACCCCTTAGCCTGACAGCATTTCTCCTTTCCTTCAGTTGGATGCTCACCTGAGAATCTTCATCCATGATATTGTATTCCTTTGTCCCCCCCCCCCATATTGAGAATAGATTCCTTTCTCATACAATGTCTCTTTGACTATAGTTCCCCCTCCTTCTATTCCTCCCACTTCCTCCCACCCTCTTCTCCCCTTCAGATGATCCATGCCATTTCTGTCTCTCATTAGAAAAGAAACAGGCTTCTAAGAGATAACAACAAAACATAATTAACAAACCATAACAAGTTAAAAACAAAATTATTACATCCGAGTGGGCAAGGTGAACCAACAGCAGAGACAAAGCCCCCAAAAAGGCACAAAAATTAGAGACCTACTACATTGAGGAGTCCCAAAGAACTACTAAACTGAAAGCTATACTATACACATAGGGAATTCAGTGTACAGCTGTGCAGGCCCCGCGCTTGCTGCTGCAGTCTCTGGGAGTTCCTGTGAACCTTGCTCAGTTGATTTAGAGGGCCTGGTTCTCCTGGTGCCCTCCACTCACTCTGGCTCTCGCTCTCTTTCCACCTTCTCTTCTGTAGGACGGCCTGAGCTGCAGCACAGTTTTAATTCAAGTTCCTCTTTCAAAGGTTTATGGTTTCCACTTCCACACATTCACTTAGTTTTTCAAGTCTTCCCAGACCCCCTGTAAATGAACATTTTCTTAAAAGTTAGATCATAGGTGGGCTGGGAAAATGGCTCAGTGGTTAAGAGCACTGACTGCTCTTCCAGAGGTCCTGAGTTCAGTTCCCAGCAACCACATGGTACCTCACAACCCTCTTTAATGGAATATGATGACCTCTTCTGGTGTGTCTGAAGACAGTAACAGTGTACTCACATACATAAAATATATAAAAATAATAATAATATTTTTAAAAAGAGATCATTCAAGAATTCTGCTTATATTTTTGGCTCAAGTTTTTAATTATTATTTAATTTTAATATTTACTGCTTTGAAAAATGTCAAGTCTTGAAATGTACTTTAATTTACCGTGTTCAAGTTAACTCTCTGTTAGTTTTTTTAAAACTTCTTTAATGTAGTGATTTATTTTAGATTTTTCTTTTATAAAATGATAAAAGGCAGGATGAGAAATAATGAGACTTATATAGTTTCCTCCCAAACAGGAACATTAAAAGGAGAATTTCTGTAGGGACCCTATAAATTTACACCAGGTTCTTCAGTCAAGCTCCTTTTTTGAAGAAAAAAGAATCACCTTTCTAAGGCCTGGGGAAATAGGTTAGAACTGAGTTTGGATCTCCAGCACTTACATAAAACCCAGTTGTAGTGGAGAGCCTCTATTTCCAAGGCTGCAAAGGCAGAGACAGGAGGATTCCTGAACCCTGCTAGAATCTTGAATCAGTGTTCGAAATTTAGTCCCACGTACTCATGCAAGCACACACAATCACTTCCTTAAAAA
Source organism: Arvicanthis niloticus (assembly GCF_011762505.2). Lineage (NCBI taxonomy): Eukaryota > Metazoa > Chordata > Mammalia > Rodentia > Muridae > Arvicanthis > Arvicanthis niloticus. The sequence continues at coordinate 47,374,010 of NC_047673.1, forward strand.
CATAGTAACCTTACCATATACAGAGACCCATAGGTTCATACATCACAGAGTAGTTTATTTTCTTTATGCATGTTTTATTTTTCTCACAATCTATTTTCCAATAGCAACAGGAGTTTGAAACTGCTCGTCTCAGTATCTGTTGCCTTTGGCACAAGAAACCAGTGGTATCTTCGAACCATATCAGTATGTTGTAAACAAGCACATCTTGACAGGAATCTTTATCCTCCAGAACTCCAGTCTCTGTTAATACATCCCAGCAGGAGACAGGCTGGTCAGGGAGTGGCACTTGACATTCCAAGATAGGAAATCAGTTGCAGGAACAGCTGAGCCTGAGAGAGCTAAGAGTGGCTCATGTAGGGATTATGGTCTTTCTGGGTTGTCGGTTTGGCAAGAGGAGAACTAGGGCTGCTTTAGGATACCGGGAAATGCGCTCTACCCCTTATAGCAAGATGACTGGGAGACTCAGGCTGAGGAGGCGTATAAGCCTTCAGATAAGCGATTAGGAGATGTGGACGTCAAACACCACTGACGGTAAAAAGGACCAAAGAGAGTCTGCCCACAACAGGATGAACTTGTCCTTTTTCAAGAATAGATCACATCTTTAAAAATTCTCCACAAAGAGATTATTGATGTCTATTTCACTGGTTGGTGTTAATTCCAGGATCTTGTATATTCTCGGCAAGCACTCTACCAGGGAGCTAGCCTTTGGACCCTTATGAGATTACTAAGAAATCCTATAATTAAAAGAACATATGCTAATAAAGCCATGGAGAAATCAGACTTGCAGTTAAAAAAATGGATAAAGGAACCAGTCAATATTTGTATACTCAGTAAAAAGAATTAGTGCATTAACGGAAATAGAAATGTAAAAACTTGAGAAGACAGTATATTACTTCTGCATGATCAAAAATAAAGTCTATAGGAATGCTACTGAGACAACAGCTCGATGCAGAATCTAGAATGGAGCTGAGTTGCTCATGACCTGGCGTGGCCCAGAGAAAGCCAGCTCTGCCCTTCAGTCTTCCACTCTCTGTGCGTCTGCGCCACTCTGCATTGGTTCTCCATATCAAAGAAAATTCTACCAGAAATACTACTATATAATAATACTAATACTACTATAGCTTATGGATCCACACTCAAACTGTTTTGGGGCTTTTTTTTTTCCACCTCAGATTTGCTACATCCAAACCACCCCCTATGAAATGTCTTCAAAGACATGGTGGTCAGTGGGTAAAGTCATACGTTTACAGCAAAGGATCCTTAGAAAGGACCCAAAGTAGAAGACACCCATTTGAAAAAAATAGCTGAGTAGAATCAGGAAAGACATCAAGAGAAGTTCTGTCATTATACTCGCTATTAGGAGAATTCAGAACAGATCAATAATGAGAAAAAAGCACAATTAGAACACATACTTGGATTCATGTACAGTGTAATGTGTGTGTATGTGTGTGTATGTGTGTGTGTGTGTGTGTGTGTGTGTGTGTGTGTGTGTGTGTGTGTAAGAATAATAGAAAGGGCCAAATGGTCTAACAGTCTCTTACAATTCTTTTATAAAATTATTTTACTATACTTTTGTGTCTGCAAGTCTTTTGTTGTAAGCATCTTCATTCTTTATGTGTCAAAATATTTAAAGATTTATTATTTATTTATTTAAAATTATGTAAATGTGTGGTATCTGTGGGTGGGTTTCCCATCGTTGCATGTAGGTAGCTACTGTAACCAGAAGAGGGCACAGGATGGCTTGGAGCCAAGATTCTTGAGCTGATCTACAGGTTTACTTCTCCCATTCCTTCTAGTCTCCTCACAGTATCTCAGACTCTTAATTGACTTTGGTTATACATTTGCCCCCTTCCCATACATTTTGATCAGCATTTCCTGATTTGACATTTTTCTTATAGCATGTTATTCACATGTAAGAATATTGTAATTTCCAAGACTTTTCCTCTTTGAAAATATTTCTTAACTCCTCAGAAAACTTACTACATTTTTAGACAAAGTCAGAGACCTGTACAAAATTCTGCTTCTTCAATTTAGTTTTCACTGAGGTTAATTATGCCTGGTTAAATACATTCTCATGTATGTGCTATATGTATTAGTTTTGAACATACTGCAGTTCGATATGAAAAGAACTATGTGCATGTTCTATATTTTTCTTATTTAATTTCTCTGAACATTATTTTACTTTTACTTTTATTTTTATAGGGAGTGTACATTTATTTTATGAATGCACCAACGGTGAACTGACTCTTTGAGAATTATGTGTTGTAATGATTATCTTTTCCTTTATGGAATCTGAGGAAGTTTCTTTGTTCCTAAAGGCCCTTGACTGGTATTTTTCATAGTGAACATCATCTTGGGGACCGATTACAAAGATTAAGGAAGTCAATGCTTGGAAGGCACTGACTCTGGACAAGGTAAATGAGGAATGCCTAGTAGATACTCACTCTTATTTCTTCAGCCATCTGTTAATTTATCAGTGTCTAAATAATTTTGAAATTTTAATTTTAAGTAGTTTTATAGTATAAGAAACAGGAATAAATAAATACATATTGTAAGATAGTATGACTATGTATACATTTTTAAAAAAATATTCCATGGATATAAGTAAAAGTGACTTTTCTCAGCTTTTACTCTGTATGTGATTAGTATGTCCATGTCTACTTGCATTCTTTACATTCTGTATATATTTCAGAAATTTTCTACATAATTGCTCAGTTTCTGTGATATAAACTGAAGTCCTCTCCTACACTCATGAATTGTATTGAAAACCCATGGAATTTGTGAGCTACAATCTTTTTTTTTTTCTTAAAATGCTATAAATATTGTCTCTCTCTGGCCCAGTTTTTCAAGTTGTTGAGGGAAACATGTCTATTCTGATTGGTGACTGGTTAATTCCACCCCCTGGTTAGAAGTTGTAGGGTTTGCTTTTGTTCCTTGGAGTTCAGGAGTTTTTCCAGGTAATATAGTGTGACATGTGTTGTTGTTAATCTAGCTTGTCAATCAAAAGCCTTTGATCTGAAAACTCAAGTAAGTGAAATACTGTTCCTTTTATTTCTCCTTCTCCATCTGTTTCCTTGTTCTGAAATGCATATTTGATCTTCTAAATTTTTCTTCTATTACACTTACTTTTTCTTAATTCATACTCTGTTAACTATCGATTGTAAGATTGTTTCCACGTTATTATGGAAAATTTCACCAGTATCCACTCTACTTTTCTCACCCTTTATTCAGTTTTTAAATTAAACACACCCTGATTCTGAAAAGGCTTTATTCTAATGTGTGTGTGTGTGTGTGTGTGTGTGTGTGTGTGGTGTTTGTGTGAGTGTCCATGATGTTTGTGTGTGTGAGTGCACATGCATGTGTGTGTGCATAACATGAGTGTGTGTGTGCATGACACAAGTGTATGTGCATGATATGAATGTGTGTGCATATGAGTGTGTGTGTGTGTGTGAGTACATGTGTATGACATGCATATGTGACTGTGCATGCAAGTGTGTGTATATAAATATATTTAAACTCTCCCCTCAGATCTCACTTATTTCTTAATTCTTCTTTTCTTCATTACTTTGGGGTCTTAACAAGTACTGTGTGGTAATAATGACTGTTCTAATTGTCTCAACTTTATATATTAAATTAAGGGTCAATCTTGAATATATGAGAATTTCCACTTACTGTGTGTCATTAGCATACTGGGTCCACACAGCACCTTACTTATTTCCTGGGATCCCATTTACCTTTGCGGGGAAATATGGTGGTAGGAGGTGAGGAGGTGGAGGGCACAGCAGATACAAATACAGAGCTGCTTCCTAAGGGGAGGTAGCATTTGGGAGGCTGATGGTCTATGTCTGTTCTCTGGAAGTTTTTATCTTTGAATGCAATTTCTTCATAGTTCTATAATAGCACGGGGGCTTAATCCAACATGGAAGGATAACTTAAAAGTAGCAAGCACCACCAGTATGCAAACATCTCTCCTTTTGTTTGTCATAACGGAGCAAGATACCAGAAGTGTTTATGAGGATCTGCTAAAGATGACTGCAATTCCTCAGGAATTCACCGAGTTAAGCTACCTCGGGCTTACTGAGGGCGCAGACCACCTCACTGTGAGCAGCTCTATAAACTTCTGCATGATGGAAATATGATCTAGTCATACCTGTTCCACATCCCCGAAACCCGAACCTACCGATTGGAGTGTTAGAACAAACATTGTGTGTGTTTACCATTAAACAAACAAATTCCATACCTTACCTAGGACCTAGGCGGAGATCTGAGAGGAGTGGAAAGCAGAAGCACAAATAACACAAAGTCTTTCTTCCTTTTTGCCTGATTTTATAATTCTAAAAAAATAAAAGAGGGGGAATGTTAATAATCTATTAGGCTACACCTCAAAGGGTATTTGACTCTTTTCAAAAATTTCTCTGTGGGAGAAAAATCCTTCATCAATTCTTTCAAACTAATAGTATTTTTTCTTATATGAATCCCCAACATCAAACTACCAGTGTTTGTCAGCTTTCTGTTTTTGTAAAAACTGATCTGAAATTGGCCTATAAAGACGTTTATTTTGGCTCAAAGATTTTCGAGTTTGTGGTCCATGATAGAATGGTCTTTGAGGTTTACGGTAAGCCAACACACTATGGCAAGTAGTTCATATTGGAGCAAACCTCTTGTTTCACTTCCAGGAGATTGCCACTAGCTATCCTCTTTTAGAGCATAGACCTAAAGACTACCCGCTAGGCCCCACCTTTTAAACTTTCCACCATCGTCCAGCAGTCCCAAGGGGGAACTCAGCTTTTAACCTATGGGTCACTGAGATGTTTAAGATTTGAACTGAAAAACTGGCTTATTCCTACTGCGTCTAAGAAATACTTAGCACACAGTTGTGATGGTCTGAGCAAAGCTAAACAAGACATGATTTTAAGATAAAAAAAAAAAAAAAAAAGATGACCCAGAGAATTTTTGCACAGGAATCTATAACAAGATCAATGCATTGTATAATTTACTAGTATGTTTTATAGTCATTCATATTTGAAGCTTTTGCCAAAAAATTATACTTCAGTAGATGTTCTCTGGCTACTTCCTTGAAAAACACACACACACACACACACACACACACACACACAGAGAGAGAGAGAGAGAGAGAGAGAGAGAGAGAGAGAGAGAGAGAGAGAGAGAGAGAGAGAGAGAAAGCCCAAGTTCTAGTTTTTAACCTATGGATTCTCACTAGAATTTAAATGTTTCTAGAAAATTTAAACTTTCTGATAGCAGCTGACACTTCAGAAACAAGAACAAAAGTACACAATTTTGAAAATTCTTGATGACCTGTATGGAAGAATACGGTGTTGCGATGGTAGACTGCCTATATATGAGTTGAGCTATAAGGTGGCCCAGCTACTATCTTTTTCCTTGAGTGTTACACATTGCCTCCTTTATCATCGGTCTTACAACTAACCAAAATTATAAAACTTTCCTAGTTTCTGAACATACTGATTTCAAGCTTTCCTTCTTTGATGCTTCTTTGGTGTAATTGTCTAACTCCACAACTATTATTCACAGAGATCCTTAGGACTGTGGACTGCTTTTTGTTTTGCTTGTTTTGTTTTATTTTCTCAATAGGACAAACACTGTATAGGATCAGGACCACAAGGGAACTCCTGTTGCACTTTATTCCATCCCCAGAAAGGAAAATAATAATAACTAGGGCACCATTTGGATAACGTCTGTAAACCTGTTTCCTTGTATTCAACTTAGCATCCTTCCTAATTTCCGTTTAGCAATAGTCAATAAAGAGAATATAATCTATTACCAAGCTTGCAGTTCACTTATTCAATATGTTCACTACTAATTCCTATGGACTTTGCTTACATTTTGTTAACTGGCCCAAGACCCCTTCATCCTTCATTTTCTAGAAATCTGCATGTCTCTCAGCATCTCATCCATTATTGCCTAAACTATCAAACTTACCCTACAGTTTGCAGCTTTGATTCTACAGTAAATCCTCTTTATAGCACACCAGGAATCCTACTGTAATAAAATATACATTGCATTATAGTCCCTTTTGACAATTGCCCTTACATCCCATCACATTTAGAACAAGAGTCTTTATTTAATTTTGACCTTCTGGTAGCATGAAGCCACCAGATGATGGTGCATGAACTTGAGGGGAGAAATCACAGAAATGAAAATATTGCAAAAGTCTTGTTTCCCAGCATCTAAGAATAAACTCTTTCCAAATTCTTGGATATTTCACTCTGCTAGTATGAGAATACCTGATTGTGAAGATTGGAGAGTCTACATTGGTGCAATAGCTAGAAGAAATAAGGTGAACCTATATTTGAAAGACAAAGTATAATTGGACCACCTATGAGTTTACTACTTTTAGACTTTAAGACAAGAACTAGTACACACAGAAGAAAGCATTTCATAATGATTGTCAATATATTGCTGATCATTATCATTACCAAAACAATGCCTCAAAACACATGAAGCAAAAACACCAGAATAGAGAAATAGTCAAGCCTACAATCAAAGTTGATGGCTTAAATTTCTATCACTTAGTAATCACAGTTTTAAATTTTTAAGAAGGAAGATCTAACTGAGCTTGTCATTTACTTTTATCAAACTGACACTGGAAGAATATCACACCCAATTGAAGACAGCATATTTGTTTTTAAGAGATAAAAATTCCTTCACCATGTTTTTGTATCCTAGCAAATAATTTTCAAATTTATTTTCAAAGACTGAAATTTTTAGAGTGTTGCCTGCCTGTACTGGGATTAAAACAAAAATAAGTGGTAGCTAGTAATCTAGAAAGACTCAATATAGTCATAGGCTGAGTGATAAGTATTTTATGTGTCAGAGAAGAAAAACCACAGTTAAAATATTTTGAGCAAAGCAATGTTGATATGTGGATGAAATTTTACTCAGATGAAGCATCATAAATTCTAAAATTGTGATTTCAATAGTTCCCATGCCTCAAAGTTGAATAACAAAGCAAGTCTTGTGGTATGCAATAAGTTCTATGGCTCTTTCTTTTTCAACTCTGTGCTTTTGGTATTGTTTTCCAAATTTGTTTCTTCACCCTTTTAGTTAACATACATTCATTATATATAGTAGTAGTTTTCATTATGGTATTTTTTGGTGTGTTCATAGTGTAATTAGATCATGTTCTCCTCCTGATATTTCCTTTTATCCTCCTCCTGATCCCTCTTCTCAACAAGTTCCCTTCCACTTTCATGTTGATTTCTAGTTTGATGATCCAATGAGTTTTATCAGGGCATTATATAGGAATGTAGATGCGGGGTTGTTTATAAGAGAATGTGCATCTTACTAGTGGCTACACCACTGAAGAAAATGTCTCTCATAATCCCTTCAATTATTATACCATCTGTGTATGCATCGCTTGGAAAGACTAGGACCCCAGACACCCTCTACTTCCATGTGGTTGTATAAATGACCAGTCTTGGAGAGATCTTATATAGGTAATCATAGCTGCTATGAGTTCATGAGGGTCCAGCGTATGTTATGCCCAAAAGTCAATGGATCCTGAGCCTTGAATAGACAGGATACAGATATTTCATTTGGGGTCTGACAGTCAACAGTCATTTATTACCTATACTTTGACTGGTTATGATTCTCTGCAGTCACCACTGACCACTGAAAATGAAGCTTGCTTGACCAAATTGATAGCAACACTATTCTGTGGGCACCAATAGTTAATTAAATGACAGCTTTTCAAGTATATAACATTCATTTAGAAAAACAATAGCAGTAACTTCCCAAGTAAGGCCTATGGTCTTCAAAGCCATGGACTTTAGATTGAGTTTACAATACCAGATGTGTTTTCCCTCTTATGGAGTGGGCATCAAATCCAATGAGAAATAAGACAGTTATCCTGATGATAGACTTGCTACAATTTCACCAGTGGTCTCACCTTGCCTGGTTGACCAGAATTGTTGCACACAGAGTCTACAAGCTATTAAGACTGTTGATGAAAGTTCTCCCCAGCAGATTGCATACACTTTCTGGTACTATGAGGGCTAGCTTTGGAAGGAATATTCTAAGCCAGTTACAGCTTGACTTCTCTATGTTCTATAATCAAAGCATATTACATCTTCTGCAATAGGCTATTACCAGCCAATTTTAATGGGCAACCAATGACAGAGATAATTTCCTTTCTAATTGCAAATAGCAAAAGGGGGATGTTTTCTGTATTGCAGTTGTAGATTACCAAGCCTGACTTTAGAGAAAGCATTAGTCTTCTAGGCTTTAATGTTTTTCACGTCGGCTTTACCAATTTCATTCATTCTTTGCCATATGACTTTTTTTTTACTATTATGCTTATATTATTTTACATGATTAACTATTACACATAGTGATTCTACCCTACTTATGCCTTTTTAGACTACCACTGCTAGAGCTATATCATGACTCTCCAGTGTTTTGGTTGCTTTCAAAAATTTGTGTTTGGGGGATAAAGTCTGCTTGGCCCCTGTGAACTCTTTATCCTAAAACTTTGGTATTATCTTTTGCATGTTCAGGCTGTTGTAAGAAAATACCGTGGTTCTGAAAGCTTATAAGCATTAATTTATTTCTCACAGTTCTGGAGTTTGGGATATCTGGTATCAGAAAATTTTAGGGTCTCATGAGGGTGTTCCTTTCTCAACAAGGCTGCAAATAAAGACTACATGATAAAACACAATATTTAAATTCTCCATAACTTTGAGTGTGAAAACATTAAAGTGACTCCTGGTTCATTGGTTTTATATGTTCAATACTTCAAATTGCTTTATCCAAATCACTTATGCCCTATTAATATATATATATATATATATATATTATAATATATATAGAGAGAAATGTAAATGTGATATATATATCACATTTACATCTAGATTGTATATGAGAGAAAATGTGTGATGCTTGATTTTCCAGCCTATTTCACTTACCATCAACAACTCCAAAACCTCAATATCAAAACAACTAACTAATCATTTAATCAAGCAAGCTAATTAATTCAATTAAGATGTCTCCAAGAAAGAAAATATATATTGGTAATAAATATGTTTAAAGTGTTCAGTATCCTTAGCCATCATGGAAATGGAAATTAAAACTACTTTGAGATTCAATGAAACCCCAGTTAAAATTATTATGAAGGAAACAAAGGCAGCAAAATCTTATGAGGCAGTGACGGGAAGGAGAAACCTTGCATAATGATGATAAGAATGTATATTAGTCCAGTCACTGCTCAAATAGGTCTGGAAATACCTCAGCAAAGCTATTATAAAACAACCATATGACCTAGTCCAACTGCTGTCAAGGATTCTAAAGCAGCTTATCAGAGAAATGCTTGCACGTCCACATGTATTCTTTCAGTATTCATAATAACCAAGATGGGGCCAAATTTTGTATCTCCTCCCAGAATATCCTGTAAATGTTGTACACACACATATACAATAGAAATTCATTCAGCTATAGAAAATAATGAAACGGATAGATCTGGAGATCATTATTTTAAACTCTTACCCCTCATAAAAGAATCTTCTCACCTTTTGTGTGCAGCAGATTGAGACTATTCTAGAAATCCACAGCTAGCCAAAATGCAAAGGACAAGTGACTATGGGATACCCAACCTCAACTGGCATAGCTCTACAATGTAGGCTTGCCCCTAAGGATATGGGGATCATCGTGGAAGAAGAGCAGAACGATTTAAGCATCACAGAATCAGGATACCTCATGCTAGATTGTGCCTCCTAAACATTGAACTTACACTCACAGAATCTCAACAATATGGCTGAACTGCATAATGAAAATAGCAGTTGACATGCCAGTGGGGATGGGGAGTTTCCCAAGCCCCCACTTTTAGGTGGAGAGCTACAGGTGATCAGTGACTGATGAGAGAAGATACTTAGTTTTATCCAGGGAGGAGGAGCCCCCATAAGTTATCCAATCCTAAATCATCAGCACTAAAGACATGCACAACTAACAACAAGGAACATTAAATGGACTCAATAATATATATAATGATAGTAATTACAGAAGAGGTCACAAATGTAAGGGAAAGGGAGATATAAGTTGGCGGAAATGATGTAAATATAGTACTAAATTCTATATATAAATATATAGAATATATATAAATATACTAAATTCTCAAATAAAATAAATGAAACATAGTCAAGTCATTTCAATGAGAATGAATGAATAAATAGGCATGTTTTATAATGTATTAAGACACATAGGACAGATTCAATAAGCAAATTATTCTTACTGTGGTAGAGTGAACCACAGTAAGATGATTTCCTTTGACCAATAGAACAAAACGATACAAATATGACATGCAGTCAACACATTTTTCTTAGATGAAGTATGAATTGTAGAATTAGGTAATGTGCGCTTCAGTGAAGAGACTGTCACCAGTATTAAACAAGTATTCTAGAATTGTTTAAAGGAAGGAAACAGGAAAACTCTCTATTACTATATGCTTTTCCTCAAAAGTAAACAATCGGAATATATTTTTATGAAAATAGATTTTTAAATTTGTTAGTATTAATCCTAAGTCATAGGTATTGTGAACTTCATAAAGGTGTGTGAGAGATCCGCTTCAGTTAAGTTTGGTGTATAACTGGAGGTTATGATGCAGACACAGCTAAAAGAATAACCGGCCTTTGGCGAGCCAAGCCCCCACACAGGAAAGAATCCTCTATGATCAGTGTCTGATCTCATTTCAGCGCACCAGGCACTGCAGATTACCGGAGAGATGGTTTGTTTGTTTTTTTTTTTTTTTACCATAAGTTTTACTGCCAGAACTTAAAACCCAAACTGAATTATTAGAACGTCACAGCAAAATCCAGTCACTATATTTTGGAAGAAAGAAATACAACGAAGATAAAAAAAAAAATATAACTGGGAGTGTTCTTTTGTCTTGTGACATAGGATATATTGATTGATTTAGATTCCCTCTCTGAAATACAATTGTGGACCACAATTATAGCCCTGAAAGTTATCTTTGAGGAATTAATAATTTTACTTTTCTTTGGATTGTGAAAGTCAGACACGGATTACTATGTCACTATGTGAATACACACCACTAACACCAGCATCCCACCCAACCTCACCCCACCCCAGGCATTCAGAGTTCTGGCCTGGAATGTTGCAGAAGAAATACCTGCAAGCAATAAGTATTCAGACACACACAGCAAAAGCAGTCTGTCTGCGAGTATCTGGCATACCATCAACAAAATGTGCAAATATGTAAATACACCATTTGGTGTTTAACGGACACTTCTTAGTGTTTATTTACCATAGTCCGTAGTTGCATAAGAAAAGCCTGAAGTTTCTGTCTGAAATTCAAAAGGGTTTTGGTGTGGATTCAGCTAAGAATGGCGTGGGATTTCCATCCTGGTTCCATTTTAATGACGTGTGTGTGTGTGTGTGTGTGTGTGTGTGTGTGTGTGTGTGTGTGTGTCCCCAAAGATCTAAAACGGGAAACATTTCTGGGAAGCAAAGTATTTGGCCGGGAGAATTTGTCTTTCCCTGTCACAATCTTCAGCTACCATTCAGCTAAATGTTGTTTGGAATAATATGGCCCTAATGCCCCTATCTCCTGCTGAATTGCTCAGACGGGTAGAAGATTAGAGTGAAAAAGAGGTGCCGGTATTATCTATGCGAGTGCGCCAGGGTCGTGCTATACTAACAAGACCGCCCCAGCCCGGGTGACAGAACCCAGCTGCCGGTCCGCAGGCCCTTCATGTCAGAGGGTTCCACTTACTGTGGGGCCGCTCTCCAGAGAGCCTGGATTCTAAGCAGGTCTCTTCCAGCGCTAAGCGAAACAGCGGCTTCATCAGTTTTTGCCCTCTTTTTTTTTTTTTTTTTTTTTTAAGGAAGGGCCTACGTGTGAAACCACTTACCTGTTTAACCTATGAACTTAAAGAAAATATGGATTGCCACTGCCTGTTCTAATAAGCCATTTATCATCAAGGCAAAACACCAGGTTTCATTTTATTTTGTTCTTACCGTTCACACGTCTTCAACCATGAGGTTTGGTGAGATAAGATTTTTGCTAAGAGTTCAGTTGTTTTATATCTGTTGTGTACGTAGCGATGCCCTGTGCACAGGGAACACGGTGTGCTTGTGTTTAAACCTTAAATTGTCTTGGTGGGTTTTTTCTAGTGTTTAAAGGAAGTACGTTTTCCTTTTGAGAGTTGTTTAATAGCTATGTATATTTATATTTGTATATATGATATAAAGACTTTAGCAGAGGACCTTGTGACTGATTTTCTTTTCTTTTCCTTCCTGCTTCTAGGGTGAAGGATTTAGATCAGTAACACACAGAAACTGGCATAGTTGTTTAGCCAGTAGAGGGAGCTAGAGCTATCTAGCAGCTTTACTGAGTACTTTTTTTTTTTTTTTTTTTTAATAGGGTGACTGTTTCTCAATGCTCCACCAATAAGAAGAGTTTGTGCACATCTTTTCCTACAAAAAGTGAAGATTTAAGTGCAACTATCCATACCTCAAAGGAGAATCTGTCAAGAGAGGATTATCAGCGTGGCCTTAGAAAAAGAGAATCCTAGGAAAGACAAATAATTTTTTATATTATCCTCATCTAACTACCACAACTTAGAAAGACTATTAAATAAACTTGCATTTACTTAGTGGCAAAATAGACAGGGAAACACACTTCAGGGATAAGCTCAAAGGAGACCTCAAGGGTTGACTCTGCCTTATAGGACTGGTGTTTCAATGGTTTTGTTGTGTTGATGGACAGCATAGATTCCACTGGAAAAAGTAACAAAAAACATTTCAGGTTCCTTTTTTTTTTCATTTATCAACGTTTGAAATTTTAGTTAAGTGCTTCCAAAATAGTCTCCATTTTATATGATGCTTTTAACTTTTCAAAGTACTTTTATATGCACTATCTCGTTTTAAAGCAATACTAATACATCCTCATTTTGTTAAGGAAGTGACTCTTTAAACTGGAGAACACTCTAGTAATCTCAGCCAGCATCATAGAACTCAATGAAAGTAATTGTGATACTAACCCTTCCATGACGAGTATAAAATGTGTCGAGGTGGAAACTTTGTAGAGAGTTACTAAATTATTCTTTCAACACCCAGAAACCTTTTGCACTTCTATTTCAACAGATCGAAGTTCTATTGAGTTTCTGTGAAATTAAATGCTGTTATGAATTTATTGTGGTCACTAATACTGGGGATTTTGTAGAAATAACTAGGTTTGTGGGTATGCCCAGATGTGTCCACTAAAGGATACAACTTTTGAAGTGACACTTTTTGAAAAACTGGCGAATATGATAAAATTTTATGTTATTAAAAAATTACATTGCAGTATTTTTAAATATACCCAACAGTGGATAAATACTTATGTACTCTTTTTTTTTCATCATCTAAATTTCTGTAACTTAGAAAACAGATTATCTAGTCTAATTCTTGTTCATTTTTTTAAGGTAACAAGACCATTTTGGTAAAAGCCAGCAAATACTATGAAGTCTGTCAAAGCAGCTAATTTGTTAAGACAAAAGAAAAATCTGAATATGTGTGCCTGTGTACTCACTCACTGCTTAGCAGAAATTGAGACATGGGTTCTAGACATGGTCTGTAAAGCTCAAATGCTCCAGCTTGGTTCAGATTTTCTGGTAAAGCATTTTTGCCCAAACTTGAACCAACTTTGAAACAAAAAATAAAATATAAAACTAGAGAGACAGAGACAGCAAGAGAGAAAGAGAGAGAGAGGGGGGGGGGAAGAAAGGAAAGGAGAGGAGAGGAGAGGAGAGGAGAGGAGAGGAGAGGAGAGGAGAGGAGAGGAGAGGAGAGGAGAGGAAAGGAAAGGACCATAGTTATCTTCTGAAACTAAATTATCAGGGAATTTAAACTTCTAAGATACTTCTTAACTCTTCCATTTTATCCACAATTTGCTTCTTTTTCTATTTGTTGTGTGTAGCATATCAGTGGGGCTATATAAGTTAACTTATAGAAAAGTTTTTTTTTTTTTCAAACTTAGAAAAAATGTAAGACTAAAAGTTACTTGTGGCCGGGCGGTGGTGGCTCACGCCTTTAATCTCAGCACTTGGGAGGCAGAGGCAGGCGGATTTCTGAGTTCGAGGCTAGCCTGGTCTACAGAGTGAGTTCCAGGACAGCCAGGACTACACAGAGAAACCCTGTCTCGAAATACAAAAAAAAAAAAAAAAAAAAAAAAAAAAAAGTTACCTTGTAATCCCTACCTGCCCAAGGACTAGGTAAGTTTCTGGAATGCTGAGAGTTGTAGTTCTTGAAAAATAACATAGCCACATGGGAAAATAAGGTAACCATATTTTTTGTTTGTTTGGTTGGTTGGTTGGTTGGTTCCTAAAAGCTCCTACATCATGTGTCTGGGGCCACTTGCTGAGAAACCAGAAGTGGTCTTGACCAAAGTCCATCCTGGTCAGTATTTAATTAAAACTTGCTTCAAAGTTGGCACAAAAATATGGAACTGGCTTGTCTTTGGGAATCTCAGGATTAACAAAAAACTGTGGCAAATAAATGAATTTGTGCTTTTTCCCATGCATCTTTATCACAATAGCAAAGAGAATATTATTTTGATATATTTTGTTTTTCACACTTTAAATCTATTCTGGGGTTGCATCCCAGAACTTTAAGGTAAGATGCTATGCTGAAGACACCAAATACATTAGACACAGGACTCAGAGAAAAAGAGCTAGACCTGACCTGAAGTCAGTCTCCAAGCCCCTTGAGGACTAGCACTCATAGTGTCAGAAGGTGTTGTGCAAATTGCCAAGGGAGAAAAGCAGCCAATAATTTTATCCAGCTGTAAAGCTTAGGAGCCATAACAATGACTTATCCTCCAAGATAAGCACTGCGGTGCTATAGAGGCCCATACATCTGGTGGTAAACAACTGTTTATTAGATGTACCTAATCAATAAGAGGGCATTCACACCTGGTACTGGAAACCTAAGCTGCAAAAGTCATAGACCCTAAAAGAGAAACCACTACTGCCATTCTCCTAAACCAACATAAAATTTAACTGTATTCTAAGTACGTTTATGCCCACAGATAAATGTAGCTCTCATCTCTTGACAAAGAAACTTATTGTTTTGCAGAAAATGAAGGCTATCACAGAGCTCCACAACTGGTCAATGACTGTGGGGTGCTCAAACACAGTTGGTACAACTACAATGAAACCCTTCTACCTAAGGTGCAGGGAACACTGAAAAGGACGGGGTTGAAAGAATCTAAGAACCAGTGGACGAGACATCTAGTCCTAGATAGATAGTATGTCATATCAGTAACAGGGATAGCTGCATGTATGAATTCTCAACAATTCACCTGCTCAGTTCAAAAACATAAGAACTATCTTTAAAGCCTAAAAATGAAGACAAAGAATGAGAAGGTAAAAATGCCAAGTAGAGAGGACTCAAGTTTGCTCACAGGTATTTTTGAAAATGGGTACCCACAGGATAAATAGGAATTGAGGTCTGGCCTTTGTGGAGACTAAATCAGTATTCCATTACTCTAGGAATAAAGAAATAAAATGTCTACTGCCCTTGCTGATGTCACCACCAGTAGTCATGCTGTGATTAAAGTCAGGGAAGCAGTAACAAAAGTAAATAGCAGATAACAGGCTGTTAGGATGTTAGGTAAAGAACAAAAGAAGCTTCTGGAAGTTCAACTGTTGAAGCAGTGTAAGACAAGAAAGGAGGTGTATTTTAGAAACACACACGGGTAGCCTTCTTTTACATCTGTTCTTCCACTTTCCTGGCCATAGTAATGACTAGCTAGAAGCTGAATTTCCAAGCTTCCTTTGCAGATCATTGTCCAGTGGGATACAGATGGAGGCACTGTGAGAAACCTGTAAACTAACCTTCTGAAGACAAGTGCCCTGAATTTACTTCTTCATTGTTTCTGGAAAACATGTTGGATACCACAAATCTTTCCCATTGTCTTAGAGACTAGAGATATAAATAATACTATCTTCGTTAAACTCTTACATGAGAAAAAAAAACTTACTTTACTTCTATGGTTTTCAAACGTGTATTTATATTCCCCTTACTTAGAGTAGCTAGCCTTCCATTTTCGCCAATAGAATCTGTATTATTTACTGATGGGTCCAATTTAGATATGAGAGAAACATAAGGGTCAAAGACAGTTTTCACATCTTTGAGCTGACCAAGTGAAATTCTTATTTCTGAAAATGTGGAGGTATATTGAAGGAGTGTGTTTGTCAAGAAGATCAAGATTATAATTTTGATTTCTCTTTATTATAATAATTTTGCCTTTGGAGATAATAATTACACCATTTTCTCTTCTCTTCCCTTGCTCCATGCCCTTTCAAGTGCCTTCCCTGTTCCATCTCTTTCAAATTCATGACTTTTTTTTACCCTTAATCATTCTGATGAAAGTGTATTTATATATTCCCAAATATATTTGGCTTCTATTTAAAACTAACAAGTATTAATTGTTCATGTTGAAGAAGGTCAGGATAGTATTCCGGAACATGAATATTGAATACATTGATTAAATTAGTCTCTCTGTGATATAAGTCTTTATATTCTATATCCGCATAAAATAACATAGGTTATTGTGAACTACAATTTTCTTTCCTTGCTGTACGACAGCAGAACTAATCCCTTCTATCTGTGCTTTGTGACTTGATAATATCCCTCCACTCTATACACTGTTTCTTTGCCCTATCTCTCTTTTCTTTGTTGTTCAGTGTGTTTTAAGACAAAACCAATTTGTCTATTTTTGCTTTCGTTTGCTTTAAAAAATCATACACAAAACATGATTGTCTATTGTTATGTCTTAAGTATCATGTGAAAAACGCTTACCAGTTCCTGGTAATCAGTATTGAACCTTCAGCTTGGTTCTTGTGGTCTCCACATATAGAGAGAAGATACTACATTGATCTTCTTGTATATGCTTCATTTCACTGGATGATTTCCAGTTGTATTTGCTTTGTTTAAAAAGACAGGGTTTCATTTTTCCTTTACAGATGAATAATATTCCATCATGTACACAGACTTCACATTCTTCCAATGCATCAATAAAGGGAAAATCTACACAGATTTCTCATCTTGGCTACTATGAATAATTTCATGGAAGCTGCTGTTTGGAATGCCAACTTCATTTTCTTTATTTATATGTCAAGACATGTGATAGCTTGGTTGTGAGATGTATATATTTATAGCTCTTTGAGAAAACGCTTTACAGTAGAGATAAAATTTTACATCCTCACTGACATTGTATAAAACTTCCTTTGGTCCTATATCCTCAAAAACTGTTTTAATAGTAGTTGCCATGGTAACTGGAATGGGAAGTGCTCTCATTGCAGCTCTTGAGAAAACAGGAAGAGAATGTTGGTTCCTGTGTCATAGCAGTGCTAAGTGGAGATTTAAACCAAATCAATATACCTTTTTTCTGCTTTATCAATAATAACAAGATAGGGGTTGTTCAAACAACTATGGTGTCCCCCCAAACATAAAGGGCAAGTAGCAACCAACTGCTTCTATTCCAGAGGCAGTCTTTTTATCATATGTGTTTTTCTATTCCTTGCATCATCTGGTTGAGATTTAGAATGCCATATACATATATGTACATATACTTGTTTATTTACAATATATATTATGTATATGTAAATAGCTAGTGCTCAATAAGTACTTATCACTTAAATGAGTATTAAATGGCTATTAAATCTGCAGATACTTTTCCTGTCATAATTAATTATCTTAAAAAAAATTCATGATATGCTTCATTAGAAGAAAATAAATAATTTCTGAAGATGGTCCAAGCACAGAGTAACAAGTCTTCTTCTGTATGCATCATTCAGAGTTAAAACTAAAATAACTGCTAAAATAAAAATAAATGACCCTGATGCCATTGCTCAGTCAGTTGTCACTATCGTTTTTTCCAGTGCAAACACTGGAAGCTGGGTGCTAAGCATTCTAGTCAGCAGCATAGAAGACACTGTATGAACTAATTTGGCGATCCAGTGTTTTATTGGCACCTCTCATGACCAGTACATTTTTGCATATTGTAATCCCCATTGTATCATGAGTACTTTTCCCTGTATCTTGGTCAAGCCAGATTTTTGTGTTATGGGCTGAAAATTAAGCTTGGCATTTCTAGGATATCTGCATAATCTGGAAGTGGAATTTGATTGTACAAAGATGTAGCAAGACCAAAAATCACTCCATTTGGCATAATAGTTCTCAATGGAAGAGACCATGAGGCCAGAAGTCAACTAATTTTTCCTTTCTCTCATTTATCTGTCTTTTATGTAGTTTGAGGTTATGGTTGATTTTAACTCAAGAAGGAAATAAATTTGTTTCCTTCAGGAGGCTCTTGGTTAATGATTTTTCTATCTTACCCCAGTCAAGCTGATTGAACTTAGATAGACTGTCTACAAGAATTTATATTTATTTGTCTAATGACCTTACATTACAGAAGGACTGCCAGTTTCAAGGAATTGGCTTTGGGGTAGAAAACAAAAAAACAAAAGCACCACCAACAAAACAAACAACCCACCATGCCTAAATATCCCTGGGTATAATGCTTCTGTGAATTCTTATCATACAAGAAGAAAAAAATGAGTTCTGATAAAATTTTAAAAAATAAATAAACCTTGGAACCAGCAAGGTAGAAATGGTGCTTACCCCCAAGATTGATGACCTGATTTTGATACCCAGGCCCCACATGGTAGAAAGAGAACCAACTCCAACTCCTCCAAGAACATGTCCTCTGACCTACATACAGAGAGAGAGAGAGAGAGAGAGAGAGAGAGAGAGAGAGAGAGAGAGAGAGAGAGAGACGCAGGCACATAGGCACACACAGTAACATTCACATCCCCCCTCCATAAAAATATCAAATTAAAATATAATGAAAATTGTTTAATTAAAAAACAAACAAACAAATCTTTCTGAGTTCAAGGCTAGCCTGGTCCATAAAAGTGAGTTCCAGGGCAGCCAGGGTTACACAGAGAAACCCTGTCTCGAAAACCAAACCAAAAATAAGTAAATAAATAAATATGAATTTTAAAGTGTTATTGCACTAGAAAACAAAATTAGTATAAAGTGTCAAGTTTATAATTATCGTAATGTCAGCTGTGGACACTAGATCTGGGTCCAGAGAAGTCAGTGATGCAGAGAGAAGGGACCCTCAAACGCCGTATCACCCACTCTCCTCTCTTATCACCTGACATATTCTGGGAAAGAAGGGTCATGGTATTAAGTAGTATCTACCGTTGAGCCCACCAGGCGCTAATGGTTAGTTCAAATCTCAGGAGCACAGAGACAGCCCTGATTAGACCCTTTGGGAATCTAAACAAAATGGGACTTAGTAAACAGGGCAAAGGGATTTATCCGCAGAGGCACGGCTGGTAGGCAAAGGAGGGAAATGATTAGAGGGAACCAAACTATGCCGGGCACTTGTATGAAACTGGGAAAGAACAACATTTACTAATAAAAATAAGTTATCATAATAAAATGATAAATCGAGGATTCAAAAGTCATGGCTGCAGATGCGAGAGAAAAGATGGTTCCCGTGACATATAGCCATGTGTCCGCTCCTTCCCTTCTTATTTATCAGGAGCTCTCTCCAACCACCGTGTTCTCCATATCTCCTAATGTATAGGTGATGTTATACTGACTGGTGGGATCTGATCTCAACTCCAACATTTCTTGTTAAAATAGCTCCAGAATATACCACGTATTAATCAAGTAAGTCCTTCGAATTCAGGATTACCCAGGGAGATTGGAATATTAGTGCAGAAACACTCAGCAGCATGTTTGTGAGGAACACTTGGGTAACTCCCCTAGTCTATCAATAAGTCACTAGCAGCACATTGCAAGGCTAGAGGGGACCTGTACTGTTCCAAGTAGACCTGCATGGGTTTGTATATCTCTGTCTCTGTATGTTATGTTCTCTGAGTATACAAAAATCACACAGTCAACTTTAACTGCAGTATATCCAAGATAAAAATCTTATGAACAAATCACCGATAATGTATCATAAGGAGAAGTCAGCAAACGCTTGTATGAAATTCCAGTATTCTTAGAGGAAAGGAAGCAACCAGATTGAGGCAGAATTATCTGAAGCTATGGGCTCAGGGAATGGAAATTAGTTTGGGATAGTTTACTCAAATAGAAGCTGCTTAAGACGGCTGTGGATATGGATACAAATGTGTAACATTTTTAGTTGACTTATACCTGAATAGTGTATATTCATGTTTCTAAACCCTAATGGTCTTTAAAACTATCAGGACAGATTTATTTTATTTTCTTTTTCTTTTTTTTTTTTTTTTTTTCTTTTCCGGTTTCCACCTTCAGACAAACTTAATCAGCAAGTTCCAGCTACACGCTAATCATGATTTCTACAGAGATTTTCCAACATGTTTCTTTTCTATGGCCCAGCTTGGGAACCACTGAGCTGGGGGATGTTTGGGAAACCTTTATCTTTTTCATTGTTCTCCTGGTACTTTGTTTCTTTTTCTTCTTCTTTTTTCCTCTTAGCATTTTCACAATGCAGCTTGTATAGTCATTATTTTTTTTAGGACTTATCTCTGGATTGCTCATCTATTTCCTAAAGATAGAGATGATGGTGTTCCCTCACCAGCCTGCCAGGACGTAATGATAGCAGAGAGTTAAAAATAAGTTGAAGTGAATCTTGATCACCATTCAGTCTAGTGCATCATGGGATTCCTACTTAAGAGTCACTTGACATCGATCTCTGAATTAGAATAAAAAAAAAAAAAGTAATTGAAAGAGACCTGAGCAGAGTGAGGTTAAGTATAAAGTGGGTTGTTTACCAAAGGCCACCCAGAAATCTCTCAAGGAACAACAACAATTTAAAAAAAACCCCAACAAAACAAAACAAAAGCAAAAAAACAACAAAAACAAAACAACAAAAAAAACCCTCCTTCATCTGAAAATGCTTTTATATTGGGATCTTTGATTTCCTTCTTTTTTTCAGTCAACACTAGAGGGTTGGGCAAGTTGAAAGGTGCTTGTGGCATCAGAACATCCTAAGCTGTTGTTTCTGAGAACCCTGAGGTGTATGGTCAGAAAGCTCCGAGCATGTGCCGCCAAGGTTTTCTGTGATGAGTACAAACTGAGAGGAAGTTAAGACTGAAGACATTCTGAAATATAGCTAACATAGCCCTCCTCACACAGCAATGAAGAACGTGGGACTGTTCCTTGATAAATCTGTTCTACACTGAAAGTCATGTTACTACAGTGTCATCATCTACACAGCTCCATCAAAAAGTAGAAGCACACTAGTGGATTTCCAGAATTCTGTTTTAAGTCTTTCATTTTGGAGTTTACTGGTGTGTATAATTCTAAGAGTTTTTGTGTTTTTTTTTTTTTCTTTAAGCTAACTAGTTCCAAAAATAAGAAAAAGTCTATAGAGGTGCATTTCACTCTTAACATATAAACTACATCTTTAAAAGTTGTTCATAGTAAATATGATCAAGTCCCTTTAACAGGCTTAAAAAACATAATTTCAACTACAAACTTATTTGAATAATGATGCAATTTCAGTAGAAGCAGAAAAATGTTACAAAAAATTAAATATGCCAATTCTAATAGTGCTTTCAAGACTTAAACACTCAACATTATCCTGCAATGTCTGGCCAGACTACACTAGTTTTTCAAAACTCAGGCACAGGTAGACTAATCATGAGAGTCATTCAAGCAACCACTCCTGTGTTATTTCCAACTTATAACACTGTAAAGTTGTAGGGAGGGAGAGGGGAGCAGAGAAAGTAGTGATTTTAAGCATACCAGGCTCTTAGCTCAGGAAATGTAGCATTTCTTTGATTTTTAATTGTTCCTGCATTACTTGTGAATGTGACCACGTGACTCTTTTATGCTATTATGTTGTCAAGCTTCTGATAATGGCGAGGAATGTTTGTTTAGACTGTGTTGCTCTTCACTTTAATTCACTCTGGCTCCAGTGTGACATGTTAAAACTGCTATCAATGGAAAATCCAAATTTCCCAGAAAGACTTAAAACAACAGCCACCCTGTGAACTGAAATTATCTCCTGTTGAGGCTAATTACCTTAGTTCTCTTAGGAAAAGCCTCTCTGGAACTCTGTTGCCTTAGTGTCTCTCTCTCTCTCTCTCTCTCTCTCTCTCTCTCTCTGTCTCTCTCTCTCTCTCTCTCTCTCTCTGTCTCTCTCTCCCTCTCTCTCTCTCTCTCTCTCTCTCTCTCTGGCGAATGAAGCCAGAAGATTTGCTGAAGATTGTACTGTGACTTCTGGTTCTGGCAATGGTGAGCACAAAGCCTGGAATGTCACATTGTGTGATCAACAACATGGCACATAATATAACTGTCCTGTAGTGATAACGCCTGTATCTAGAGAGTTTTCCTGAGAAGAATGCAGTTTCTAAAGAGAGAGAAAGAGAAAGGGGGGAGGAGGAGGCTTTAAGACATTAAAAAGCAACTAGAATTGCTAAATAAAATTTATTAATTTGACGACACATATAGTTGATAATGTCTATGACTTAACAAATAAATAATTGCTTTTCTCTTTTTTTTCTGTTGCTCGAAACATAACTCAATCTAAAAGTTAGTTTACTATGTTCACGATTTCCTGTATAAAGTGATAGTCAGGAAGGAAACTCTAGTCGTAGTGTAAATGGCTCAGTTTATCTTCACATGACAATTAGAACTGGATTTTTCTACACCTATAAAATAGTTTACTTCAAGTCAAATATAATACTATTTAAATAAACATGAAATATCCAGTGATTTCTAGAACACAAGCATAAGCATCTTTTGATCTCCATACACCACCACCATGCTGCAAATGACATACTGCAAATTGAACAAGCAGGATCTGTGCAGCGTAGCCACTCACAGTTGAAATGTACACAATGCTAAAATATAAGATTGTTTACTTAGGTATCAAAGTTTAACTCACTCATTTTGCTACCTTCTCTATAATTTGTTTGATAATTAGTACTTATTCTATAAATATCTAGTCTTATAACCCCTTTCAATATTCAAAATTGTTTGTTTGTTTGTTTGCTTGTTTGTTTTCAAAACAGGGTCTTACTACATAGCTTTGGCTGTCCTGGAGCTCATTATGTAGTCCAGATTCAAATTCACAGAGATCCACCTCTCTATGCCTCTAAAGAAGGGGGATTAAAAGTATGGTTACTACTCCTGAGTGACCAAATACTATTAATTATTAACTGAGGAAGAACACTGTAACTTTTGGCCTATATTTATGGAATAACAGTAATGTACACAAACAGGAAGTCAACTTGAGTGGGTATTTTCTGGCTAACCTTATCAGCTAGATGATTCAGTGGATGTGCATGTTAATATTTTAGACTAGCATAGTAACAGAGACAAAGACACAAAGCAGATAAAAAGTTACAAAAATTAAGCATGCCAAATCTAAAAAATTTATGTTAGAGAACTCAACAATGATAGTGTTTTGTGGAGGGTGGGGGGGAGTCTAACACATTAAATCAATGTTTTGTTATTTTTTTATTGCATGAATATTTATTTTTATTGCATGAATGCTTTGCCTACATATATGTATATTTACCACACACATGCATCCTATCTACAGAAGTCTGAGAAGGTGTTAAATTCCCTGGAACTGGAGTTATAGGTGGTTGTAAGCAACCATGTGGATGCTATGAACGGAACTCAGGTCCTTTGAAAGAGCAACAAGTGCTCTTAACCACTGAGTCATCTCTCTAGTTCTAGCAATAGAATTTCTCTAGGCAGTCTAATTTAATTATTTGTGTGTGTGTTGGGAGGGGGGGTGCTGTGGCTCATGTGGAAGTTTAAGGACAGCTTGTAGGAGTTGGTTCTGTCCTGCCATCACGTAGGCTCCGATATCAAACTGAAGTCATCATGCTCAGTTACAAGTGCCTTTACCCACTGAGCTATCTCTTGCTCCCCTATATTCTATTTCAATGATACATGTTAACTGCTATCAGCTTTTGAGAGTCAACAATGTAGTCAAAGCAAAACCAAAGAACATGTTTGTGATAAGAAAATTTTTTAATAAATTTCTCTTGAACAATCCTAGCAATAAATTAAAATTCCTTAAACAAATTAATGAAAATTATATATGTATAAATGGCAGAGACTCTATAACTGTCTTTCACATTCACTCCTTAAATAAGGAAAGCAATAGCCTATGAATACTCTGTGGTGAAGCCTGTCCCTGTGTTGTCCACATCCAAAATCATTTGGACTCTTTCTTCTGCTCATGACCTATAATCATGACCAGGGTGTGGAGAGCTGTCCCCAAACTCCCACAAGGAAACTTTCCTTTTACAATGATACTTGCAACTTTCCAACCAAGGTTTTCATAAGAAGGTTAGCATTTTCAATAATGAGGCTCTAATGTCTGTGGATCCACATGTCCTGACTGTCCAGAGAGCATTTGTTCAAACCCCACAAGTGTTTTAAATAATCACCTGTAAAACAACTCCCAACAGTTACTGTTGATATATGTTACTCCAAAGTTTACCAGTTTAAAACAAGCAATGTTTAGATATTGCAAAGTTTCTGTGGGATCCAAATTCCAAGAATGGCCTAGTTAGATATTCTCCATATTCTGTTTCAGAGTTTCTCAGGAAACTGTGGTCAAGATTTCAACTGCGGCTAAAGTTATCCAGAAAATTGATTGTGACCTAAAAATTTATATTTAAGCAAATTCATACATTTCTCAGTGAAAGAGTCTTACAATATGGACCACTTCCTATGACTGTATAAGCGTTTCTACTAAAGGTCTGGCATCCACCAATGATTCAAGAGGAAGAAAACTGTTTCAATGTCCATTATGACTCAGCAAAGTTGAAGTTTTACAATCATTTCCATAATATTCCACTGGTTATATATTATATACTTGTCAGCTATATTTAAAGCACAAACAGACTCAACAAGCATAGGAGAGGGGAATGAAATCCTCCTTCAAATGACACATGGGAAGCTAAGATTTCACAACCATCTTTAGTCTGTGAGAGTCATAGATAAGGACTTGAATCATAATTCTCTTACTGAATAGAAGATAATTTTTTTAACACCGTTTAGTACCCACATCTTTTAAACACCTCTACTGTTTTTCAGCTATAATTTAGAATGCTTTAATCCTCCTCCTCCTTCTCCTCCTCCTCCTTCTCTTCCCCCTCCTCCTCCTTCTCTTCCCCCTCCTCCTCCTCCTCTTCCCCCTCTTCCTCCTCTTCCTCTTCCCCCTCTTCCTCCTCTTCCTCTTCCCCCTCTTCCTCCTCCTCCTCCTGTTCCCTCTTCTTTTCTTTTTCTGGATTCCCCTCCTCCTGTTCCTCCTCCTCTCTATCTTCATCCTCCTCTTTCCCTTTTTTATTCGATATTTTATTTATTTACATTTCGGATGTCATCCCCTACCCCATTTTTCCTACCCATTAATCCCCTATCCCATTTCTCTTCCTCCTTTTTTGACTTTATACTGTTTAAATTACATGCAATTATTAAGGTCAGTTCTAGGTTGAGGAACTAGCAATACAATAGATGCAAATAGTCCAGGAACAAGGAAGACAATAAACCCAGATAATCAAAGAACATGCAGGACAATAAACAGAATCTCATGATCACTCTTGTGATCACTATTTCTAAGGGCTTATCAGAATGATCAAAATATCTGAGCATACTTTCCTGTCCTAGTCCAAAGTTATTTTCATGCATGAAGCCTAGTTTTTTGTTCTAGCTTAAGATTTAGATTCTTGCCTGAAATTTCTTCTTTGTTCCAGCCCAATGTCAGATTCCTTCCAAACAGACCATTTTCTTGTCCTTAGCCAATGATAGATTCCAGCCAGGCAGCCCCAAAAGCTCTTCACATCTCCCCCTTTTTATTGCATAAACCAGACTGAGCCTGTCTTAAGTCGTTCTGACAAGAAAGCCTTCCTTACATGTCGTGGAATATGCATTATCATAAGCAATGCACTTCTGTCTTAGGTTGGTAAGGCTCTGTTCAGAATCTTACCTGTCCTTGGCTTGCCAGCCTGTTAAATTAATAACTCTGTCTGGGGGTTCATTATCAGTTTCAAGTCATGTACTTTGGCTGCCAGCCTGTTGATGTAGTTAGAGACAAGTTTTAACATGATGAACAGGAATAAAAGTATTCCCAGGAAAAGAAGGGCTAGCCTGATCAAGCTATATATACCATTCCTGAGGTTTAACGAAAATGAAAATATTGACCTCAGGCCATGGATAATTTTATTGACATTATCTGCAGCATCAAAGCTCAAATCCTTTCTTTCCTCCTCTTCTTTCCCCTAATCCTCCTTCCCTTTCCTTCTTTTCTTCCTCTTTCTCTTAATCCCCCCTCTTCTCATCCTTTTCCTTTTTCCCCTGATCTTTTCTTTCCTCCTTCTTGTTTTTCTCCCTATTCATTGTTGTTGATGCTGGATGTTTTGTTTTTGATGGCTTTATTCATTTGTTTGTCTTTGAGACTAATATTCCAATCTGTGCTCATATTTGCAATTCCTTTGCCTCAGTTTTCTGGAGTTTTGACATTGCAGACATGGGACA
Organism: Arvicanthis niloticus; assembly: GCF_011762505.2. NCBI lineage: Eukaryota > Metazoa > Chordata > Mammalia > Rodentia > Muridae > Arvicanthis > Arvicanthis niloticus. The sequence continues at coordinate 47,400,548 of NC_047673.1, forward strand.
CAAATCTAATTTCTTTGCTCTATTTTCTTTTGCTAAAATTAGTTCCTTAGTTTTACATTTGGATTGATTTTTCAGAAATACTGAATTACTTGGGGTCTTTAGAATCTACAATGCTTCTAGCATAGAAAGCAGTTTTACTAAATTTCACTGGAATACAAAATTGACAAAATTTTAGTTCTCCAAATCTTATCAAAATTGAATTTCCTTTCTTTGCATACTTACCATCAGTTTTCTAGACTTCTCTTGACAACTCTTCTTAGTTTTCTCTTGGCATCTCTTCATCTCACTAATTATATTATCTATATACCTCTCTAACTAATTTTTTTTGTCTATAAAGACTTTGCCTTATGCCTGAATATAGCTATTTTTCTAAAATTTCAGTATGTTGTCTTCTCAACTACTGTATTAAGTCTTGTTAGATATAAACACCATTTATGATAACATAATCTAACTATGCTACAAAACTATAATGATCTCCATAGTAGGTGCCATTTGTAAGACATTTGTTTTCACATTCTCTTTTTAGAACAGTTCTTAATGAATGGTAGAGATTGAGTATTTTTTAACAGAACCAAATACATTCTGATTATTTCTTTAATACCCAACTTTAGGTCTATACATATTTTGGTATGGAAATGATATTCATAGAAATATTTTATATCATTCCTAATTTAAATTTTAAAATATGAAATTATAGCTGTTGAAATAAGTATGTTTTGTTGGAAATAATGTTTTTAACTATTGTATTATTTTTATTTCATGTGCATTGATGTTTCGATTGCATGGATATCTATATAAAGGTGTCAGAACCCATGAATTCGGAGTTAGAGACAGTTGTGAGCTACTGTATGGGTACTTGAAGCTGAACCCAGGTCCTCTGAAAGAGCAGCCATTGCTTATAACCACTCAAGCATCTCTCCAGACCTCAGAAGTATAATGTTTTTGATCCACTGATAACAGTAAGGATAAATTACTCATAATATGAATAGTTCAAAATGATACATCACTTTTACAACTATGTACAACCACTTTATAAAGTTTCCCCTTCATACTTCAAATGTACCCAAAAAACATATGAATGTGTTATTTCTTCCTTTTCCAGTGTTAGTAAATAAACAAAAATGACTTTGCAATTCACTCTTACTCACAAGGCTGGTAGTCTAACTAGTTTGGTGGTGTTGTATAAGTATCTCCATATTTTAATGGTTGCACACAGGAGAAGGTTGAAATGCTTAACAGAATGCAAAAAATGGAGAAAGGATGAAATAATAAAAGTTTTTAAGGATTCATTTGTTTGCCTTATTATATATGCATGTGTATACCTGGGTGTCTGCATGTATATCAGATGCGTACAGGTGTCCTCAGAAGCTGGAAGAAGGTATGAGAGCACCATGTGATATTGGGAATTGAACTTTGGTCCTCTGCAAAAACAAGTACTTTCAATTCCTGAGCTACCTCTCTAGCTGCTGGATTAATAAATTTAATAAACACTTAGATAAGAATATATTCATTTTTAAGAAGCCATACCAATAACATTTAAAAGTCAGTTTTTGTAATTCAATAATTGTCATCTCCCATTTCTTGGTTTATAATTATTTAAGATTATAAATTCTTTGGAAGATGAATCTGTTTCAACACTTCTTTTGCAACATGTGGGATCTTTTGCAAAATTATTTTTATATCCAAATACTTGGTTTTTTTTTTTTCCTTCCAGAAATCAGCAGTGTGCCTTGTTAAGTGAAGCTTCAAAGTTGGAGCATAGATTTTTACTTGATACATAAATAAGTGTGCTAGCTGCCAGATTCCCCCACTGACTGAGTTTATTCTGACTTAGTAATCTGTTTTATTTAATTAAACCACAACTTTGAATCATCATTCTTCTGAGAGACAGAAACTGTCATGGAGGAAACAAATGATGTGTCACAATTTGGTTTTGATTAAAAAAAAATGATGATGTTAACTTTTTATTGTTGATAATTTCATTTGTTTATATTTCAAATATTACCCCCCTTCCTGGTCTCCCCTCCACAAACCTCCCAGTCCCCTCCCCTCTAATAGTGTACTCCCCTACCCACTCCTGCCTCACCCCCTAGCATCCCCCTCCTCTGGAGTATAAAGCTTCCACAGGACCAAGGGCCTCCTCTCCCATTGATGTCAGATGAGATGAGGCAGTCCTCTGCTACAAATGTGGCAGGATCGATAGACCAGCCCGTGTGTGTGTGTGTGTGTGTGTGTGTGTGTGTGTGTGTGTATATATATATATATATATATATATATATATATATATGTGCATGTGTGTATATATACTCTTATAATTATATATATATAATATTTTTTTTTACATCCAAATACTTGTTTTATTTTTCCTTCCAGAAATCAGCACTGTGCCTTGTTAAGTGAAGCTTCAAAGTTGGAACATAGATTTTTACTTGATACATAAATAAATGTGCTAGCTGCCAGATTCCCCCACTGACTAAGTTATATATGACTCATATATGAGTATAGTATATATACATATACTCTTTGGTTGGTGGGTTAGTTCCTGGAAGCTCTGAGGGGGCCTGTTAGTTGATATTGTTCTTCCTGTGGGGTTGCAATCCCTTTCAACTCTTCAGTCCTTCCCCTAACTCTTCCACTGGAGTCCCTGGGCTCAGTCCAATGGTTGGCTGTATGTGCATCTGTCTTAGGCTGGTGCTGCTAGAGCCTCTCTGAGGATAGCCATATCAAGCTCCTGTCTGCAAGCACATCTTGGCATCAGCAATAGTGTGAGGGGTTGGTTTCTGTGGATGGAATGGATTGCATGATAGGGCAGTCTCTGGATGGCCTTTCCTTAAGCCTCTGCTCCATTTTTTTCTCTGCATTTCCTTTAGACAGGGACAATGCATTAACATCTTCATTTCTTATGAGAACACACAAATTCTAGTTTCATGAAATTTTATTTTTACAGAGGTAAATCTGTATAGAAGCTGTTAGGTCTACAAATACACACAGCACATGAGAGAATAAGAGTACTATATTCTTGTGTATATGAAAGAGCTACACAATCATTTGACAAACTTTAGCATCCCCCAAATAAATCATTCACCTCTCTGATTATGTGGATGATCATTAGTAATTCTCTCTCTCTCTCTCTCTCTCTCTCTCTCTCTCTCTCTCTCTCTCACACACACACACACATGCACACACACACGCACACACACACATAATGTTCTTAAAAATTAAGCATTATTTCTATTAATTTTTTAAAGTCATACTGGCTATGTCAACTTGACTCAAGCTAGAGTCACTGAAGTGATTGGCGCCTTAAGTGAGAAACTGTTTCAGTAGAATTGAGGTATAAACAAATCTGTAGGAAATTTCCTTAATTAGTGATTCATGCGAGAGGGCCCAGACCATTGTGGATGAAGTCATTCCTGGGCAAGTGGTCCTGGGCAAGCCTGGGAAAGCATGAGCAAGCCATGAGGAGCAAAACAGTAAGCAGCTCTCCTCCTTGACCTATGCATCATTTCCTTCCTACAGTTTTCTGCCCTGTTTATATTCCTTCAGTGATGGGCTACAGTGTGGAAGTGTAAGCCACATGAACCCATTCCTTCCCAACTTGCTTTGGTCATGGTGTTTTATCACAGCAATAGTGACCCTAAGACAAGAGTCATTCAAAGAAATGATAAAGCCATCAGAAAAAAAAAATCAGAACATATTTCTCCAATTAACAGTGATTTGATTACATTATTTATATTCATTTTTTAAAAAATTAAACCCTTGAGTGAAAGTGAGTTACTACTTTGCAATGTAACTGTTTAAATTCCTTTTTAAAGATTAAAGCTACATTTCTCATCAGGATTTTCTTTACAGAAGCCCCATTTTCTATACATTCACACTAAGATAGCAATACCCCTGACATTATGTATAATCAACGGCAGAGGGAAATGTCTCCTTCTATGAAAAGAAGGAGAATAGAGATAAGCTTATAACTCTTTAATACAGTGTTGTGAAAACTTATACCCAATATACACCAAATTTCTGGGGAAAGAATATTATTATTCGTTGAAAGTTATGAATGTGAAATAAAAATCCTTCAGCTATGACTGGAAGAGTTGACTGAATGTCTTTTTACCTCTGACTAAAAATCCAATCTCTCATGTCCTAAATCCAATTAGAATTTTAACAAGGAGTAATATTGATAGGACCCTGAATTGCCACAGGAATTTTGCACTTTCCAAGTCTGTATTTATCACCAACAAGTGCCATTTATAGCTTCTGTTCAACAGGGAAAGTGAACTACAGGTGCCGTCTGCCACAGAGTTCATGAGTAGGCTTTTCCGATCTCGTTTTTCTACCCTTACCTTTGATGCTGGGCCAGTGAGATGGCGGAAGTAAAAAGTAAAGACAGATAGAGAAAATTCAAAGCATTGGGAAGCTATATGAAACTTCCTTTTATATCTGTTCAATTTCTATATAATTGAGGTTGATCTTGAATTTGGGATGCCCGTATTTCTATGACTCTAATACTAAGATTATAGTCACATGCTATTGTAACCAGGGGACTATATCTTTTGTCTGTGTGTGTGTGTGTGTGTGTGTGTGTGGTTTTTTTATTTGCTTCTTTTGTATTTTGTTTTGTGTTGTGATACTGGGTCTTTCATAGCTCAGGCTAACTTCACACTTGTAATACCAAAGATGACCTTGAATTTCTGATCCCTCTGGTCTCCAACTTTTGGATGCTGAGACTACAGGTGGGAGATACTATGCCTGTTTTTGTATAGTGTTGGAGACCAGTCCCAGAGCTTTGTGCATGCTAAGATAGATAGATAGATAGATAGATAGATAGATAGATAGATAGATAGAGAAATATGAACACAAGAAGCTTAACAAGAAGGAAAGCCCAAGTGTTGATGCTTCAATCCCACTTAGAAGAAGGAACAAAATAATCACAGGAGACAGAGGAAGAGAGGGACCTTGGTGGAATCGGGGAGGGGGAGGAAAAGGGGGAGGTCAGGATCAGATATGGGAGGAGACAGGAAAGAAGTCCAGGGGGCCAGGAAAATGAATAGAAATAAGCAGCAGTGTTGGGTGGGAAACAGGGTGGGGCGCATGTAGAAAGTCCCAGACACCAGGGAGGTGGGAGGCTCCCAGGACCCAATGAGGATTACATTAGCCAAAATGCCCAACAGCTGGGTGATAGAATCTGAAGACACCACCTCCAGTAGATAGACACAGCCCCAGTTGAAGGATGGGGCCACCCACCTATCTCAAAAATTTTAAGCCAGAATTGTTTCTGCCTAAAGGATATGCAGGTGAAAAAAATGGAGCAAAGACTGAAGGAGAGGCCATCCAGAGACTGCCTCACCTTGGGATCCATCTCAGGCACAGACACAAAACCCCAACACTATTGTTGATGCCAAGAGGAACTTGCATGGTTTTTGTATAAGAACAATGAGACGAGTTATCCTGTCTCTCCTTCCAGACTGGGGTAATTGCATGGTCTTATCTTGCTGAATACCAAAAATACAGAGATAAATCATTTATAAATCCAAACAAAATTGAATAGAATTACACTAAAAAAGAGCTTGCACACTTGTCTACAGTTCACTAGCACCTTGGATCTGGGAGTTTTCTTGAGCACACAGAGGCTACAGATATACAAATGTTAAATGGAAATTTTTTTATAAACATGGTATTAATAAAATGTAATTCTTTTTTTAATTTTTGTATGCCTGTGTGGGTTTGTGGACATCAAGTAAAGGTACATTGAGGCTAGAAGAGTGACAAATCTGGAGCTGGCATTCTATGCATTGTGGGTTATCCATGTGGGTAGTGGAACTGAACTCTCCGCAAGTTCAGTTAAGAAGCCCCATGGGGAGAGCAACAATACCAACCAACCAGAGCTCCCCAGGGTCTAAACCACCATCCTGGGAGCACATAGGGAGGGACCCATGACTCCATCTCTATATGTAGGGGAGGATGGCCTTGTTGGGCATAGGTGGGAGAGGAGATCCTTGGTCCCATGAAGGCTGAACACTAAGGGGGGGGGAATTCGAGGGTGGGGAGGTGAGAGTGGTGGGTAGGTGGGGGCACATCCTCATAGAAGCAGGAGGACGGGGTGAGGGGGATAGGAGGTTCCTGGGTGGTGGGGGGAATGGGGTAAGGGGATAAAGTTTGAAATGGAAATATAATATCCAATTTCAAAAAAAAAGAAGCAAGTGCTCTTAACTGATGAGCCATCTCTAAAGTCCCAAAGTTTTTGTTTGTTTGTTTGTTTGTTTTATATTTGCTGATACATTAAATGGATTTGCATTCTATAAGTTTATTCTAAAGGCCATTGTGCCTCAAACTTCCACTCTGAGACGGTTAAGCGATTTGACGTCACTTTCAGGTAATCCTGAAGAGTGTATTGTCTTAAGGATATTCAACTTATAGATGGTGCTGCTGTTTTCTGGTGTTTAAGATGCAAAGGGATGAGCTGCCTTGGAGGTCTAAAATAATTAGACTTCTAAAAGCAAAGGAAAGGAAAACCTTGAGATTTGCTTGTGAAAATGTTTAAAGCCCTAGGCTGTAAATTGATGGGGTGTGGTGTGCTGAAGAAAAAAGAAGCTGTGTGGGTAAATTATGAGGCTTTCCCAGCCCAAGTAGCGCTGATTAAGAGTTTATGGTCTGCCCACCAAGTGGCCCAATAGAGTCCCTGTGACCCTCACTGCACACTTGGTTATTGGTATTTTGGCACCTTTTCTTGCACAGTCGGGGTGGGCATTCCTGACACTGTCACACTGTCGGTGTAATTTCCCCAGTACTCATTAACCTCAGGGCAGAAATTTAGCATAATCAAATATCCTTTTGCCACCTGATTCAAATCATCAGGGGACTGAGCCTGTGACAAAACTAGGAGAAAACACCAGGTAGCAAAATGCTCCAGGGTTCTACTGTAAGCCTTTTCAGTTTTGAATCTACGACTTGTCCTCGTTATTTTGTTAGCAGGGTGCTAAGAAAAAGAGAATTTAAAATGTGAATGGTGTGATGTAGGAGAAACGTGGGTTTTTTAAAATAAATTGTTTTATTTATTTACATTTCAGTTGTTGCCCTCTCCTGGTCCCACTTTCATAGTTCTTCATCCCACATCCTCTTCCCTTAGCCTTTGAGAGATGCCTGACCCCACCCCCATCACCTCTCTTCTCTACAGGATTAGGGACATACTATCCCACTGGGGCCAGACAAGGCAGTCAGTCCTCTGCTACATCTGTGCTGGGGGCCTCAGACCAGCTCACATATGCTCTTTGGTTGGTGGCTTAGTCTTTATGAGCTTCCAGAGGTCCAACAGGTTAGTTGACACTGTTCTCAGACAGCTACTGGTAGAGCCTCTCAGAGGACATTCGTGCTCCTATCTGCAAGCACAACATAGCATCATTAATATTTGTCAGGTTTTGGGGCCCATCCATGGAATGGATCCCGAGTTGGGCCGATCACTGGTCGGCCATTCCTTCAGACTCTGCTCCCCCTTTTCCCCCTGCATTTCTTTTAGACAGGAACAATTTTGAGTCAAAATGTTTGAAGGTGGGTTGGTGTCCCGATCTCTCCACTGGGATCCTGTCTATCTACTGGAGGGACTCTTCACGCTCCTTCTCCCACCAATTGGGCATTTCAGGTAAGATCACCCACTCTGAGTCCTGAGAGCCTCTCACATCCCAGGTCTCTGGGAATTTCTAGACATTCCTCTCAGTGCCCCACCCACACCCCTGGCAGCTGCATATTTCCATTTATATTCCTGGCCCTGTGGTCTTCTCTCCTGTCTCCTTCGCATACCTGATCTTGCCCTCCTTTTCCCCTCCCCCTCCTCTCTTCCACCCAGGTCGTCACTCCCTCTGCCTACCATGATTATTTTATTCCCCCTTCTAAGTAGGATTGAAGCATCCTCCCTTGGCCCTTCCTTCTTGTTTAACTTACTAGGGTCTGTGAGGTATATGTGTTCTTTAGTGGAGTAGCTTTGTCTGGTTTTTTTTTTTTTTTTTTTTTTTTTTTTTTTTTTTTTTTTTTCCCTATAGTGAGAAAATATAATATCAAGTATCAGAGAAACTTTTTAGTGAATAAATGTCATTTTATTGCTCTGGCATTGCACAATTAATACAAGACACAATCATGCTTGTTTTGGTAACAGCATTGCCCCCTCTGACACCTGTATCTTCTACTTGTGACTTACCTGGGTATACTACTTACCTGAAAAACATGGAAGAGATGGAACTCCGAATACTTGCCCAGCTTTTTGAATAACCAGGTCCTGGACAAGGTTCCTCCCTGAATCCTGTTCCCAGCCCTGCTGATAGCAGATGCTAATTAGGACAAAAGCAGTAATATCACATAGATTTTAAGGACAAACTGACAAGAGTTACTAATCTTAGATTAAAATAATTTAAAACATCATGATATCATTATATTACGCCAAGTGAGCCCTCATTTCTTACATTAAAAATTGTAATAAAAGGGAATTTAATACACTGGCAAAGCTTAGCTCCCATGGTTTTTATGAAACATAATCTTACTTCAAGTAGTTCACATAATATTCTTAACAAAGCTTCACACTACTTGAGTTATATGTAAAAGGCATCTTTCTTAATCCAAATACTTACAGATAGAGATTGTATTTGGGTTATGAAAAAATGAAATGAAACTCTATGTTATGCTTCCAATGCAGGCATAACTTCTTATGTCAATATTTTGTTCTGTAATTGAAAGAATACCCCATATTATGAGTTATCCCAAGAAAATCTTTGTTCAAGCTTGAATCCAACATTTCCCACATAGGCTTGTGTTTTGAACACTTGCTTTCCAGAGCAGAGCTGTTTCAGGATGACTGGAGGCCTACCTCGTAGAGTCACTAAGGGCCCGGGATTTAGAGAGTCATGTTCAGTTCCTGATTCTAAGCTTGCTCTTTGTTTCCTGGGCTCTAGCGATGTGAGCAGAGTTAACCACAGGCTCCTATCACCATGAACTGAGCTGCTCCATCACCTTACACCATGATGGACTGAAGTACTCTGAAACTGGGAGCCAAAATAAGTTCTTCCTCCATTAAGAGGTTTTGTTTGTTTTGTTTTATTAAGGTGCTGCACTCACAGCGGCCTGAAAGCAACCGATGCAGCATTCATCATGTTTAGTTGCTTATTATGAGAGCAACTTTGATTTAATGCTTCTGGGTCAGCCTGAGGGTCAGCTGCATCCTCTTTCTAAGAAGATGGTGGCACAAGGACAATCTCTGGTCCTTTCCATGATCAAGGAACAAGAGAGATGAGATAAGGGAATAAATATAAATAAATATAAATTTATTTATATATTTATTTATATAAATATAAATACATAAATAAATAAGGAATAAATATAGGGTGACCTAGAAAAGGCCAGATGCTTATCGCACTCTTTATCAATGTTCCCCTTTTTCTGTAGCAGTCGTCACCTTTACCTTATCAGATTCAGTAACAGATCAATTATAGACAATTTGTTCACATCTTATGACCACAGTGGTAACTTTCAGATGCCACTCTGGCCACTTCTCAGGTACAACCTGTAGCCTCCCAAGAAAGTCAAGTGTTAAAACTTTCCTCTGCCTGATTAGAAATACAGCTATCACAAGAGAAAGGATGTCCGGTGACAGTCACAAAGTGGGATCCAGTTCAAGGGAAGGCCAGGAGCTCTCACATGGTTACTGATGCTGTGGTGTGCTTATAGACAGGATGGTAGCATGTCTGTCCTCTGAGGCCCAGCAAGCAGCTGAAAGAGTCAGATGCAGATACTAGCTCCCAACTAATGGACAGAAGCAAGGGACCCCTGTGGTTGAATTGGGAAAAAGCTGAGGAGCGTAACCCCATGGGAAGACCAACAGTCTCAACTGACCTGGACCCCTGAAGTCTCTCAGACACTGAGTCAATAACCAGGCAGTATACATCAGCTGTAATGAGGCCCCCAACACATATAAAACAGAGGACTGCCTGGTCTGGCCTCAGTGAAGAAAGATGCACCTAACCCTTGAGAGACTTGAGGCCCCAGGGAGTGGGGAGGTCTGGTGGGGTAAGGAGTGGGGGTGGGGATATCCTCTTGGAGATATGGGAGGTATTGAGGTGGGGAGCAGTCTAGGGGAGCAGACCTGGAGGGGTTGAAGCCCAGACTGTAAAAAAAAGGGGGGGGATTAAAGAATTAAAATTTTTTATAAAAAGGAAAAAAATAAAACTATCTTAGTTTTGATATGATCATATTTTAGAGTGGTTCAGGAGTCAAATCTCCACTGAGATTTGAATGGGGGATAGGAAATGTCTTCTCTGTACTTCAGTTCCCATGAAGGATTCAGGCATCCAGTTATAGACAAAACAAGCTATCCTTTTTTTCCTGTGTGTTCCAATGGTAGTGTGGGTAAATTTATAAAAACTTTTGTGAGAATACATTTACTACAGTGATAGTGTATTCAGCATTTTGTGTAAACCCAGAATCACATGCGCTTTTACCTCAGATAACACTTCTTTTCCCAGAATGTTCCAGCTGGCTCATTCATGCTCCCTGTAAGCAACTGACTTCCTCATGCTTCTTCCTGTGCTCTTTCTCTTTACTTCGAAATTATAGTAGGGAGCTCAGGCTGTGAATGACACCACTAAATATTCTCTTAGTCACAGATATTGTTTCTATAAAGTCCAGGTGTAGAAACCATGATTGGGAATGCCATATGCAAAGCTAGAGATGAGTTTTATGACTGAGTTATAAAAGTAATGTAGATTTCCAGGTTTTCTGTCTTTGTATTTTGTTAAGTCCCCAGATGACTGACAGGTTCATTGTCCCTCCCTCCCTGATGGTGACCCAGCTGGTTCTTGAAGACCTTGAGTTTATGTCTTTGAATTTCCTATCTCCACTCAGGGAATTTCTCACATGCACTCCTAAAGCTGTGTTGGAGGATATTTGAGACACTCTCTGAGATAACTTTATCAGCAGCCAAGGGGCTATCTCTGGCTTCTGATTACTTATTTCTGTGAATTTCGTGTCTGTCTTATAGGAAAGCTACTCTACCAGTTTTTCAGATTTTACTTCTCCCAGCCTGATAATCACTTCTAAGCTCCCCAGACAAAGTTCTTAGCAAGCTCCCTTGACCCTCATGACAAACTAGACAACTGTTTGCTCCTCCTATGGTTTTTGTAGTTGTTTTATTTTGCACTCCTGGGGATCAAACCCATGGCCTTGCAAAGGCTAGGTAAGTAAACTACATCTCCAGACTTCCTCCTAAGTTTTAATCTCATGATTTATGCTAAACAGCCCTAACTATAGTTAATAAATAATCATAGATGCTTAGAATTTAATCTTTAAACTGTAGGACTTCATAGTCCTGAATGGTAGGCAAACAGAAAAATAGAGTATCCAAAGTAACTTCCACGGCCCAAATCAATGAAAGACACATAAAAGAAGTTTTTGTTTTCTTTTCTCAGTTATTTTGCATTTTATTAAAAATATTTTTTTGAAAAATTATTATGATCACACTTCTCCCCTCTCCCAACTCTTCCCAGATCCTCTTCACCTCCCTAAGAACAGACTTTATTTCACAGACTTTTGTTTAAAGACTTTCTTAAAAACAAACAAAGCACAACAAAAATAAAATAATTTTTTTTTTAAAAAAAGGAAATTCATACCGGGAGAGACAAAAAAACAAAAAACAAAAAAAACAAAAAAACAAAAAAACAAAAAAACAAAAACAAAAAACCCTCACAAAAACATAAAGCCCAAACCAAAATATACAAGTGAAAGATGAATAGAATGAAGTGTCAAAACAAAGCAAGATAGGACAAAAGGCTACAAATGCCATTGAGTTCCTTTTGAGTTGGCCATCAACTCATGGGCACTGGCATATTGCCAAGTGTGGGTAATAGACCCAGTGAGACTCCATCTGTAGAGTCTTAAATAGTAAACATTAGATCTTTAGAAAATCTGCCAATATTTTCCCCTTATAGAAATAATGATAATAACCTCTAAGGGTCCATTCGGCATGCCCCAAACTGGTAACAATGTATCACGTTATGGTAATCCTTGAGCTAATCTTTCCTTTTGTTCCCTAAGAACATCTGAATGTTTCCTGTTTTTATACTCACTCTGTGCTTACACGCCTCACAAATCCAACAACCGATGAAATCTGCACGGCATGTATACACTCCTAAATTATCACATAATGGTAGCATGGTTGGTACAGTAAAATTGATTTCCTTAAGGAATCAGGGACAGCTAGAGCAGAGATCTGAGAGGTGAAAAATGAGGGCTTTATCAGCTAAAGTACTCGCCAACAGACTCCCTTGCTTCTTAAGTGTAATGCCATCTGTCTGAGTAATGTATTACTGTCTCTTGGTGTTGCTTGCATGCCTGCCTATTCTGTCATAATTAAAAATCTCTGGGAAATCTAAAAGCTGTTAATGGCCAGCCAAGTGCTTGCCAAGTGAAATATGCTCACCAAAATGGATTTTTGAGAATCATTCAATTTATAAGAGTCTAAAGGTGAAGTGGTTATCACATAGAGGGGTTTAACAGATGAAATGGTACTGATAACTTTCTATGATCAATGCACTTGAATATTCTGCTTTTTAGATAATTATATTTGAGGAGAATGGTCATGCTTTAAAGTAGGGAGTGGAAGTGTTCATACATTCTTTACCTTCATGATAATTTATTTTAATATGTGATATCATGACTTGATTGCTGACTACAGTGTACAACTATAAGAACTGTGATTTTAACCCTATGTCTTAAACTTAGGAGGCTGGTAAAGCAAGAAATTAACTTACCTAGTCTACCATATAGCTAGGAAGCAGCTAAGCAAGGATTTGTCCTTACTGGTAACCCCGCACAAACCTTTATTTTAGCATAGTGAGAGGCACTAACAGAAACATCTGTCAAATGATGTGGTTTAAGGCTAAATTTCATTATTCATAATATTATAGTATTATATAATCTTTACTTTTACATACATTTATTTTAATTAATGCTTTTGAAAATAGATATATATATATATAGATTTATATGCACTGAAAATGCATTTTTATTATTAAAATATTAATTTAATATGATAAGTATATTTTATCATATATTTTTGATAATGTTTTCTTACAATATCAAGCTTTTAAAAGTATATTAATTTTATTAATACAATATTTCTAATAATTTTTTGAGGATTTTATGCATGCATATACCCTCTTATTCCTTCTCCTAATTCCTTCCGGATCCACAAACTTCATGTTTCGTTTTTTATTTTATAACCACTGAGGCCCGTTAGTGCTGCCCACGTATGTATGTGAATGGAGCTATCCACAGAAGCACGGTCTAACAGGGAGCCACACCCCAGAAGAAAACACAAACTCCCTTTCCTGGTTGCCATCAGTACTTAATAGCTTCTCAGCTAGAGGTAAGGACTTAATATATTCTTCTAAGTCTGTGTTGTAGTGTGGACTGGCTTGATCTTGTTCAGGTATTGTGGAGGCAACCACAGCTGCTATGAATGAGCCCATAAGTGCTTCTGTCCTGTCGTGTCCATAAGATGCTTTATCTCAGTCCTCTCTGACCTCTGACTCTTACAGAATTCATTGATCCCTGAGTCTTGCTGAAAGGGTTGTGATGTAGATGTTTATTTACCACATTCTCTGCATTTTTACCAGCTATAGTTTTCTGTGTTAACCACTGCCCACTATATGGAGAAGCTTCTCGGATAAAGACTTAAGAGCTTTATTAATCTATGGGGAAAATTCATATCTTTGGAAGGTAGTTTTATATTGTGTCCATTTAGCAAAATAGCAGTAGTAATTTTGTCAGTGAGGCCTATGAGCTCTTTAGCCATGGACTCTTGATCAGATTTGCTACACCAGGCATGTTTTCCATCCTGCCATGTGAACTTTATATCCTACCAGAGAGCAACTGGTTACCTCCATAACATTAATGCCATACCATTTCACCCATGAGCTTATCTTTTCTTTTTTCTCCCAATCTGCTTTTATACCATTTTAATTACATGCAAGTATTAAGGTCAGCTGTAGGTTGAGGAACTGGCAATACAATTGATGCAAGTAGTCAAGACAATGAACACAAATAGTCAAAGAACAAGCAAGGCAATAAACATAGTCCTGTGATCATTATATCTAAAGGCTAATCAGGATGACCAAAATATCTGAGCCTACTTCCCTGTCCTAGCCCAAAGTCATTTTCATTCCTGAAGCCCACTTCTTTCTTCTAGTCTAAGATTTAGATTCCTGTCTGAAATTACTCAGGCTGCTCATTATTGTAAATGCAGAGGTACTGGATACGTAAGAGTGCTAATGATTTTTCTCCCAGTAGCCTTACATAGCATCATCCAGTACTATGAAAGCTACCCAATAGCAAGAAAGATTTCTAGTCAATACCAGCTTGGTTTGTTTTTTTCACTTCCAATAAACAAAGAGTGTTGGATCTTTAGACTCTTGCCATCAATATCTAATGAGGTACCAAGAACAATGATAGTTGATAGTAGCTTAATAGCCTATATTATTTGGGGGGGGAGTCTCTAGGGTACCAGCAACTTGAAAGTAACTCACATCTGGCACTGAGATTTTTATCTGACAACCCATGACTTGTGGGAGGAACATTTCTCCCTGTATAGGAAACCCCCATATTTTTATACACACACACATACAGGATAGATAGATAGATAGATAGATAGATAGATAGATAGATAGATACATACATACATACATACATACACACACACACATACATGCATACATACATACATACATGTGTGTCTTATAAATTAATCAGTTTTCATATGGCTTTTTCAGACATCACCAATATTAGTTATCCTTTCCCATCCTATCCTGTATCCTACCTTCACAACCCCTTCTCCCCAAGATAAATCTCCCTCCGCGTTATTTCTCAGTGTTTTCTATCCTAATTAGTTTATAAATAAGCATGATTTCATATGGGATTTCATATGTATTTCATTCTCCTGTCCCCTCCCATTTGTCACCAGTACTCCCCCTTCTAATTTGTTTGACTACAAAATCTCTATAAACCCTCCTTTTTGTCAAGTCTACTTTTCTCATATTTACTTTCACTTAGATGCACACATTTAACAGTAAGGGCTAAGACCTATATAAGATAGAGCATATATCATTTTAGGTTACCTTGCTTAATATTTTTCCAATTACATTAATTTTTATCAAATTTCATTATTTCATTGTTCTTTATAGCTGAATAATATTCCATTTTCTATGTTTAACACATTATCATTATTCATTACCTGTTGGTAGAAATGTATCCTAATTCCATGTCCTTGACACTATAAAAAGAGACTTTGAAGAATGCTAAAGTGTGATGTTGATGGCAACATTTGCTCTATGTGAAACACAAAAGAATAATAATTGATACCATCATGGAATAACTAGGTCAATTTAGTCTTGAGATGATGAAGTTTGTTCAAAGGTAATAGAAATCTGTGTAGAAGTTTCTCAAAAAAAGTATAGATAGTATAAACATACAACCCAGTTATAACATTCATATATATATATGAATATATATGAATATATATATTCAAAGGATATAGATGCTATCATAGAGATATTCTATCATCCATGGTTTTTTGCTGCTCTTTCCAACTGCCCATGATTAGACTAAGTTTTGATCCACAAGTGACGTGACATAGATAACAACATTTAATAATTTTTCTCTGGTCACATAACTACTATGACTTGGCTATATACACCTTGCTCAGGAGTATCATATGACTTGTATCATTGTCATTTTATGTTCTTTAAAATACAAAAAAAATGTGCTGGACATATAGTACACATCCAAGCTGGGTGACGGTAGCACACACCTTTAATCCCAGTACTCAGGAGGCAAAGGAAGGCAGATCTTTTGAGTTCAAGGCTAGTCTGCTCTACAGGTAAGTTCAGGACAGCCACGGTTACACAGAAAACACAATGAATACAATGTCTTTTCTGGGAACCACAAAAGCACACTTCAGTACAGAAGTGGAGTAGTCAATCATATGAAACATAATTTTTAGCTTAAAATTTTCCACAATAATAAACTTAGTGATTACAATATATGTCTCAAATACTCATGAATTTGTGTATGTACGTGTAGTCATGTATATATGGGGTTATTATAGGTAAAATTTTCTATGTTCATATCTATGTATACTAAGGATTGACATACAGACATAGGTAAATATATGATGATGTTAAAAGCACCCGTGCATATTTTAATGTACCTGTGTAGGTAGCAGACCCAGAATTCAAGATCAGATCTGGCTGATGTGTTTATATCTGCATTTCCTCAAACAAATAGGAAGAAAATATAATATTTTTGTTTAGTTTTGTGGGCTACAAAGTTCTTTCTTTCTCTCTCTCTCTCTTGCTCTCTCTCTCTCTCTCTCTCTCTCTCTCTCTCTCTCTCTGTGTGTGTGTGTGTGTGTGTGTGTGTGCTTTCTATTAATTGTTTAAAGAAAAGGTGTGCCACAGAATATTCCATTCTAAGACTCGTTGGTTTGTCTGGATAGAAGATATTTAAAAGATTAAAATTTATGATGAAACTTGTTTGTGTAACCAAATGTAATGCCTTTACTGACATATCTTCCTTTTATTGACAAGTCTGCAAGTAAATAATAAGGACTTTCTTATCAATTCTCCTGTGCATCTGTGAAGTGCAGCATCTCCCAATTTTTGTTTTGCTTTGTTTTCTGTTTGTTTGGTCTGTTTTGTTTCCTCATGACCAGGTTTCTTTGTCTAGCCCTCCCTGTCCTGGAACTCACTTTGTATACTAGGCTGGTCTCCAACTTAAGATCTGCAGGCCTCCCAAGCAATGGGATTAAAGATGTGTGCACTGCCACTACCAATGGGCACATTTCCTATATTTAAAGAAAAATAAAGTAAGGTGGATAAAAGCACCTGAGCAAGATCAATGATATAATCAAGAGGGTTTGTCATCACAGGCTATTCCTCAGCAGCCTTGAACGGAGTTAGTGATCTTACATTTGCCAAAGATGCTACATATCTGCATCTTTCAGGGAAGATAGTACTACATGGTTTTTGCTAGATGTATTTTCTATTGATAACTCATCTCTTCCTATTACCTAGATGCAGAAATAGCTTCAAAAGATTCTCTCAGAAAGAATCAAAGGCAATTCCAGTTGAAGCTCTCTGAAGGAAACATGAAGCAGACACGCTCACCTTCAGGGAACTCTGACACATTAATTTCCTTCAGTCACCCCACTTAAAGTTGTAAGTCTGGCACCACCATGGCGGGGGCCCTAATCAGATACCAAGCTGGTGCTGACTACATCATCAGAAATGATGTCAGATGAACAGCAGTCCCCCTACCACTGCCTCATTTGGAGCAAACACTGAAACACTTGTTTTTTAGACTACTTTATGACTTGCTTGAAAAATGACTTTGTTCACTATGGAAGGCCAATAACGTATGAGGTGTTGCCCAGGATTTTAACACTTCTACTGCATGCATGACATTCTTTGTGCACACATAGCTACACAGTGAGAATATCACTGGACTACTTATAGCATCAATACCTTCTATCAGGGGAGACACTGCATGGTAACAGCTGTGTTGATCCTTCCCGGTATATAAAATCTGGTTAGAAACCATATTACCAAAAGTACAGGAAGAAATGTTTTCATTTTACACCATATGGTTTGGCTTAGATCGGATTTACACATTTGGAGTTTCTTATTTATTTTTAGTGGTGGTCTTTCACCTCAGGTACATGAATGTGCTTTTCACCTCTGCTCTTTGGGGACTGTGCCTGTCAAAGGCTCTGTCGGGTGCAGGTCTGAGAATTCTCTGGCCTCCTATTGGCAGATTCTACATTCTCCTACCTCCTCATAAGGAAATTGTGTTGTTTTAGGAGCAGCAAGAGCAAAGCATGACAGGCTCACTGGGATGGCAAGTGGGGCACCAGGATCCTCTTTGTGACAAACAGGTAACTCTATCCCTCGGTCACTATGGAGCTACAGCACAGAGAAACATCCTCTCCTCAGACTGTCCTCCACTCATTGTCCTGCTACTGGATGATCGGGCCCAAGCCTGGTCTCCTTCTGGAAATTATTTGGTAATAAGAACCAGACCTTAGTCGGTGTTGTGAGATGAGGCTGTGACCTTTCACCTTCAGAGACCTGGGTGCAGAACCTTTCTGGCGGTTGGTGGTCTCCATCTAGTCCATAACATGTATAGTGCCACCAAGTCATATGGCATTTGTGACCAACTGCACCTTGATTCCAAGGAGGAATTTGTAGTAATGTACTTAAGCACAGAATCCTTTTGAGGATGAACCATACTCTACACCACTCCCTCCCATCATCACTGTGTCAGATCCAGGAGACTTCTTACTTCAGTCCCAGTGTTTTGTACTAGAGCCACTATTTTGTAAAGTTCATGGTAGTCTCATATCTTGACTGTAGCTTCACGTGCTTCTCTGTATCTTGTCATCTGCCCAGATTCTAATGCATACTAATGGCTGCCACTTTTTGTACTCATACTTTGAGTTCTGTTTAAGAAGCTTCAGCTGGAACAGATCGCAGGCATATCATGGCAATATATTTTCCGCCTTCTTGTACAACCTTAGAATCAATTTCATTTATCACCCATGTTCTTTGTGTACTTTAGAGGTGCCTAGGCCGTCACAGACCATTATACAGCTACTACTCCCTGCATCTGAGAATGGCTTTAGGTTTATACTATCGTACCAGATCCAAGATAAAGCTACAGAAGCCTGGAAACCTAGGTTCTTCCAGTATCTCAGTGGTGCAACTCCCAGAAACCAATTATATATAAATCTCAGTGGCTCTGAGACCTATGGGAGCCACAGCACTTGGGTTCCAATCGCATATCTGCCTCCTATTGTTTGTGTGACTCAGGCTGAGGCACTTAACCTCTGGGCATCACATTCTTCTTATCTATGAAGTGAGACTGATAAGAGTATCTTTGTTCCAGAGCTGGGACTCAGTGCATTCGAAATGCTCACAACTGAGTCTGGTACCCAGAGTGTTACATAAAGGCTATTATCTCATAAGGAAAAACAACAAAAAACTTCCACTAATTTGACAAGCATCTCCAGAAGACCATGTAATAAGGGAAGCACTTTATGTAAAAACTAAAAGCAAATTACCTTTATGAGTCCTTGGGAAATTCGAGAGCCAGAGAACAAGAGTGAACAAAAACAAGACAAATTGCATGTTAGAGCAGCCAGCATCATAGACACTTGTGCATATAGAAAACTGTACATGGTTGACTATTAGATCTCTTTTGGACCTCAATTTTTTCCAACAGTAGTGTCTAACATTAAGTATGACTAAGATATCCCTTATTAATTTTAGCCCAAAATAATATTCCACAGACTCCCAAGGTCTTAAGTAGCTTTCACTCTCAAAATGTTCCCAATAAGACTTTAAAAATCAAGTAAAAGCAAAAGACTAGATAAGTGAAGCATTAACTTCTCTACACATTGGGAAATGAACAGAAACTTGGGAATTTTTGAAGATTCTAATCACATTGATGAAGAATTACTTGGATAAGGTGTTGCATTGTCTTGGAGGACATACACAGAGTAGAGCATTTATAGGCCTGGCTCAGATAATTTTGTGACCCTGAACAACTAAACTGAGAAAATCCCACTTTAGCGTATATATGCACCTTTCAGTTCTTAGCAGCAGCTTAGAATGAACAAAAATCTTCAAGCAACTCATGAGTTCGGTCCTTCTTTGTAGATAATCTATCCCTGCAGCATCTTTAGGGTGTTCATTTACTTGTTTTGAGGAAGCAAAGAACATGTACATCCCCAGAGTGAGGTGAAGCACACCTTATACTGCAATAAACAGGAATTCTAATTCTCATTTGGAGAAAACATTTTGATTTATCTGAAATATACCTGAAACATTTCAGATATTAGCACTGAATAATCTTTCACAGTAGACAATAGGGAGTTTATGAATTATTTTTAAATAATATAAATATAAGAAAATGATTATATAACTATGTAATTAAAAGTCTCATTCTATGTTATGCTTAATTTTGAGATTGCTCTTCAGTGATGGATAGAGTATGTATCTCCTGCTCAGAAAAGTGTTTATGTAATAAAATTTGTAAAGGTATGAGGTTAAAACACTCATGCTATCTAGAAGTGCACACAAACAATTTCTTGAACATTGAAAAGCTCATTTTAAGGTCTAGAACTTTTGAAAATGTTTTTAGAAACCTGAAAAAGAAATCACATGTGTAATGATCACATCCATAACTCAAAGGGCAGCATTCCATATGAAATTCAGGTTCAAGTGGTTAGATTTTCTATCATTATGAAGCATGAATTTTTTGGGTAATTAGGTTTCAAAAATGTGTGAGATTATCCTGGGAAATATTGGTGTGCTAGAAAGTAAGAACTTTATTTTAGAGAGAATTATGTCAGAGAAGAAAAAAAATGACTCAGTTGTGGAGCAAGAATGATTATGTGAGTTCAGATCCCCATCACCCACATAAACAACAGACAGGTTTAAGAGCCAATTTGTATATCTCAGCATCCAGCATACAGACACAAGGCATCCCTGGGCAAGATGCCTATACGGCCTAGTCAAATCTACAGGCTCTGAATTCAAGCGAATGACTCTGTCTCAATACATAAGGTGATGAGCAATTGAGAAAATACTCAAAACTTTGGCCTCTACACACACACACACACACACACACACACACACACACACACACCGCAAAGGAGTTGTATCATGTTTAAGGGATAGCACACAAAATGAAGACAAGAAAAATTAGTAAAAATATAACTGCAGTGAAGGAAGACCCATCATCAATAAATAAATTTATAATGAAATATCTCTCCTAGAAAGACTCTACATTGGGTATATTTGTAACTGGGTTATATAGCACATCCCCAAAGCCTCAATGAATACAGAAATTCAATATAATACCTCATATAAACTATATTTCGGTATAACTAAATAACTGATCTGTGCATTCTTGGTCAGTTGACCCTAAAAAAAATAAATAAATAAAATCAGTGAAACTGTTTAGGCTCATTACGTAGTGAAGCAGGCTGACCTCTGACCTCTGACTCTACTGATCCATCTTAACAATAGTGAGAGCTCGATGAGCAGATAGGTGTCACATGAAAATCTGCAGTACAATTTGAGCACAAATAATTAGAACTGAATTTAATGCAATCAGCTTCCAGAACCAAGCGACAGTCCCCTAAGTAAGCCTAAGAGACGAAAGTGACTGGGAGACAACTGGTCAAATGTAGAATGCAATGTTTTCTAATTGTTCTAACAAGGCTGTGGAATAAATGGACCAAAAAAACCACCTAACTGCATGCTTCATGGCATTGATACTATTGGGATCCTTGTTGCAACAATCCAGATATAGATAGGCAGGTTAAAGCCCATCGGAATGCTTTGAATACAGAATGGAAACAGAAATACAGCTTATATTTGGCAATTATTTGTTTCTTAGGCATGAGACTTGGTAACAAAAGAGTAAGAGTCTATAGCACATAGCATTTATAGGTAAAATAAAATGATACTTTGTTTTTTTTATTGTTTAGTAATTTCATACATTACATAGTGAACTTTAGCTGCTTTCAAGCTCCGTGCCTTTCTGTACTCCCCAACTTTCTCCCAATGTAACCTTTCTTCCCAAGTCCCTCTCTTACTTTCTGTGATCCTCTAAGCTTAGAGTTTCTTATCCCTGTGTGGATAGAAGGCTAGTTACTGATGCAAAGTAGAATTATCATGGCTTACGCTACTGAAGAAAGTTACATCTCTACCTCAACGACCATTAACTGCCAATAGACACTTAGGGAAAGAAGAGGTCCCATTGGCTTCTTTCCCACAATCTTTTATGTGCTACTAAAAACACATTTTTAAGAACAAAGGTATCTAAGGAAAAATTTCTTAGAAAACATTGATCACTAATGTAGTTCAGTGAAGGATATAGAAATTACTTTGTGCAATGGTTTTTACGTATATTTATTCTTGAAAATCGATTTGAAAAATCAATGCTTAGAATCTGGATAATAGAATAGGTTCCTCATATTTAGATGTCTAAGCATATAAAATAGATTTTTCTGGAAGGTTTTCTCTCTATTTGTATAGTATGACAATGTGATTTTTTTTTTAAATCACATCCTTATTATTCATTCTTGAAATTTTGTGTTGTGTAATAATTTATTAAGCAAAAGCGTGGAATAAGATGCACTTATTTTAGGTGTTTTCTGCCTAATATCCTGGGCAAGAATTGAGTACATATTCTGAATTTTTTTTTTTTTAAATGATGGCAATGAAAATCATGTCAGACAAGCAGTGACACATTTGGAGATGACACAGAGACGTATAACACACAACACAGAGACACAACACAGAGAGGCATAACATACAACACAGAGACACAGAATACCTTTCAAAATGACTCTGCTGAATTCAAAGTCAGAAGCAGTCACACCTCCATCTCAGAGAAAGGATTTGACAGCACCACCTCCCAATTCAGACTCACAAAGTTCACAGTAGCAACCATTTGCTACGTTTTCTAGTAAAACAGCAGCCTTTTTGGTGCTTCAGGGTTTTCCTGGATGACAGCTGGAATTGCTAAAGTCTAGGAAGGGTCGGCTCCAAGCCTCACACAATATTCACTGGAAGACACAGTTTGTTACTAAAATAGTAGAAGGTTGTCAACACCGTCGACCTCTGGCTCCGTACACACTCTAATGCTGCTTTCCATCATGCTGGTATTTGTATTCAAATGCTTATTTGGTGTAAAGAGTGAGAAAGATCCAAGCAGAGAGAATGGCAACTGTCACTCCTATGAGGCCTGTAAAAGGCAGGTGACATCTACTGAGTGTTTGAGAAGAACTTGTATAGTTTCTGGCTTGCATATTGCTTCTAAGTATTAGTGAGTGAAATAACTCAAGTGTTTGCTTGGGCTGTTGTCTGAAGTTCAGTTCAGTTCGTTTCTACCTGTTATTGCCCCAAGTCCCTTACCAAGCCTAGAAGTCTAATAATACAAAAAAAAAAGAAAGAAAAGAAAAAAAAATCCGTTCCACACCCCACATGCCAGGGAAGTGAAAGGATGTCAGGACCCAATGGGGATGACTGTAGACTAAACATGCAACCAAGGGGAAATAGAAGTTGTAGAGACCACCTCAGTACATAAGCATGCCCCCCCCCAGTTGAGGGATGGGGCCACCCATGCATCTCAAAATTTGCTTCTGTCCAAAGGAAAGACAGGGAAAAAGAATGGATGAGAGACTGAAGGAAAAGCCATCCAAAGACCGCCTCACCTAGGGATCCATCTGTCTGCAGACACCAAACCCAGATACTATTGTTGATGCCAAGAAGTGCTTGCTGACAGAAGTCTGGTATGGCTGTTCCCTGAGAGGTTCTACCAGCACCTAACCAATACAGATGCACATACTCACAGCCAACCATCATACTGATCCTGGGACCCCAATGGAAGAGCTAGGAGGAGGACTGAAGAAGATGAAAGGGTATTGCAACCCCATAGGAAGAACAGTATCAACTAACTGGACAACCCAGAGCTCCCAGGGACTAAACCACCATCCAAAGAGTATACATGGAGGGAGCCAGGGCTCCAGATACACATGTAGCAGAGGATGGCCTTATCTGGCATCAGTGGGTGGGGAGGCCCTTGGTCCTTCGGAGTCTTGATGCCCCAGTGTAGGGAGACGCTAGAATGGTGAGGCAGGAGTGGGTAGAGGAGCACCCTCATAAAAGGGGAGAGGGAGGATGGGATGGGGAGAGTTGTGGAGGGGTAACCTGGAAGGGGGATATTATTTGAAATGTAAATGAATAAAATGACTTTTAAAAATCCCTAATATTTTGCTCCCAAATCCTTGCTAGCTCACAAGTCGACTAAGGATTGAAATACTGGATCACAGTCCTGCCCAGCTGAGTAAAGAGCCTATACACCAAGAGTCAATTGTACATCAAAGTAAACTTCAGAAGCTGAGCTCCAGAAGCCCCCAACCAGCTGCTGGTCTATTTCTCCCTCTTACCCCACATTCATGGAGTGAATACAGTAAGCAGCATAAAGACTCATAGAGTGATTTTTATTGAAGTCACCCAAAGTGGAGAAGGCTAATTTAAAACTCAACTATGATTTTTAAACAGGGTCTGAAAGTTTCACCTGTGAGTCAACACTGCAAGCCTGTAAATAAAATTCGAGTTAATGAAAGTATTCTTTATAAAGCCCTATAATTCAATTTAAAAGAAAAATTTAAATGATACATTAAAAACTAGATCATGAGTCCAGTTGCATTGTATATTGGCCTTTTCGAAGGAGTTTAAAAAAAAACCCACAGCTTTTTGTTAAAAGAAAAGACTCGTGTTAAGGTCGATAATGAACCCATTCAATTATATAATTCATTATATACATGTATATATGATCTATATAATAAATATTTTATATTTGTGAATAAATACTTCTGTGTATTAAATCAACAAATGCATCCATTGACTAGTGTTACATGTATCTTTCTAAGAGCATAAAACACTTCAGCAATGCTTGTGTTCAAGGGGACGCTAAACAACTACACTGCAAAGGTGACTATTTCCCCAGATGTGGAGATGGGAGGAGGTGTACAATTTTGCAATATAATAATAATAACAACAACAGCAACAGCAACAAGAATAATAAACCATGTCTGGGAAGTCTTTTCCCACCAAAGCTGTAGCCTGTGCTTATCGTTCACCAACAGGCTACTGTTTAACTCTTAGTCAGTTCTATTGACAAGCTTAGATTTGAGGAGGCACACTAATCATGCTAGTCTCTAAAACATCCTTGCTCTCCTGAAAAGGAAACCAACAGTCGAATGATCTCAGCTACGTTCTTGTGAGCTGCAAGAAATGACTTACAGGAAGGATGCATGAATGAAGCCAGACGTGGCTTCCTACGTCTAGTCCCATGCCAAAGAATCTGAAATGCATCCTGAAGGAAAGTAGGTAGAGGGATGATAATTGAAGGATATTAGTTCTGGGAAACACAGTTGCTGTGAGTCCGTGTCAGATAACAAAAAGATTATGCAACTGAGAATATAGGAGATAAACTGCCTGTGTTTTCAAAAGATAGCTCCAAGGGCCTTTCACACCCCTCCCGCTACCTCGTTACTTATGATGTTTAGAAAGAAAACAGTGTTGAGATAGAAGATATTATGGCACAGCCTCACATGTATAAGAAGCTCTGGAGTATTTACACTATTT
Organism: Arvicanthis niloticus; assembly: GCF_011762505.2. Lineage (NCBI taxonomy): Eukaryota > Metazoa > Chordata > Mammalia > Rodentia > Muridae > Arvicanthis > Arvicanthis niloticus. The sequence continues at coordinate 47,425,804 of NC_047673.1, forward strand.
ATGATTCATGGCTATTCCTTTCTCCATGGGAAAATTTCATCTGTGAAACACTCACGTTCTTCCATTGTAAAATAAAGGCTTAAAAATAATACTCATCCATCCTTGTAAAACGACAAGCCAATCTAAGCTCAGAGGAAAACAACTTGAAATAAGTCGGGGAAGGGTACCAAGGATCTTTCATTTACTGACTTTTGTCGGCCCACCAGATAAGGACACAGTCCTTCACTTTTATGTCTGCTAATCTCCCATTGACCCTGCTAGCCACGGTACAGCATCCATCACCAAATAAACAGAAGTATTTTGCTTTCTGATTGCATCCATTGACACTCTTCTTTTCTTCCTGAAGACAGATTATCCTCTTTTTTCATGGAGTCAATTGATCTCAAGTCAATTTTTATTTCATTCAAAATTTGGAGTCATGCTATTTGTCGGGAAAAAAATCTTTTGTGCAAATTTGAGTATGAACAATGTATATAATTTTCATATTTCCCAAATATTTTAGGTATCCGATTGTTTTTTATTCAAGCATTTCGGGAGGCAACACATCAAAACAGCCTTGATGTTTGCAAAAGGATAGCAGTTAAATGAGTTGATGCATGCAGTTAAGACTAAGCCAAGGAACAAAACCCTGCAGGCTGGTTTACAGCCCCCAAATATACTGAGCCAGATGTGGGTGTTTTAAAGCATCACTGATGGGCTAACCTTCTTTGAGAGGTGAAATGAAGCTCTCTTTAAAAGTTCCCTAAGAATCTGCCTCACTTAAGAAACCAATGGCATCTGAAGTGATAACAGAACAGAGTCATTTCAGGCTGGCTGCCCAACTTGACTGAAAACTTAGTGACAGATAAAACATAAATCAGGGTTCTTATCATTCTCCTTCCTTGCTTGCCAAATGGGGGTTTAGTTTATCAGCGACCTGGAGGCCCACAGACTGCCATCCCCCTTAGAGCTAGCCAGCCTGGTGGAGCTGGCTGGAAGCTAAATGGCTGTTCTAAAACGTGTTCATGTAAACAAGTCCGGGGAAGACTTCCTTGAACTGCCAGTTAGTAAAACGCCATCCATCTCACTAAACTGTACATTTGATAGGGGCGTATCATCTATATCTACAAAGAAAACAAATAATAAAAAAAACAAGTTCCGTGATATAGGCTGGGACCTCTCATGGTGAAAAAAGTACTAAGAATTAAATTGCCTGACTCTAACAATGCCTGCACATTCAAAGGAGACTGGGGGTTGGGAGAGGGGCGGGAAGAGGTGAAGGGGTTTTTTGTTGTTGTTCATTTTTTTTTTTTCTTGGAGGAAAAAACATATGGTAGTTACTTTAATTTTCATGCAGCATAATACTAACTGAAGTATGTTTTCATATATTTAAAGTAACAGTTCCAGGAATGTGTTGGAAAGATGTTTCCAAACAAACTTTTCTCCCCCACCGTTTCATCCAATTTTCATGCAGTGACAATATGGTGTTGCAGCCATAGTTTTGAAATCTCACATTCCCATCCAATATTTCTATCTAACATAGGAATTTATTGATACAAAGTGTTGATATTATTGATAGCAAAGTATTAAGTTTTTTTATATGGACACGAGTAGATTTGCTTTTATGTTGTTGTTACTATTTGGTTTTTAACATCCAAGTAGTCTCTGGAAGAATAGGTGTCCAAGATTTTGGAAATGACTAGTATAACTTCATTTAGAAGGCAAACATATGACCATTATAAAAGGCCAAATTGTCATGTGCTGGCTCTGAAAGTTAAGTGTCATTCCAAAGGCGGAAGGAATGGCTGGAAATCAACTATGTTTGTCATGGTTAAAAATGTTTGAAGGTAAAGTTGATGGTTTAGGAAGAAGAGGAGAAAGAGGAGAAACAGGGGGAGGAATAGGAAGAGGGGAAAAATGAGGAGAAGAGGAAGAAGAAACAATATATTTCTAATAGGAAGACCTAGTTAAATTTTCTTTTCCTCAATAAAGTAGTAAGGATAAAATTTATAGTGATGATCTCTACTATACATTCCTCATGTGGCCGAGACACGAGATGCATATAAATGTGCGTTATTTTTGGCTACACCCAGATATTCTACCATGTGCTATGAGAGTACAACTTCCTCTCTCAGGATTGGCTCCCAGCCACTGAAAGTGCAGATGTTTCCATTTAAAAATTAGTACTTGTACATAAAGATACAGAAAACATACCTGTGATCCACTCAAGATATAAGCATATAGCTAAACTAAGTTCTATAAAGGTGGAAGAAGAAATATTTTGTCTAAAAATCCCCAATTGCACTCTGGGAGTCATTTCAGATGTGCTTTGAAATGCACTACACATATCAACCTGTATTTTGATGGAAGACTTATACTTAGGAAGTTTGGTGTTCTCTTTCGGTTGTCTTGAATTAATACAAGTATTGACTATTTTTTCACTGAGTAATTAAAGGCAACAAGAAGAACATATTTATGGATACAGATAACTAACAGGTATCTCTTTGATAAAACATCTGAACTTTATTACACTTAAGGGTAATAAAGTAATCTTTGTTATATAAATAAATGCACTGGACCAGCCTTAGGAATGGATAGGGTGGGGGTGGGTTTCTGATACTTTTTTGCTCTTTCATCTAATCAAACTTAAAAAATGCAGATATTTGGTATTTTTTATTTTTAAGTATATATCTATTCGTCAAAAACTTTTAAATAGCTATTGTGTCCTATAGTTCAGATACATATTTAAAATATACTTTTATATATACAAGAGATTATAATAATAAAAGTCACTTTTACACAAAATGTACAATTTATAATAATAAAAGATATAATAACATAATACACTTTATATTTTGAGGAACTTTCAGACTTTGATGTGTTTTAAGAAAGTTAATTTTATTAAAAAATGATAAGGTACCATTAAGCTTAGGGAGATTGTCAGTAACATCTTAGAGGAAAATCAAAGATGGCTTCAAATAAAGGTTTACTATATTTATAAAACTGGTATCTAGTCCTATCTTGTCCTCAACCTTCAGAGGTTCTACAAGTATCTGAGGAAGTACTGTATTGGGGTCACTATCTTAAATTGTCTTCTCCAGTCTTACACTTATCTGAGACTTCAGAGAAGACCCTACCTTATTATCACAGCCCTCCAAAGATGAAAAGCTGTGTATTTCCTAAGTATCAAACAAGCCCAACTCTTTAGAAACCATTTAGCTAATCTCTGATCATTATCTGCAATTTAACCAAGTCTCATTGGTTCTGTATCAGTTACTTAAGTTCTGTCTTATAACTCTTCTCTCCTTTGTGATGAACAATGCAATCCCTGCCTTTCTAGAATTTACATATCAATTTTCCTTTCTTTTTGCTGGTGTTTATAAAGTGTTCAAATTAAGTATCTATGATATGTGAGTCATTACCTCTAATCCACCCACCTTTCTTTGTCTTTCCTCCCACTAGTTTTCCTAGATAGTTTCATTCTTACTTTCATGCTATATATGCACATGATTTTGTGTGTGCAATATGAAATCTAGTAACTACAAGTGAGAGAAACTATGTAATTTGATTTTTTGATACTGACTTAATTCACTTCCTACAAATATGTCCAGTTTCATCTATTTTTAAAAATGATTTTCCTTTTGTTTATTTATTTTACGCTTTATTAAACATGTTTTTTTCCACACACAATATAATCTGAATACAGTTTTCCCTCCTTCTGTTCATCTCAGTTCCTCTCCACCTCCTCATCCATTCTGATCCAATCCCTTTCGGTCTATCATTAGAAAAGGACTGGCCTCTAAGAGATAACAACAAACAGAAACTAATTAAATATAACGGGATAAAACAAAAAGCATCCTACCAAAGTTAGACAAAACAAGCCAACAGAAAAGTAAGAGCCCCAGAAGAAGAAACAAGGATCAGAAAGCCATTCATTTACACATTCAGGCATCCCACAAAAACAGTAAACAAAAAAGCTAAGGTATACATGCTGAGGCCCAGGCCCAGCCCAGTGCAAGCCCTGCACTTGCTCTTGTATGGTTGTTGTGCCTGGATGTATGCATGTGTACATTTATGCTTCCCTGTGTTAGGTTCCTCTTTGATCTATGGTGTATAGGATACTTCAGTTTTCTAGCCTAGTCTATCCCCTAAGCCAGACCATGTTCAAAATTCTTTGAGGTTTCAACTGAAGAGGTGGAATTGTGAGTCTCTGTGAGTTCATATGAGCTTTGCTCAGTCTTTTAAGAGGGCCTTCTACTCCTGGTGACCTCCTGTCTCCTCTTTTTCCCACACTGATTCTACCTCATCTTCCTGAGGTTTCTGAGGGGGAGTATTTCTGGTTTCCTGAGCTCTGAGGGGAAGCATTTGATAATGACGTCTCATTTAGATCTGTGTGTTCTAGTATATCCCATTTTCTGTATTCATTCCTCTGTTGTTGAACCCATCGTGAGGATTCTACCACTTACCCAGTGTAAATATATTATTTTGATTCTCAAGTGAAATGTCAATTTGATTATGCTTATTTTCTATTTGTTACTTGTAACAATTCCACCTCTTCAGTTGAAACGTCAAAGAATTTTGAACATGGTCTGGCTTAGGGGATAGACTAGGCTAGAAAACTGAAGCATCCTATACACCATAGATCAAAGAGGAACCTTACACAGGGAAGCGTGAATGTACCCATGCATACATCCAGGCACAACATCCATACACACAAACAAAAACAAACAAAAAAGTAACAAACAAAACAAAAAAGGAAAGGAAAGGGGAAAAAATGCCAGAAACCAGAGAATGATTCAAAAGGATCACTGATATCACATAAACAACCAGTTTCAAGTACCCTGTGGGCAGGAGTTTCCTATTTGCAACCATAAGTCCTTCAACAGGGCTTTTCTTTTGAAGTCGGGTGAACTAAATTGCCAGTGATTCCAGCTAAAAGTCTGGATTCTCATTAGATAGATGTTCTACCGAGGCCCACGCAAAACAGAATATGCTCAAACCTTCTTTGACCTCGCTCTTTTCCTCTATTATCAGCTGGTTTTAACATCCTCTCTCCCAGCTTCCAAGTTTCTGTGACCTTAATATGACATTTCAGTTGGGTGATTAATCGCTATTACAGGGTGTGTGCTGATTAAACCAGGCCTTGTTGGCATAGTAACCAGTTACAATGCTCCGATTCAGAGGGATAAGCTTCATCGGTACACAATTAGATGGAGTAATATCTAATTTGTCAAAGCTCTTGTGGCTTAATTCTCTGCCACAAGACTTGAAAGGCATGGTGGCCAAACAAAAGCTTCCGATTTATTGCTTGTGAGTCTTTGGTGAATTGCTCCTGCCTGTCATATAATCTCATTTTCAGCATTTTGGGAGACAGCGAGGAGCAACTAGATTGAAACCTCCTTAAAAATAGGCCTGAGGGTTCCTGATCAAGAACTTTAAAGCTAAGTGGCAAGATATGATTGTCTCTTCAGAGGCAGACAACAACCAATTTGCCCGGCCAGAGCTTTCCTTGCAGGATAATTGCATAAAAAGAGTAAATGTCAGTAAAAGGATGAGAGATTCATGGGGGGAAATAAAAATATATACCAGGTCCTGAAAACATCAAACTGAAACAGACCACTGCTCTATTATGAGAAAAATAGAACAGGAGCAGCTAAAATTTATTTTAAACCAGTTATTGTGATCATAAAATCATAATTATCTTAACCTAACAATAGTTGCTTTTCCTCGCATACGTTTTCAAAGCTGGCGAGGATTTCTTTTTAATTGAAAAATAGAAGATATAAAATAAACTTCTCTTTCAATCAGAAGCCTAACAATTATTCTTCTCTTTGATCAGTAGAAGAAAAGTGAATTTGAGCATTTTTTGTAGACTAAAAAATAATAATTATTATTATTTGAGCCTGATAAGTAGATAGAATAACCATAGACCCAATGAGAAGCCCACAAATATATTGGGTTGCCCGGAGCCTTTTACACGCAACACATTTCCCCTAGATATCACGGAATAGAAAAGTTAATAAGATTCCTTTTCTGAAATCCCAAATGCAGAATGATAATACATGTCTTGAATGAAGCCCAGAGGAAGGTTTAATCTTGTCAGAAACAACCTAGATGGTAAAAAATGGGCTCAGGGAGAGGAGCAATGACAGTCTGAAGTTCTAACTAGATGGTATCTGAGCAAACTATTGCTGGAAAACTAGAAATCACACCCACAGGCCTGGGCATTATGAGGTACCAATAAAATATGATACCGTGAAAGTATAAGTTGGAATTATTTCATATGTAAGTCACCATTCCATTAAGTCACATTAAGTCACATTAAGTCACAAATTTTTACTTCCACATCCTTCAGTGATAGTGTATTGATTAGGGTTTAGACCAAGAGATTCCCGCAGCACAACTGTCCAAACAAGATGGAAGTTTTGTTCTTCTTCATGTAGCAGGCTTAGTGAGAGCCGGAGGGCTATAGCAGGTAGGTATCTGAGCCCCACGAGGCCAGAGACCTTCATATTTATTGCTTGTGAAGTAAATCTGGTGTCTTTCACGACTCTTAGGATCAGCTCTTTCTTGAGGTTGAAGCCAGCTCACTGGAATCCTATCTGCTTTCCAATGTGTGGGTAAGGGAAGGGAAGAAGGCCTTTTCTAAGGACAACTTGGGAAGGGTTTCTACACCCAACACTAAGAATTTAGCTGGAAGGCTTGTGTCTCAAAGATCAAAGAATGTTATGGCTAATCAGCAGGCAAGGTCAGACACCGAGAGAATTAGGCAACTTCAGACAGTCGGTATTTGGCCAATGCTCACTGCAGAACTAAAAATTAAGTAATTACACGGACAACTGAAATTTCTGTGTCTCATATAAAACAAAACTTAACGTGGCTATCAGTGACCTCTTACTTCCTTTTATGAACCAAAAGAATTAAAAAAAAAAAATGTTCTATAAAGGCGAAGAAAAACTGAAACTGTCAGAGAAAGACTGTGTTACCACTTGTACCTGCAGCTTCCCTTTAAGAAATACTGTCGCCTTTGTAAGGGAAGGACTTCTTCACCAGATACAAGAGTCAGCTGCTCACTTTTCAACACTGAGGCCCCAGAGTAGTCATGTTAGCGCCACAGTGCTCCACCAGCCATGTTTTCTCATCGTTGACTACAACCCATGTTCATTGTGTGCCCTTGATCCAGCTGTTATGAAATGACTTTCCCAAGACAGAGAGTATGCGATGGACTGCTTATCCCCTAGACTCCAAGGGTTCTTCCTACTGCTTGTAGCAATCCCATTTTCACGGAAGAAAAAACAAACAAACAAACAAAAAAAAAAAACAAAATAAAACAAAAAACCCAAAAACCAAAAAACTTTCCCAGGGCTGGAAAGACTGCTCAGTTCATAAAGTCCTTGACTTACAAGAAGAAGGATCTGAGTTCAATCCTCTAAACCCATGTTTAAAAAAGCTCAATGTTATAACATGAATGTTTGTCATTCCAGAGCTGAGGAACCAGAGATAGACAAATCCTGGACTTACCAGCCAGACAGCCTAGCTTATTTGGCAAGCTCTGGGTCATTTAGAGAGCCTGTCTCAAAAAGAAAAAAAAAAAAAAGAGGATGGTTTTAAGCAAGAATATATTCTCATCACAAGTGAGGATGCTTTGAAATCTTTTGAAAACAAAGGCCTTGCAAGCAAGCACTGGTAGAGAGGTGGGAACAACCGACCGACCGAGAGGGCTCGGCTACTATGAATGACTTCAGCAAACTCTAGGGAACTGTCAGAGAGAAAAAGGAAAAGCAGAAGGGTTTCAAAGGTCTGGGGTGGTTGAAGCTTGTCTGAACGGGACCTTTCTCTTGACAGTTCACATCCATCTTAAGCCGAATTATTGTTTATCCTTATTGTGCCAGGTTTCTTTTCGTGTACTGCTGCTTCTCTGGGGTGTCATAGGCCAGTAGTTTGAGTTTTCAATTTTCAAAGGCATTTGGGATGCCAAAACAACAAAATGTAAAGGATAGCCCGCAGCACAGTTTACTTAAGAGGTTTTAATCATAATACTCTGCACAGTGTACTAGAAGATCTTCTGACTCAACTGTCTCCTCTCTTTCCCTATAGTATCTAAGGAAAAGCCAAATATCCCTCCCTCTAATTTAAATACACTATAAAACTTTTAGTGGAAGCGTTTTGTACCATTCTGCCTTGTTGAGAATCTTAGTTTCTGTTTTAACCAAATTAGCTTCTAAGAGAGCCCATTGGTGCCATGTGACAAACTGAGTCACAGGTAGAAAGGCAAATGCTGTCTTATGCCATTTAGCTGTGGCCATTCTGTGGAATTTGGAAAATTCTGTGAATGCTGGTACGTGGCATGGCTCTGCAGGCATTCTAGGCCTTCTGTGATCTCAAAAGACTCACAGCAGCCTCTGCTGAGCCTGAGCTGTAAATGCTGGCTTTGATGAATAGATGTCTGATAGAAGTGATCAAAACATTGTCTGGACCAAAAGGCATAAAGCAAGATCAAACTCCCATAATTCAAGCATGACAAAGAAACCATTGCAAAAGAGAAGCACCATCATCATGCCAGACACCAAATGAGTTATTGCTCTCCTGCCCTGTCTTACCACAGTTGCCTCCCACTTGGCCACACATGGCAAGCTTTCATCTAAGTTCACGGCAACCCCCCATCTTATCAGTGGATCTTCATTCCCTGGAACTGAAGCAAAATGGAGTACATATTTCCAGTGCAAAAGGATTGACATCATTATTATTTTTAATTAATCAGTTACCAGTTTACATTTCCCCCCATTTCTCTCCTTTCCCTCTCCCACTGTCATTCCCCAACACACACACACACACACACACACAAACACACCCATGAACACACACACAATCACACACACACACACAAAATCACACATTACTTCACTATATTTAGTGAAAAAGAAACTGATTGTAAGTACAGAACAGAAGATTCCACGATAATTTAGCTTGCTTTCTTAGATGTCACAATACTTCTGTGATCACTGAAAGGGTTAAGGTGAGAGCTGGTGACACTGTCATACTGAGATCTTAAACTTTCTTGTGACAAGTTGAAAGGAAGAAAGAACAAGGTGCTTCCTTGAGTGGCCTGTTCAAATGGAAAAAAAAAATAGTTACTCATTTATTTTAGCAAGGAAAATGAAACAATACATTTGAAATGCTGATAAGTTAATAAATATAACTAAAATAATGATCATAAGTATGGTTTATCAAGGCTGTTCATGCAATTAATTTTTGCTGTATACAAAATTGTTTTGTGTTCAGTTTTTAGTGTAAATTTTTAGACACACTCTTCCTTAAGGATTGTTTGTTTTTGCATGCATAACTTGACAAAAACGTTTCCAGAGACTTCAGGGAGAGTGATGATAAGCATGTTGCAATCTCTTCAAAGGTCATTTTAAATTTAAAAGACATGTTTCCCACACACATACATTCTCTAACTTGGAAGAACTAGCTTCCTGTTGTAATCAATACAGATTACTCTTGGACTTAAAAAAAATCAGGCAAATATTCTAAATTGTTGAACTTTCTGGGGACATGTATTTTCTGCTGTGAGTTTATTTACTTTATAGAGTTTCCCTTCGTTATTACTTCAAGGCCTGTTTAATATCAATGACCAAATTGCAACAACATCACCTACTTGAGGCAGAATCATTGAAGCAAGAAAATGCTTGTTCAAAGATCCAGGAGAGGTGCTGGATGATCTCTCATTTTTGCTCATTATAAGACTCACAAAAAACTTACACTGTTATTAGTTATAGCATACTAATTGGATACCCAATATCAGTCTGCCCTGAAAACATACATAGAAGTAACAGTATAGGGACTGAACAGCTTATATTTAGGAATATGTATCTATACACATATATCCATAAAAACAATTAGTGAAGAAAAGAGGCTATGAATTTAAAGGATATGGGGAGGGGCATAAAGAAGGGTTTGGAGGGAGAAACAGAAAAACAGAAATGTAATTGTGCTATAATCTCAAATTTTAAAAAGAAGAAAAAGTCTGCTAAAAAAAACTGTCACATTTTATATATTTACAACCATTTGAAAAACTATATGCTTATAATAATAATTTTAAAAATAAATTTACTTATTCATATTTTTACCTTTATTTTATGCAATAGTTTATCTTCTTGATAAGTTTGTTTTCTTACTTATACCCATAATGCTTCATTCTGCAGGCAAACCATATATCTCATTGAGTATTTGAATCTTCACACAAGATGAAATTACTATGCATTTTGTTGTTGTTCTTTGCTTCTTTTTCTTATAAAGTAAATCATTTAATTGGGGCTGCCTTACAGTTTCAGGGGTTCAGTCCATTATCTTCATGGCAGGAAGCATGGTAGCATGCAAGCAGACAACGAGGTGCTGAAAAAGGAGCTGAGACCTCTACACCTTGATCTGAAGGCAGCTGAAGGAGACTGTTGGCCACACTTGAACATAGCTTGAGTATAAGAAATTTCAAAGCCTAACTCCACAATGACACACTTCCCCCAGCAAGCTCCTCGCAGTGCCATTTCCTATGGCCACACTATGCATTTGTTTTAATGTCGGGAACACTCATCAGTGACTGTCCCCATCTTGCTACTTTCCATGGCATTTGAGTTGAAGACTTACAATTCCTTAAGAGAAAGATATTTGGTCATCAAAATTAGGAACCCAAATGGGAGAAAGTTGAGAGAGGTTGGGAGGAAGTGCCATACCTGTTCCTGTTTGCCTGTGGCCAATGCAGAGAATAACAGATTAGATAAACATTTACATTATAAAAGAGATAATAGAAGGCCAAAGACACAGAAGAAAGTCACAATGACTAACAAACAAGTCTTAATTGGTTCTTCATAAAATAAAAGGGATTATACTTAACTAGAATCTCATATTGCAAATAGAGTTGGTATAAGCTACTTATTTTGTTTTGTAATTAAAGATTGTATATTCACTGTGGGCTTAGCCCCTTGCTGCGTTTTAGCTTCTTTGCTGCTTGACAGATCTTGGAAAATAATCCAGAGCATTCTTTGACTGCTTTGAACACCTGAAAATCTGACTACAAATTTATGTTAGTGTCACCAAATATATCCAAAAGAAAGCACACGGGCACATATCTTATTATCTTCTTTCTTTTTTTTTTTGTAATTATTTATTCTATGTCTATGAGTGCTCTATCTGCACACCTTCATGCCAGAAGAGGGCATTAGATCCCATTACAGGTGGTTGTGAGCTACTATGTTGTTGCTGGAAATTTAACTCTGGACCTTTGGAAAAGCAGTCAGTGCTCTTAACCACTGAGCCATCTCTCCAGCCCCATTATCATGTTTCATTGATGAAGAAACCCATAGAATTTAGTTTATAAAGGACAAGTCATTAAAAAGTAGGGTTCACTAATGAGAGAAGTCAAACCTGCTACATTGTTTTCCATCACTATAACAAATTGTTGAGACTAATCAATTTATCAAGAGAAAGGGTTTATTTTGGATTACAGTTTTGGAGACTAATGTCCATGATTAATTGGTTCAGTTACTTTAGCTTGAGGAGAAGCATGTAGCACAGAACTATTCATGAAGCAAAAGAGAAACGGAGGAGGAAAGTGCTGAGATCCCATGACTGCCTTGAATGATGTACCCCCAGCCATCTTTGTTCTCTTCAACACAGGACTACCTCTGAAAGGTTCCAACATCTCTCGATAGGCCCAAGCTGTAGTAGAAGCTAACCATGAGAATTTAGAGAATATTTTAGATCCAGTCCAGTACCTGCTTAGTGTTAATTAAATAACAAAAATTTAAAATAAGTCAAAGTTTGTAGTTTGTCAACATATCCTAAATCATCCTAGTTGATTATAAATTCTATCTCTGGATCAAAACAGGATTCTTATTCTTTTTCATGTTGGATTGTAGAGTGAAATAGTCAGATGTTTGTTTCATATTCAGATGATCTACATTATAGCATTAGCTCATTTCAGGATTCACAGGGTCAAATTACAGTAGGAGCTTATGGAAAAGAACAACTGGTTAAATGGTCAATTCCAAACAGGGAGATAAACATATAACACAGACAAGGCATGCTGGGTTGCATAATTTTTTTTTAGACATTTGGATTTTCATGAGGCAGGAAAAGAGCAATCAGTATACATATAACCCATTACATGCCAACTCAGAACAACCATAGGAGTAAGTCTGTTCTCGTTAATGAATGAAGAAACTGAGATTTTGTAAACAGACACAAATTATGTGTCATCAAAAGACCTAGATTCAACACATGTCTATAACTTGGGAAAATAATGCAGGAAACCTGCCTTGAGTTAAAGACCTGTCTAGGCTGAATAGGAAACATCAGGTCACCCTGTCCCAAAAAATAAAGAACAAAAAACATCAAAAGTAGTGATTTGCTAGGATCTGGACATAGTGTTCTGGCTAAGTGTTCTTACATCATTACTGAGAACATTGATTCTATCAATATGAAGAGAGAAAATGACCAAGAAAAAGTAATCAGTGTGTGTTCTCTTGGGGAAGTCACTAGTGTAGAGTATCAGAGGCATGGAGTTCCAGAAAAGACAAAAGAGAAGCAGAGTGGTGTGTCATGTGGGTGTAACTCACACAGAATGCTCTATTTAGGAGACTGCCCTGATGTTGAAAAATAGAAACTAAAATTCAATTTTTTAAGTTTCCAGGTATTTTGTTTAGGATGAACTAGTGCTTTTTCTTCCAGGATATACCTTATAAATTTTTTTTATATATCAGAAAGCAAAGTTTCAATAGGGCAAGTTGATTTGTTCATGGTCACATTAGGTATTGAAGAACCCTAGCCAGCATGTTGGTGTCATGTCTTTCTTAGCTGAGTCTCTTTTTACTCTGCTGAGTAAAACATTGTTATATAATGAAAGCTGAAACTGCCTTTGTCAATTTCTGTCTCTTATTAGCCTAGGTAATGTCAGATTTATCATTAATATACTTAAAATAATTAAAATAATTAAAACATATTGCTCTTTTATATCCCATAATCATAGAACATCTGGTAATTACCAATAAAATTAACTCATTATTTATATTTATTACCTTTTCACCTCGCAACAAAAAAATATATAATATTCAGCTCACTTACCTTGAAACTATAGAATTGTTTAATCAATGTTTTAAAAATACTTTCATTCCCATGAAACTGCTGTTATAGTACATCCTGGCAAAACCATTGTCACAAGTTTGGTTTTTATCAGAGAATAAAAGGAATGCTTCAGAAAATAAGAAAACAACATGTTTTCCTCCATAAGACTCTAATCTGTTCTTCCATATTTTCCTTCTGGTAACCTTCAGCTCTCATCTGAGTCAACATTTAACTCTTAGTTACTGTTCATCTTATCTTTACAAGTTTCCTTTAAAAAAATAGAGTCACATGTGCATTAAAGATAGAGTTACTTTTGAATGGAAATACAAAAGGGATGTGTTCTGTTCTCATAAACTATCTACAGCATTCACTCTATCAATAGGAGAAAGGTGAAAACAAGACCCCTGTACACATTTAAACTCTAAAGAGTAATTTTATAAAACAATTTTTATTTAAAGTCTACCTTGAAATATCCTTCCCTATCTCTGATGTTTCCTGAGAAGGCTGCTGCTCAAATACAGTGACCAGAGCAATGTGTGCCTTAACGACTTGTGCAGCTCTGGAGAGCACGCACGCTTACATAGAGTAGGAATCTCTGGAGTCCAAGAAGTCAGGATAGCATTCCAAAAATGTGCCAGACAGATATGATGCCTAAAGCAGAATGCCACAAACATTTGTCTTGTGTCTCTCTTTATGTCAGAAAACAGAACCCAGAAGAGCTAGCTACTCCAACTGCCATGTCACAATAACTGTGATTGTCTCTCCATCGCTACTACATCCTTCTTAATTCCACCGTAATATTTACTCGAGGGCTGTCATTCACAGATGCAAGAAGAAGGCAGCCATTATAAATGCAGTCTTGGGTGTGGTGGAGCATGTCTTTAATCTCAGCAGTTGGGTAACAGAGACAGACAGACAGACACACACACACACACACACACACCGTTTCATTTTTATAGACATTATATATATATATGAAGTCTATAGCTTCAAATTTAAGGAACAACTGAAAAAGAAAATCTATGCTTATTCTTGAAACATTAGTTTTAATATCATACAATGTAGGGAGTCACAGAACTGAAACTTGAAATAATTAATTGTGAAAAGAGACTCATTTGTTACTTTCAGAGAGGAAGATCTTAAAGCTAAAACATTCAATTCTTGGGTTCTTTCCAAAGGCTCTGCTCAGTTGTTTTGAAGTTACAGGAGGAAAGAAATGTACTTTTCCTATCATACCCATTGAAATTTTTAAACAAAAATAATTCAAAGATTTTTAAACAGTAAGACTTCAGTTGTCTGTGGTTCATTGTGGAGAAGAATCTGTAGGAGAAAAAAAAAACTATGAAAAATAAACTTGGAGTATGGTCATCTTTTAAACCCTGGAATCAAACTGAATTTTCCTAGGCTTCTGCTTGCCCTATCAAAGTTTAGTTTATTTTAAGCTAAATGAGAAAATAGGTTCCTTTATTGTTCTCTTATAAAGTCCTTTTAGTCTCTTTTAAAGTCTTTCAAAACTACCATCTTTAGAATCTAATAAAAAGGAGTCACATCTCTATGAGTTTCTGTTCATAAAAGATTCAGCTAATTATTCTACCGTTTAAGACTTTTAGAGACATTCTCCTAAGGCTGCACAAAGTAAAATTAACATGTGAACTTTCCATTACATAAAATCCAAATTAAACTCTTAAACAGTCAAGAGTGTACATGTATGAAATTGTCATGAAAAAATGTGATTAGTAAAAAATGCATAATCTAGAGGGGAAAAAACCACAGGACACAATAACACAGAGATGTATGTTTACCTTTGTAGAAGTAATAGCCTCTTGAATTTTGGGAACATAGAAAAGTCTCTGGATTTGAAAATATTAATTTCTGGATTTGAATATATTAATGTATATGTATACAGACACATATATCTCGAAGGCCATGATATATTTAAAAAGTGTAGGTAATACCTTGAATGTGGTATCTTTTTATACTTATCAGCTCTCTTCCTCTTTATTTAAAGCAAATAAAGATTGTATTACCTATGACAGTATTTCTTTACTGAACTTCCAATGTATTTACCCACATCTTGTGTCCAGCCATTGCAATCTTGTTCGTAAAAAGGTTCTTCTTACTAGGGACTAAAGCTTTTCTAAAAATTTGAAAAGCCTACCTCACCCTGTTCTCACTCACATCATTTTCTATTTCTAGGAGTAAAGAGCACCTTATGCATATGCTAATGTTAAAATTTCATTAACTGTTTTTTTTTTTTTCAATGAAACACGTGTTCTTGGATATCACATGATATAAGATATTCTCACTATTCAAACCACACAGACATTGTTGGTGGACCTAATAGCCACATGGAAAGACTTCCATGGCTAATAACCTGTGGTCAAAGGTTTGCTGAACACAGGGCAAAACATGGAGGAGAAAGAATGTATGACACATAGGAGACAGCACATGGCTGGTAAAGAACATTTGTCTCACAGAGCAAACTTGGTCTATCAGAGACTGGTTTAGTCATAACACTATTTAGCCTTTTAAAGAGTCAGAATTGTATAAATACAGTGCAGGAAGTTCAAAAAGTAATATTTTAGAAACCACATTCCTTTCTCCAGAGCAGACGGCACAGAAGGTTCTATTTCCCACATTAAAACACTCTGTCTTCTCCTGGGGACACAGTGAAACGTTTACCAAGAAGTCTGAACAGCCAGGATCGTGAACTCTGATTTTTTTTTTTCCGTTGTGTTCACAAGAGCAATGGATTCAATGGCTGTCCAAGACTCTGAAATAGCCTGTTCAGATTTCTTTGCTCCCTCTCAGCTAATACGAATCACTTTGACTAAGTGTTGCCTTGCTTTGCAGAATGGTATTCTGACATTATTAATAGCTGACTCTGTTGAGTTGACCGCAATAAGAGCTTTCTCCAGCCTGAGATAGAGTCAGCAAGGCCTTGTGAACCTCAGCATTAAGCTTAAGATGAACTCAGATCCAAACTTTAAAATACAATAAACATGCTCCAGAGATATATTACC
This sequence comes from Arvicanthis niloticus, assembly GCF_011762505.2. Classification (NCBI taxonomy): domain Eukaryota; kingdom Metazoa; phylum Chordata; class Mammalia; order Rodentia; family Muridae; genus Arvicanthis; species Arvicanthis niloticus. The sequence continues at coordinate 47,441,925 of NC_047673.1, forward strand.
ATGGCCTAGCTACTAAAAACCATCATAATAGTGTAATTGTGGAATTCCGGATTAAACTTCCTTTTTAATGTGTCAAATGAGAATATATCACAGAATGAAACTTCTTAAGGGATTTACGACATTTACTAAATGAAGCATGTTCATTTTCTGCTGATAAGATGGGGGAGGGGCAGATGAGCCCTTACCTGTAACTGAAGCACTGCTGACAGTTGATAGTTGCTAATGGATGAAGAATCAGGTTTTTTAAAATCTTTATTTTAAGGATGCAGTCCCTGGTAGACTGACCATGCTCTAAGGGATGTAGTTACATGCATGTATATATGGATGGCAATAATTGGATGTAGTAAGTTCTAAACAAGCAAACAAAAACAAAACAGAGGAAATAATGTTAGGAAACGAATAGAGCCTTCAGAGAGTAGACAAAGAGGAGTAGGATACATATGATCAAAAACCATATGTGCATGTATGAAATTCTAAGTGTAAGTCTTAAATGTTATATTAAAAATAAAAGAGCTACCTAGATCAAACCTCAGTTAACTTATGAGATAGAGGATAGTCTCATAAGTATCTTCTGCTTTGAATTTTCTTATTTAACAATGTAATTGTTAAATAATTTACCTAGTAATATGTTATGAAGAGGTGTTAGAGATCCGTGAGTGTCACCATAGGCATGCTTCACTTGGGCCAAGTACAAACAGTCCATTGCAGGAGGGCCACACTTACAGGGGTTTGGGAAATTGACTCTAGACCCGTATATCTCCACATAACATTCTTTCTCACCAACAAATGATAAGATAGAACTCCAATCAAATAGGCTTAAGTCATCATATATAGACCAGAAGAAATACTACAATCATGTGATTTCATGACCAGATGAAGAAAGACAAATATTTAATGAAGAAACTCTCATTTGTTTACTTTCCTTGGAGAAAAAAAAAATTGAATTTTTTAACAATAAAGTTTTAGAACTATTCTAAACATTCTAGAACTTTCCTTGTATTGCCTATACCAATTAGTCTAAATTTCATTTAAAACTTCATGTTTCAAACAATAGTACTGAGGTCATGCCTGCCAGAAAGCCAGGTAGGTTACTTGCAGATGCTTTCTTCTCTGCCTCTGTTCCCCAGGCCTAATCACTCAGTCTTGTCCCTAGCTCCCTAGGTCTGCAACAGAATACCAACTGGAGCCTCCCTTCCTCCATATCTATAACTCGTTTGGCTCCCACAGACCATCCTGTCCTTACACCTCTCCCATAACTCATCATTATATCTCAACCTCCAACATCAGCAGGCAATCTCTGTGAATACCACCTGAGTAAGTCAGCAAAACAGGCAACAGACAACCATTGTACTCTCCAAAAAAATCCAGCTAGGAAACAGAAAACAAAGAACAAAACACCCACCCAACAAAGGCAAGTCCTAAAATCAGCACCCAGACTTATAATTATTCCAAACCCAGATACCTAGACACTAGCATAAGAACACAATGTCGGGCAGGGCAGTATGTCTTCACTAAAGGCCACCTTTCTATCACAGAAGTCCTTGAATATTCCAATATAGTTGAAGTTTGAGAAAAAGACCTATATGAAGATGGTAGAGGTCCTTAAAGAGGAAAGGAACAAATAACATAAAGAAATCAAGGAAAACACAAATAGGAAGAAATGAATAAAAATTCTTTAAGGAAAGCCAAGAGAAAAAGAGTTGAATAAACTGTTCAAGAAATGAAAATGGAAATAGAAGTAATAAAGAAAACACAAACTGAGTGAACTCTGGAAATGGAAAAATCTAGATAAGCGAACAGGAACTACAGATGCAAGCATCAATAACTGAACACAAAAGATGGAGGGAAGAATCACAGGCATTGGAGAGATAATAGAAGAAAAGGAAACATTGGTCAAAGAAAACATTAATTATTTTAAAAATTCCTGACACAAAACATACAGGAAATGTGGGACACTATGAGAAGACTAAACTTAAGAATAATAGGAATAGAGAAAAGAGAAGAATCCAAGCTCAAAGGACCAATATTTTCAACAAAATCATATTTTAAAAATTCCCTAACCTAAAGAAGGAGCTGCCTAGAAACATACAGAACACTAAATAGATTGGATCAGAAATGAAAATTCCTAGCTACATAATAATCAAAACACTAAACATACAGAACAGTGGATGAATATTAAAAGCTACACGACAAGAAGAACAAATAACATACAAAGGCCGACCTATTAGAACTGCACCTGACTTCTCAACAGACAAAACTCTAAAAAGTCAGATGGGCCTATGAAGTGCAAACTTCTGGTTTCTTTTGAAAGTCAGTTATGTCAAATGATGCGTTGCTAGAGCACACAGGTAAGAGAATGTTTTGGTAAAGAAGTCACATGAAAGGATGCTTTGCTGAAGCAGATACAGGTGAAAGTCTGTTTTGCTATAGCAGGTACATGAAAAGACATGTGATATTTAGAAAGAATGTAAATATGACCCCACAGACAGTGGAAGTTTGAGCTTTAGTTTGCCTTGCTCTGTCTCCCTAGTCTTTGCTGACAACACAGCTTGCATTGATTCACCTTACATTGTGATGTTGAGCTTGTGGTGACTTCATAGATAGAAACTTGCTAAAGTACTTCTTGTGAGGTTCCTGTGGCTTCTTGCTACTTCCACAGACTCAGGCCTGTTGTCAACCCTCACAGTTTCCTCTGGATTGAACTGTCCTTACCGTTTTGTGTGTGTCGTTTGCCAAGTGGTGGACTACAGCTGCCGATTCATGTTTGGGGTTTGCTATTGGACTGGACTGACAACAACAATGATTGGAATCATTCCAAAGGACTGTTTCTAAACAGGTCCACTTACCCCACATCCTAATAACCTTTATTTTCTACTACCTCTGGTGGGTGGTGATATTTAGAAAGAATCACAGGGGAGGCTGGACCCTTATTAAAGTAGGTTGATAAAAAAAAAAAAAAAAAAAAAAAACCAAAAACTTATGCCTACAGGCCTGAACAGTAGTATACCCAGCACAGCGTTCATTCATCATTGGTTCTCAACTGTCCCAATGCCACTGCCCTTTAATACAATTTCTCATGTTTGTAGTAACCTCCGACTATAAAAGTATTTTTGTTGCTACTGTAATTTTGCTACCGTTGTGAATCATAATACAGATATCTGTGTTTCCCAATGGTCTTAAAGGACCCCTGTAAATGGCCCTTCAACACCCCCCAAAGGGAGTCATGACCCACAGGTTGAGAACCACAGCCATAGATGGAGAAAATAAGATAGTTCATAATAAATTCAAATTTAAACAGTATCTATCTTCAAACCAACCCTAAAGGAAGGGCAAGGAGGAAAATTCCAATCTAAAGAGATTAGCTAAATCTATGAACACACAGGAAATAAATAATCTCACAGCAGCAAAACCAAAAGAAGGGAAATACATGCACATGCACACACATGCACTTACATGCACACACATGCACTCACATGCGCATGCACACTATCACTGCTACCACCAAAAAAAAAAGCCAACATCAACAAAGTAACAGGATTCAACAAAGGTCAGTCATTGATATCTCTCAACACCAATGATGTCAATTCCCCAATAAAAGGACACAGACTAGCAGAATAGATGGAAACACAGGATCCCTTCTTCTGCTGCATCTCAACAACAAGAGACCTACCTCAGAGTAAAGGGGTTGGGATGAGAAATACCAAAGAAATGAACCTAGAAGCAAGCTGGTATAGCCATTCTAATATCTAATAAAATAGTCTTCAAACCAAAACTAATCAAAAGAAATGAGGAAGGCTAGTACATACTCATTAAAGGAAAAAAAAAATCCATGAATATGACATTTCAAATTCTTAACATGTATGTCCCAAACACAAGTTTGTAAAAGAAGCACTACTGCAGATTAAATCACATATTGGCCATCACACACTGATAGTGGGAGACTCCAATATTCCACTCTTACCAATGGACGGTTTATCCAGACAAAAATTAAACAGAAATGCTGGATCTAACAGATGTTGTAAACCAAATGGACCTAACATATTTACAGAACTTTTCACCTTAACACAAAAGAAAATACCTTATCATCTCATGAAGCTTTCTTCAAGATTGACCACATACCAGGACACAAAGCAAGTCTCCACAAATACAAGAACACTAAAATAATTCCCTCTATATTATTAGACCATCAGGGATTATGACTGAATATCAATAACAGAAATAGCAGAAAGCTTATAAACTCATGGAAGCTGAACAACTTTCTACTGAATGAAAAATTGGTCAAGACAGAAAGAAGAAAAGTAGACTTTCAAGAATTCAATGAAAATGAATATACAACATGCATATCTTTATGGGACACAATGAAAGCAGTGCTAATAGAAAAGTTCAGAACACTAAGTATCTAAATTAAAAATTGGAGAGATTATAGTCCTACTCAGAAGGGAAAAGAAAATAATCTTGGTAAGTAGAGGGAGAGAAGGATCTGGGAGGGAGAGAGGCGGAGAAGGGGAAGAGATATGGGAAGATATGATTCAGATATGGGAAGAGATGGGTGGACATACAGAGGGTAAGGAATTTGAAAGGAGGAGTGTGGCAGTGGGGGAGGGGAAACTGGGGGTAGCCACTAGAAAGTCCCAGATACCAGGGACCCAAGAGGTTCCCAGGACTCCACAGGGAGGACATCAGCCAAAATACCCAACAAAGGGGAGATAGAACCTGTAGAGACTATATCCAGTAGACAAGCAAGGCCCCAAGTTGAGTGATGGGGCCACCCACCCACCTCAAAAATATTAATCCAGAATTTCTCCCATCAAAAGAAAATGCAGGGACTAAGAGTTGAGAAGAGTCTGAAGGAAAGGCCATCCAGAGACTGTGTCACCTAGGGATCCATCCCATCTGCTAACACCAAACCTAGACATTATTGCTGATGCCAAGAAGTGCTTACTAACAGGAGCCTGGTATGACTGTCCCCGAAGGGCTCTGCCAGAGGCTAACGATTACAGATGTGGATGTGTGCAGCCAAACATCTGACTGAGCATGGGGATTCCAATGGAGAAGTTAGGGCAAGGACTGAAGGAGCTGAAGCGGTTTGCAACCCCATAGGAAGAAAAACAATATCAACCAACCAGGCCCCTCAAAGCTCCCAAGGACTAAACCACCAACCAAAGTGTACACATGGAGAGATCCATGATTCCAGCTGAATATAAAGCAGTGGATGGCCTTGTCAGGCATCACTGGAAGGGGGCCCCTTGGTCCTGTGGAGGCTTGATGACCCTGAGTAGGGGAATGCTAGGGCAGGGCAGTGAGGCAGGAGTGGGTGGAGGGGGAGCACCCTCATAGAGGCAGGGGAGGGAGAAGGAGATAGGAGGTTTATGGAGGGGAAACTGGGAAGGGGGATAATATTTGAAATGTAAATTTAAAAATAACAGATAAAAATGGAGAGATTTCACACTAGCAACTTAACAGCACACTTGAATCCTCTAGAACAAAAAGAAATGATCACACTCAACAGAAATTGAGGGAAAGAAATAATCAAACTGTGGGCTGAAATCAATAAAACAGAAACAAAGAGAATGATACAACGAATCAATGAAAGAAAGTGTTGGTTCTTTGAAAACAATCAAATTGATAGACAAACTCTTATCCAAAGTAACTAGAGGACCCAGAGAGAGTACCTAAATTAACAAAATCAGAAATAGAAAGGCAGATATAACAATAGGAACAGAGGAAATCCAAAGAATCTTAACAAGCTTTAAAAATCTGTACTTGACAAAAAGAAAAAAATCTAAAAGAAATTGATCATTTTTTCCATAGATACTACTTACCAAAGTTAAATTAAGATCAGTTGAAAATTTTAAATAGACCAATAGCCCCTAATAAAATAGAAGCAGTCATTTAAGAGTCTCCCAACCTACCCCCCATAAATGCTCAGAGCCAGGCAATTTTAGCACAGTATTCTACCAGACTTTCAAGGAAGTATTAATGCTAATACTCAAACTGTTCTACAAAATAAAAACAGGACTTCTTCAATCTATTGTGACATTATGCATGTAGCGTCTTCCACTTTCCTACATCATCATCTATGCCTTTTGAATATCCTCTACATGTTTCTTGTGTGTACTGTTCTTAGAAGAACAGTTGGATGTCATAGTAACCAAGAAAATGTTAGAGGTTTGGTGGATATAGTTAACTTTCTGCATCCAGGGATGCCGTTTTCCATTAAAATAGTTAGGAAAAAACACATCCGCACTAAACATGTACAGATGTTTACTTGTCATTCATTACATCCCAAAAGAACACAATGTAACAATTATTTATACCTGTTCATTAGGTCTTATAGGTAACCTAAGGATGACTTAAAGCACAGCGGAGAATTGCATACATTATAGGTTAATATTATGCCTTTGTCTATGTATTTAAGGGCTTTGGTATCTGTGAGCATTCTGGATCCAATTCCATGAGAAGTGACTATATTGCTAAATTGCATCCAAAGAGTTTCCCTATCTGTTCCCTCATTCTCGAGTCTTGTTGGAGATTATCCAGGAGCCTTGGAGATGCTACTCAATAGTGTGGATTGTATGTGTGTATGACTTGCTTCTATAAAATGGAAGATGGGAAACAGGATGCATTATCTCTTCAGGGGTAATCTGAAACAAAAATCTGTGATATTTCTGTTTCTCCTTGTGTCTCTCTGTCTCTGTCCCCTTCCTTCACCCCCACTCTCCTGCTTGCTTATACTAGAGAATGAAACACATTGCTAGGAGCCCAATGGGGATGATATATATATATATATATATATATATATATATATATATATATATATATATATATAACCTTCATTGTAACAATCCATGGGAAAATGAAGTTTGCCAGCAAACTGTGAGTGTGAGTGATGATCTGAGACCCCTTCATTTTGGTCTGTCTTTTTTTTTCATTTTTTAAATTGGATATTTTATTTACATTTCAGATGTTATTCCCTTACTCCATTCCCCTCCCCCCCCCCAGCCCAGGAACCTCCTATCCCATGCCCCCTTCTCCTGCTTCTATAAGGATGTGCCCCGACTCACCCCCACACTCCCACCTCCCCACCCTCAAATTCCCCACACTCAGTGTCCAGCATTCATGGGACCAAGGATCTCCTCTCCCACCTATGCCTGACAAGGCCATCCTCCCCTACATATTCAGCTGGAGCCATGGGTCCCTCCCTATGTGCTCCAAGGCTGCTGGTTTAGACCCTGGGAGCTCTGCTTGGTTGTTATTATTGCTCTCCTCATGGGGCTGCAAACCCTTTTAGCTCCTTAAGTCTTCTCTCTAATTCCTCCATTTGGAACCCCTTGATAAGTTCAATGGTTAGCTGTGAGCATCAGCCTCTGAATATGTCAAGCTCTGGCAGACCTCTAAGGAGACAGCTATATCAGGCTCCTACCAGCATGCACTTCCTGACATCCACATAAGCATCTACCTTTGGTGACTGCACATGGGATGGATGCCCAGGTGGAATGGTCTCTAGACGACCCCTCCTTCAGTTTCTGTCTGTCCCACACTTTGTCTCCATATTTGCTCCCTTGAATATTTTGTTACTCCTTCTAAGAAGGACCAAAGCACCCATATATGGTCTTCCTTCTTCATGAGCTTCATGTGGCCTGGGAGTTGAATCTTGAGTATTTCAAGCTTCTGGGCTAATATCCAATTATCAGTGAGTGCATATGATGTGTGTTCTTTTGTGACTGGGTTACCTCACTCAGGATGGTATTTTCTAGTTCCATCCATTTACCTAAGAATTTCTCAAATTCATTGTTTTTAATAGCTGAGTAATACTTCATTGTGTAAATGTACCACATTTTTTTTATTCATTCCTCAGTTGAAGGACATCTGGGTTTTTTCCAGCTTCTGGCTATTATAAATAAGGCTACTATGAACATAGTGGAACATGTGTCCTTGTTATATGTTGGGGCATCTTCTGAGTATATGCCCAGGAATGGTATAGCTGGGTCCTCAGGTAATGTTATGTCCAATTTTCTGAGCAACCACCAGACTGATTTCCAGAGTGGTTGCACCATCTTTCAATCCTACCAACAATGGAAGAGTATTCCTCTCTCTCCACATCCTCACCAGCATCTACTATCATCTGAGTTTTTGATGTTAGCCATTCTGACTGGTGTGAGGTAGAATCTCAGGGGTTTGGTCTGTCTTAAGATGTAATTTTACGACAAACGTTGAGTTAAACATAATTTCACTCACCACTCACTTCTTGCTTGCTTGTTTTAAGACAGCCCCCCCCCACCCCCACATCCATCCTTCATGATGCTTCTGCCTCATCCTATAAGTGCTGAGGCATGGGCCAGAACACTAGACCACCACCACATTCTTGATGCCTAAAAACTGAGAAACTGTTGTTCCTAGTTGTTACATTTAGGAGTAAATTCTTAAAAAGCAACCCATAAGAAGAACAATATCAACTAACTGGACCTCCCAGAGCTCCCAGGGACTAAACTACCAGCCAAAGAGTACTGGGACCCCAGATACATATGTAGCATTGATGTATCTGACATCAGTGGGAGGGGAGGGAGACTTGATGTCCTGGCATAGGGGGATGCTAGGGTGTGTGCTGAGAGTGGGTGAATGGGTGAAGGAGCATCCTTATAGAAGCAAAGGGAGAGGAGAGAGGGTGGTTGTGGAAGGGTAACCCGGAAGGGGGATATCATTTGAAATGTAAATGAATAAAATAATTAATAAAAATAAAATTAAATTATGTTTTCAAAAAGCAAAAAACAATTACCACAACCAATTATTTTTCCCAGTTTTTGCTGATTTTAATAAGTTTACCTATTGTAAAAGCTTAGTCCTCTGGTTCACGGGTTCATTGATTATTTGTATTTCTTTCATTGAGAATCACCTATGGGTTTATTTTTACTTCTTAAAATTTCATTGTGTGCAGAAGATAAAATATTTTTTTGACTTACCTATGTTACAAATTCTGTTCTCTCAATTTTCCACTTTGTTTATATTTCTCTAATCACTGAGTGGTTTTTTTTAATATAAAACGTTTCAATTTGTTATAGAAAAGTCTACTCGTAGGGCCAGTCATGGCAGCTCATGCATTTAATCCCCAGCACTTGAGAGTCAGAGACAGGAGGATCTCTGTGAGTTTGAGGAGAGGGAAAGGGAGAGGGAGAGGGAGAAGGGAAGAGGGAGAAGGGAAGAGGGAGAAGGGAAGAGGGAGAAAGAGGGAGGAAGAGGGAGGGAGAGAAAAAGAGAGACAGAGAGAGAGAGAGACAGAGAGACAGAGAGACAGAGAGAGAGAGAGAGAGAGACAGAGAGAGAGAGAGAGATGAAAGAAAGAAGGAAAAGTCTACCCATGTAACTGCATTTACATGCCCTTTATAAGATCTACCCAGACCAAATCTCAGTATTTATGGGGAAAGTATTCACAAAATTCCTCCCTTTGCAGAGGAGCTACTGGCAATTGATGGCTGCTGAGAGAGGAAGAGTCACTCTTCTTCAGAGACCCCTGAGAGAATCATGCTCTCGCTGATAGTCCTATGCTCATACATATACAGATAGCCCTAAGTAGATTCAGTGGTTAAAAAATTAAAAAGCACATGACATTGGGAGGGAAAGTTGAGGAGAGGGTGGTAAGAAAGGCATTGGAAGGAGGGAATAAAGAGTGGATTAAATCAAAACATCATACGCATGTACAAAATTCTCAGCAACAACAAAAAATACAGAAGAATCTATCCATGCTTTCTTTTATAGTTTTTATGTTTGTTTTTTTTTCTGTTTTAGTAGTAAGTGAAATCTTTCTTATCACTAAATTAGGCACATATAGACCTGTGTTTTTTTTCTTTTAGATAACAAAACATAAACACGTAACTCTTTAGTGTGCTAATCTACCTGTTTATGCCAATGCAGTGCATTACATTGGCAGCTTCTTAAAAGCTAAGGCTGAAGGCTCTCTTTGGCTAAGGGGTGACTCAAAAGAATGAAGCATGTTTGTATAATATCACATATGAACATAAATAATTCCTACCTTCCAAATGGATTTCTGATGTCCATGAGTATTTATTAAGTAACATTTTTAGACTCATTGGAATTCTGTCTCTTTTATTACATAGTAAATTCTGAAGGTAGCACTTCTCAAACTGTGGCCTCTGGACCCCATGGGGTCATTAGACATTTTCACAAGTTTCCCAAGATCAAAACTATTTTTGTAATAATGCTAAGGCATTGCTTAACTATTTTCACTGTCTTGACATTCATACTGTGGGTTGAGTAACAGGTAGCACTCCAAGTGCCTAAGCAACGACTCAAGACCATTTCAACACCTGTATGTCTGACATCTTTATGTTCTACCACTCTGTGCATTGCACCTAACAACTAAAAATCAGATGCTTTGGTAAAGAATTAAGAATGATTTGTTTTAGCAAATCTGACTTCAAGTAGGTATCTTTTAATATGTGGGGGCATGACAGAAAGTACTTGGAAAAACCTTTTCCTCCATGACAAAGAATGACTGTCATCTTGAAAAATATGTGTATGATTCTCAGAATGACTCACAAACACCTTTTACTTGAAAGGAACCGAGTTTCCTGAGACAGGGTTCTTGGGGACTTGAAAAATAGTCACATGAAATTGTCACATTTAAGAAAACAACTGAGATGATTGTTTGAAAATGGCACAAGTCTGAGCTTTCGAGTGAATATTATAACTCTTGAAGAATTTGTCTTTAAAGATTCTGCTGAGGAGACAGACCAGCAACAATATTAATAACGATATTTTCAAGTTGTATAAAGGTTCGGTTGATGAGACTAGCAACAATATTAATGTTTGATATTTGTGTCGTATAATAAAATCTGTCAGCATTTGGAAGACCTGCAGAACTAGATTCAAATGTGGGAGACAGATGTGTGGATTCTCTAGTACCCAAGTTTGTTTCTTCCGATTCCACACTGCGGTCTTTAGGAAACCAGCATGGTGAGTTTTAGTGGTATGTTTTAAAAAGCATACTGACACTTTGTTGGTCCTCCAGCATCATGTCTGTGTGAGGCCAGGGTGGGTTTTTTTATTTTTCATACACATTAACTAAACCAACATATGGTAAAGGACTGAGCACAGAGGCAAATATTAAAATCCAGCTGTCTTTTATTAAGGACATTAAAGAAATTTTGAAAAAGTGCCTAGCAATGCCATTCTCATTACCAATCGCTTTCCATTTTGGAAAATGCAGTTTTTGAAATAAAGACATGGTGTATATACATGCAGATGTAGTTGATTCGTCGTGGCTAATTTCGATTAAGTTCATTAATAGATGAGCATTTAATAGTTCCTCGGTTATAATTTCTCATAGACTAATGTTACAAATACAACTTACATAGAGAAGACAGTTAGGATCCTACCTCTGTTCCTTCTCACACATTCTACTGCATTCTTCCCGCCAACGTTTAAATTCGCATGCTCAGAGCCTGCTGGTTTTAACCTCACTTCCTTTCCCAGGTATTACATCCCACCTCTCCTTGAAAACTATTCTCTGCTCTTAGACTCTCAATGACAACAAGCTGCCCACATTTCCCTTCCTCAATGGCACCTCATGCTCAAACAACTTCCACTGTATGTCACCCTTGATGCTGGTATTTTTCAAACACTTTGAGTACTGTAATCTCAGGTCTTGACACATTGCTTTTTCCTCTGTCAGTCAGCTCTCTCATTTTTGTGCCTATGCAAATCTCATCAGTATTTATTTCCCTTGTATTTCATTTCATACAAACATATTACATTTTTTATGGTGCAAAGGCATTCAGCTGAAAATTAAAATACATCATCCAGGTTTTGTAGATTTATAGAAATAAATGGGTAAAATCCACAGTTCTATATACTGTACATACTGTATTGCAGCCTGACAGTTTTTTATGACTATTGCAGGTATAAACAAAAACCTAGAAAGTGCAAGCAATTTTAGTTTACATGAGAGACTTTAGCAAGCTGGGTGTAGATGGGCATACCTCTAATCCCAGAACTTGGGAGGAAGAGACAGGAGGGTATTTCAAGGCCAGCCTTAACTATATAGCAATTCTGAAGAGTGAGCTACATGAGATACTCTCTCAAACAACAACAAAACAGTTTAAGCCACTTCAAGGAGAAATTAATGAAAGAAGTGAATTAGGTACCATTATCTGTAACTATCTTTCCTTCCCTTCAAGAGTTTGCAGGCTTGTATGATCAGGGTATTAAATTATTCAAACAACCCCATCAGCTAACCTATATTTAAAGAGAGTACTTAAAAGACATTAACCACTGTTCCAGTGGAACAAAGGAGGTTTTTACACTTTTTGGGGGTTTTCAGCAGGACTTTTCCCATTGTTGACTCATGTTGAAAACACACGACCAATAACTCATTCATTATTTTCAACATAATCTCATGTGTCATTGTACAGGTACTTGGGGGTTTTGTTGAATATGGATATTAAAACCTATTTTAGGGAATTTTATGAGTACACAATACAAAGGGTATGTAACTTGATCTGTGATGAATGCTTTGTACTAAATGCTAACTTTGGAACTCTTTAATATATATATGTATATATATAATTTATAAATTTATAATATATAAATTATATTTATAAATATATAATTATTTATAAATATAATTATATATATTTATAAATATATATAATTATAAATATAATATATATATACATATATAGTGTATTATATATTATATATATTTATTATATATATATATATATATATATATATATATATATATAATTTATTTTTCTGCCCTATCCAAATTATCCTGGTGATGGGAAGTCTCATCTTATAGAAAGATGATGATGCAACTAAGCCACATAATATACTGTGTGACCTTGGGCCAGCCTTAGACCTTTCTGATACTTGGTTTTAGAACTTTTAAACTCTCTCATCAGCAAAGCCCTGATCATAGACATGAAGCTTCAATTAAACAAATGTCTACAAAGGCAAATGTATCATGAAAATTCTACCATAGTGAAGGAAATTTCCTATTACTTCACATATAATCTTAGCGTACATTTTCCACTTAATTCCTCTTGAGGCACAGTTTGTTTTGCCATCGGGATGAAACAGCATGGGTTACACTGTTGAGTCCAATCGGGTGGGACAAACCAACGGTGGACTTCAAGACAGCTGCATTTGCAGAGGAGAAACTGATAGAAGACCACCAACTGACTTCACATTGAGACCAAACAACACTCAAATGGAAACAGTGACTTTTAGTCATTAACAGCCGGATTAAACAGAAACCGTTGACCCAGAGGTGAAAGGCTCCATTCTCCATTCTCTAGTCTTGGGCCTGAAGTAACATACCAGTTACTTTTTTTTTTTTTTAGCTTAATTACTTAGCTCATTAATGGAATGACAAACTGAACCTGTGAGGGACCCATACCCACAGACACATGTCTGCTACCAGAGCAGACCTCATACTTCAGAGGTCCACTTTCTCAGCGTCGTTTTAGAGATAACCTGGGGGTGGGGGCAGTCCGTGGCTTTACTTAAGCCACACAGATCACACGGGAAAATACACGGAACACAGAAAGGACGCTTAAGAAGATCAGAGGAGATTACATTAGAAAGCAATATTTATACTATCACGTACACCAACAGTCCTACAATGATTAGGGCCATGTTTCGGGTTTCAGAGGCAGGCCGTTGTGGCAGGGATGAGTTATTACCGCACTAAGAGCTATGTGGCTGTTGAAAGACTCCCAGCCCCTGATAGGTTTGTGAACTGATGGGGTCTTTTTTCCCCCTTTCTCCAGATGAGTGCTATCAAATCCATAGTGAGAACCTCAGAGTGTTGCTGGACAGCACTGAGGGGAATATATTCACATGAGGTGATTATCCTTGATGTTTCTGGACAATCTAAAGATACATTACATTTTCCTAATAATACTTACCTTCTTTTTAATATGATGTTTTAGAAGAACAGCCTGCACTTTTAATCAGGACAATTTATCACCTATCCCCAAAGTCCCCTGCTGATGAAATGCCTGACATATATATTGGGTGTCACGGATTTAGCAAAAATTGAATTATAAATTGCCCTGCCAGTTTTTGCCTCTGGAAATAATGAAAAAGTGGGGTAAAGAAATGTTCTCTTGAAGGATTTACTTCCAAAATGACTATGAAGAAAGAAACAACCAAAGTGGATTGCCAAGATATCATCTCTCTGAGCAGGGGTTATTTGGGCATCTAAGAAAAATTTGACAATAGAATTAAGATAATGTGAAAACATCACTTCCACGGGAAAAACACCAGTGGCAAAACTGTCACTTTAAAGGCATTAAGACTTGAATGTTATGAGGATCTCAAAGTCAACTTATACAAGGTCCAAATCAATGCTATATACACAGTTCTTCTTAGAAATTATAAATATTTCAGTCTCATGACTCAAGTGCTGCTCAGTTGGAGTTCATTACTTCACTTCTCACTGGTAGTCAGTCAAAACTGACTCCCTCTTCAACATCATTCAGTTTACTTGAACCTGTTACTGTGTTTGCGAATAATGTCATTAAAACATTTTATTAAATGTGCATCACACAACATTTGAAGGCACAAATGTTTATGAATTTAATAAATTTTATGCCTTATCCCAACTTGTTGATGTGTGTCTTCCTAATATCTTACATTTTCAACAAAATTATATGAAAATTCCATGTATTTACATTTTCTTTTCTAGCCTCATTATGACCTAGTCTACTAGATAGGACTAGAATGCACACTGTGAATGCCACATGAAAATATGCTTGCTATATTTGAAGGTGGGGCTTTTCTAACTCTCAACTATTTGAAACAACAACAAAAGAACAATTTGTAATTATTCTTTGTATCTTTTCTGAATATTTGCTGAGAAATATAATTATCGAACCAAAATCCCAAACTTTGAAGCTACTTATGGAAACTTATGCATCTTCAGTATTCCAGAACCTTCAGTCCACCAGTAGACAGTTGTCTATCAGGCCAACTCAAAGGCCAACCTCAATTTTTTTGTCTTTTGGCTTTGGGGCAGCTAAAGTAGTTTATTTTCTTTTAACAGGAATAATTTGTTAACAAGTTACAAGAGTTTCCGTTTCTTAGAGGCCTATTGGCTTTGAGCCAAGAATTGCTTATAAGTGATCTTCACATTTATCAAGACACACAATTTATTTAGACTGATTTTAGTTGAGTTGATACTATATTTTTTCTCTCTCACTAATATCTTATAACAAAAACTGATTGGTTATGAAGATGCAGAACCACCATTTGAGGTATGCTTTTACTGTTATATCTGTAATAACTGTCTAGCTTGATATTCTGAAATCTGGAGCCATCTCAGGCTTTGATTCAGTCATGATCATCTAGAAAAGAAGACCTCACAAATTGGCTGACCGTTTCCAAAGAGTACTAGCATTTTTTGTTTGTTTGTTTGTTTGGGGGTTGTTTTGTTCTTGCTTTTGTTCCCTTTTTGTTTTTTCTCTCACATTAGCACCGCTGATACATTTGCCTAGGTAGATAAATTTAGTTTAGAAATGTACAGAACATCCATCATGTTTGAAGTTCTTAATACTCTATTTGCATTCATTTCTGAGCAGGAATGGGCCATAAAGATCTGAGGATTTCAAAGAATTACTCATAATCCTTCAAATACACCTTTTTTTTTTAACCTCCCCTCTCAGAAGCAAAGCCCTTATTAAGTAGTCTTCTCTTGGGTCCCAATGCAAAAGAGAGAGCTATGAAGCAAGGAATGTAACAGTAACCACTTCAAATGAAAAGAGAAACAAGCTACATCTGTATCTTCTACTCAAATCCATGTACCACTCACTTCTTGGGTTTAACATTGCAATGCACACTTGCTGAGAATCTTCAGACAAATTGCTTCCCATTTGTCTGAAATACAGCTTTTTCCTCATAAAGATGGCATTTAGAAAGCAATCTACAAAGATATTAGGCATTTAAAAAGAGCTTTAGGAACACTGTTCAGAACAGCTGTTAGTAGTATACAGGAAGAGCTACCAAAGAAAGTGGGATTGGAGATTGGCTCTGACTTGACTGAGTCCCAGAGGCCCACGTGTGGAAGATTGTTTGTTGGTGTGGGGATGCTGAGAGGCCATGAGTCTTTAAGAGGTGGAGCCCAGTGGAAAGAGGCTAAGAGAAAGGCAGCATCACACTTGAACGGTATTAATATGGTTCATGTGGGTACCAGTAAGATCCTACTCGAGCAGCTTGTCAAAAAAGGAGCAGGCCTGGTTTCTGGCTTCTTTTCTGACCATGACCTCTTCCACAAACGATCTTGCCACTATACTGTCATCCACCATGAATTCCTAATCAGAGGTTTACAGGTAGGAACATTCATTCTGAGACTTTAATCCTTCAAGAAATGATGGCTATATATACTCTGCTCCACTTTGGAAAATACTCAGACTCAGATATTTTGTTGTGGCTACAGAAAGTAGCTAATACAGATATTCAAAAAAAGATAGCCACTACACCTAATTTGATTACCTTAATTTCTGCTGCAATATCATGTCCACTTGTATTTAAATATGAAATTTTAATTTATTTGAAATGATATTAACAACACTATTACCCCCCAAAAATATTTTCAAATTTATTGAAAATTCTCCAGTTTGATAATAGCGCATGCTAAGGTTTCATCTGACCTTTACAAAAAAACGTTTTAGAAAAAAAACATGAAAAGTATTATTGTCTTGGTTTTATAAATGCAGAAACTAAGTTCTCAGAAGAGACACAAATTCTAACATTAGAACCCATATTCTTAAATTTTTATTTTAGCTTGCTTCTGTCATCATCAGGGATACTTGACACTCAGGAGATTACAGATTTCAAATGAAGCCAAACAAGTTCTCCTCTTCCTGTCCTCTTGGTATCCCACTGTTACTTCTTTGACTATCTCACTCACCAAATAAATGCCAGGAGAGTTCCAGGGAAGAGACACATTCTTCTCAAGGAAAGCAACATAAGGAAATGAATGTGCACACAAAAGCCCTTCTGGGAAAAGTCTGTCACTAATGGTTTACAAAGGAGGCTGTTCCTAAGAAGCCTTTTGACAAGGTAGGTGTTCCCTAAAGCTTATGATCCGTCTTTACATCTATATGTAAATTTATCAGTGTGAGCATGGACAGAGTGTCTATATCTACCTCATGAATTGCTGTGTAAAGAACTGAATCCAGATTTCAACTTTTTGAAATAATTACTTTGATAATTTACTGGACAAATGAAGAATTAACATTCTTATTTACATTTTTAAGACCAAAAATGCTATTTTTAGATGGAGAATATAAGTAGACTTTACAGTATATAGAAACTCAATTCTACTTTCAATGTTACTGTGGCCCCCTTGATCTCCTGCTGGGTGATATTTCACTCCAGAGAATTAAGAATCAAGTATTTAAAGAAACATCTCGAGACAGAGCAAACCATAAATCTGCTAACTCGTTTCTTCTGGGTTTATGTGTGGCAGGACAGACAAGAAACTCAGATCTACATAATAAAAGTAGCCAATATATCCTTGCTAATAGCAGGCTTGCTGCCACTGGAATTACTGTTCTAAATAAATGCTATTTTAAAATATCTCCTGGGCTTCGTTTTATTTTGGCTGACTTCCTGACTTTCCAAAATAGTGATAGAAGTCAAGACCCCAAAGGAAAATAGAGCCAAAAAAGAAGGAGGATTCATGTCACACAGACATAACACAGATCAGCTAAGCCCACCTTCACCTAACAAACACTAGATAGCAGAGACAGAAAATAGAACCACGGCACGTTCTACAAGGAGCCCAGCCATCTCCAAACAGTCAATCAGTGTGTATGCTCATAATTTAATCCTTCCAGTTAAACTTTAAGTCTGTGGTCAAAATTTGAAAAAAATACATAATACATAAATGTTTTGGATGTTGACAAGTATTTTTATCTCTAGTTTTTAAAATTAGTCCGAATATTGTTATTTGGTTCATTTCCCCTGACTCTAGGAAGACATTGTTTTTACATAAAGAAGGTGTAAAAGTAATTTTGATTGCCTTATCCCCTAAGAGTTTGGAAACTGCATGAAAATCTTGTATGTATAAATTCACATAAAATAAATATACTGCTGTTTTATAAGGTTAAATATTGAAATATAAATAAATCTCTCTAGTTGGCTATTATATCTGTAAGAAGAAGGTCTGTTTGAAAATACCAGTTCTGATTCAGATTTAAAATTTTAACATTGACTTGCTTGCCTTGTCTTTATTCTTAGTCTGTTTATATCACTGTGTCATTCCCATACCTTTAAGTGTTAGAATTTGACCTTGGTCTATGTGCTTGCCTGTGCAAGACCCAAGTCTGTCTTGACCTTATTAGAATCATAATTTGTTATGTCTCCTCCTATAAACTCTTAAACATAGCACTGAAGTTGAGCCTAGAAAAGTGTTGTCTTGTTGTTTGTTTCTTGTTTGTTTTAGAACCAGGGTATATGAGAAAACCTGACTAGCCAAAAATTCAACAGAAATCCACCAGCTTTTGCTTCTGCCTCTTGAGAACTGGAATTGGAGATGTGCACCACCATACCTAATATGAAAGAAGTATTTTAAGTAACTGCTCATTCATCCAATAATTCTGCCAGTTTGAGATTCCCAACAGTACTAAACTTGGCCGTTGTCTCCACCCCTCTGGCTTTATAAAACATCCCTGCGTTCAAGATGTTTTACTCTAAGATCTAGTTCAGACACCGCTTATCTCTACATTTGACTTCATCACTTGGTGTCTTACAGCTATCCTAAACTTAACATGTTTTAAATTAATCTATTTATCATCCACTGTCATATTTATTCCTTTTGGTCCTTTCCTCTACAGATGACACTGAAATCCATTTAGTTACCCACAGGCTGGAAGCAATTGTGATAACTCCTACAATCCAAACCATTACGGAGATCTGTGAATCATACCTCCACAGTCTACTGCACCCATTCACTGTAATCTTTCATATTTCATCACTACTCTCTTTGGAAATGAGCCAACAATGCCTTGCCTAAAGCACTGTGATAGCCTCATAATTTTTTCCCAAAAGCCAGGTAATCTTCGCTTGCAACCTGGATCACTTTTTGCTCAAAATTGTCAATTTCTAAGTGCTTAGAATAAATTCCAGTTCTTCCTCAATCTTTTTTGAGTTTTCCATGTTTCTCTCTCTCCCTCCCCCACCTCTTCCCCCTCCCCTTCTCTCTCCCCCTCTCTCTCCCTCCTTCTCCCCCACCTTCTAGCTCTCCCTCCCCCTCTACCGCCATCTCCCTACCCCTCTCCAGAAATATCTTGAAATAGCCTGTGACTTGTATCCTTTTGTCTTCTCTCTGGCTCGTCCCAAGCAGGATGATTGGCATTGCCATGGAGGAACTTGCTTGACAACCACCTATCAGCTAAATCCCTAACAAGCTCTTGCACAACTTTCCGTTCCTACCATTTATGTCTTTATTACTTCTTTTTGGTAGTGTGATTAACTAAATCAGACATGGTTGAATGCAGGCATCTTCTACGCTTTACTAAACATACTGACCCATGGCTCAGTAGATTTACATACTGGACTTTCAGTGATGCTTTTGAATTAATGAATATATGAATAACATCAAGCACTGGGGACACATTAAAAATCAAACAGAAAAAAAATCCACGCTTTTTAAGGACTTAACGTTCAATAAAAGAGATTTTATAACCAAAGTCACTTGCAATATTTAAGGACAGAAGTTAAAATTGTAACATGAAAACATTTTACATTCATTTGCTCATGATGTAAGAAGCTCTGCTATTGGACCACTTGAAAACTTGCAGAGTAATGGGAATTTTAAATTTCTTTCCAAAAAACATTTAATGACATTTCAACTTTTGTCACCAACTTCACTGGATGGATGATAGATTCCCAACATCGGGAGACAGTCTTTGAATACACAAAAGGCATCCACATGGGGTAGCCCCATGTTTCTATGCCTATGCCACCGCTCATCCACCCAATGAGAAACACGAAGAGAATGCTCTCTCTGCTTTATTGGCAGGGCAGAAACTGAGGATGGTGTCCATGAGGACAGTCCAACAAAGGACCTTACAAAAAAAAAAAAACAAAAAAAAACCAAAACAACTTTAAACCATTTACCATCAAGATGATGTGAATGATGAGCTAATGAACCTAAGTTATGACTGTGAATGAGTCTCGGTTGGCAGACTGTTTACCTAGCACTCAAAAAGCCCTGAGTTTGATCCCCAACCCCGCCCCTCCCCCCAAAAAAAAATGTGTTGCTGCACATATATAATCTCAGCACTGTGGGGGCGCTGGCAAGATGAGAAAATCAGGACAATTCTTGACTACATAAAGAGTTCAAAGGCCAGCCTGTGCTACCTGAGACCCTATCTCAAAAAGAAGTGAGAAACTAAATAATCAACATGGCACTTCAGAGATTATAAAGGCCATGTCAGAAACATTTTTACAGAAGTTGTACAAAAAGAGAGAGTCTGCATTCAAAATTGGTGGTTAGTTCAGGATAAACTCCACTGTTTATCAGGATATCTTTGTATCCAAACGTTACTTGAACCAGTGAGTGCAGTCCATTTTCATTTGAACCCCCCTTATACTCTCAAAGGAAAACATTGTCCTGATTTTCATTGCCTTGAAAGCACAAGATCCTGCATAAAAATGTCAGCGTCAGATTTCTAAGCAAATGTTTCCTTTTACAATACAGCACACATCATAACTCCTTTGCCCTGCTTCTCCCTGGAAAAGGGGGGGAGTACTAGCTAGCAGACAGTCTTCTTCTAAAAATGCCGTCAAACAAGATGAAATATAGCAACAACAAAATGAGCTGTATAGTGCAAAGGTCTTGCCCTGGGTTTATCATTTGTTTATACTTCCTTTAAAATTCTGTAGGTAGGACCTTTAAAAAAAAAACAGAAGTCACTTAGAAAATTCATCTTGGAAGCATTTTCTCCAAATAATGCAGTTAGGTTCATAGCAAAAAAAAAAAAAAAAAAAAAAAAAAAAAAAAAAAATGCTGAAAAGTGTTTATTGTGTTCGTGTTAAAGTGTGTTGTACTTGTTGGTCTTAAGTTTTAACACTTGAGCTGATTGTTTAGCAATGAAGGAGTTCCCTTTGAATCAAGAATGTGCTTTCTTAAAAGAAAATGAGTTCCTTCATAGATCCATCTCTGTCTGCTTTTTTCATTCCCCACCCCCATTTATCTATTTGCACACTAAAGTGTACTGGGCCAATTTTCAGACCACTGATTTTTCTAACAGTGTTGTAAGCTTAATTTAATTGTAAAAAATATTCAAATCTTTAACCAGATAAAGTGACCAATATCACTGCAAAGAGCAATCCATTTTTTTGGTTGACTCCAAGAGCCACAGGCAAACTTTCACCTCTGTACCACTCACTCCATTGTCTTTGATGATTGAGAAGAGAAACACCGTTGCCCTTGCATAGTCTTGGTAAGTTTCCCACTCAGGATAGTGGAAACTTTCAGATCAGTGTGGATAATCGTTTGTCCCAAGAGGCCCTTTGCAAGCCCAGTGGATATACATGAGAACCATCTCTTATAAGCTATTAACATTTACAGCTCTTCATAGTTTACCTCGTCTGTGACACTTGGGAATGAGAAAGGACCCATCAATCATTGCTGTTATTCAACTAGACAAAAGTAAAGTACCATAATACAATTCAAGATACAACCGATGTCCGTGGAGTACAAAAGGACATAGTAGACCTTTACAAAGCATCTCATGATTTATTAATAATATTTTCCTTTTCCCTGAAAGTTTCTCTATAAAATCTACTGCAATGCAATACACATCAAATAGAATGCAATGCATTCTATTTCTTTCACTAAAAGATATCTATAACAATACCCCTACTTCTGCAAATATTAACATAAAAAGAAATAAACCACTGACTTTCTCTACTTATCCAAAGAAAGAATAGGAATGCTTATCAGGAGATTGGGTATCTAAGAGATTAGACAACAGAGTGTGTCCTTGTATCCCACAGTAACACTAACAGGTAAGGTGGTACAGGTCACATATGGAGATTGAACAGATGAGACTCAAGAGAGGATGTGAAAGCTGTACATGGACAATGAATGTTTTATTTATGCTCAGTCACGCTCATTCCCTTTCTTTCTTTCCCCAACTCCAGTTTCCCAGGGAGCTCTATTAGGTTAGAGGTTTGAATTTTCAGAGGTTCTCAAGCCACCTGAGCTCATATGTTATTGAAACAAAACTGCATTTACAATACACTTGCAAGCTCTTATTAAGTAAATTGTATTTAGCTCCCTTTCGCAGAATGATTGTGTGTTCTCTGTGTGTGCGTGTGTGAGTGTATGTGTCTGTTTGTGTGTGTGTGTGTGTTACATTCCTTTCAAGATACAGTAAGCCTGAGATGAGAGCTGTCTCAGATGAAAAACCACTCTGAAAGCAGTAAGCAAAACCTTGTGCTTCTAGCCAGTGAACTAAGCCACTACCACACAATGTTAATCCCAAGAAACAGGTATTAAAATTTAAATTAAATTTTGTCAGCACATTGACTGGAACAGAGAAAGCCTAGCTGGACTCCTGACACACTTGCCTACTCTGTGCTTTAGAATCTACTGGTTGCATTTTCAATTCCACACACCAATGAAAACATCTTGAGATGACAGGTGATGGTGATCTGAGTAAAAGACGAAACTTAATTCAAGTTAGCTTAGTCACAAACTAGACCCAGGTCGAGTTTAAACAATATGCTATGGTCAAATACTTAGTAAACATGAAGCCTTGGCTAAACGTCAGATTTTATACTCTGACACACCTAAAGGACTTTGCTCTAATAACCATAATTTGGCGATCCGACCAAAATCTTCAACAATGCTAAACCTTAATCCCAGTATTCAGGAGGCAGAGAGGCAGAGGCAGAGGCAGAGGCAGAGGCAGAGGCAGAGGCAGAGGCAGAGGCAGAGGCAGAGGCAGAGGCAGAGGCAGAGGCAGAGGCAGAGGCAGAGGCAGAGGCAGAGGCAGAGGCAGAGGCAGAGGCAGAGGCAGAGGCAGAGGCAGAGGCAGAGGCAGAGGCAGAGGCAGAGGCAGAGGCAGAGAGGCAGAGAGGCAGAGGCAGAGAGGCAGAGGCAGAGAGGCAGAGGCAGAGGCGAGGCAGGCAGGAGAATCTGTGAGTTCAAGGCCACACCTATCAATATAGGGAGTCAAAGAACAGCTGGAACTATATAATGATATCCTATCTGAGAGAGAGAGAGAGAGAGAGAGAGAGAGAGAGAGAGAGAGAGAGAGAGATTCATGTCTGAATTTCTGGTTATCATTATCAGTCCATTGTAGTGTCAGTTCATATGACAATACGGACCATACGGACCATAAGAACTTTATCAAAAATATAGGCAAGTTATTCATTAAAGGAGATGATATACTCAGACTCCTCTAACTCCTATGCATTATCAGCTTTCCTAGAAAAAAAGTCTATTCTCTCTCCATATGTGCAATCCATAAAGAAGATTGAACTGTCTAATAAACAGGTTTAGAGGACACAGTCAGGCATACTTCCCCCAGCTCCCTCAGCCTCTGTCTTTTCTGTTGGAATCTATGTGCCTCAAAGAACATGTGCTGGAGGCTGCACAGAGCCATTCACCCTATCCTTAAAGGGTTATCGTCATTGACACAGTTGTGCACATCTGTCTCTACTGGACAATCTGGAACACAGCAGATACTCAAAAATGTTCATGTATATACTACCTTCATAAATTTTTCATAAAATAATTGATGTAATTGTGGTATAAAGTTTCTAAGATTCTATTCTATTCTTTCATTTTTTGGTTTATAGTTATTATCTGTAGCCTTCTTGTTTGATTCCACAACCCCCTAATAGGTTACACTATAAAGTCTCAAAGAACTCCCACTCCACCTTTTCATCAAAGCAGAATCTTTCTCCCATCTGACTCCCTGGTGTTCCCAGAATCTAGGCTTTCTTCTCCTTTCCCTCTCTGGAACATAAGTACATGCTCTGATCATCTCTGTTGTGTCACTGGAACCACTGCAATAGTACAAATAGTGATATCAGTTCTACTATCAGAGCTAACCACAAAATGAGCTGGTCTCAGAGCTCTGCACGTATACTGCTGCTTTAATGCAAACAAGTCTTGAGTCATCCCTTCATACTTGCCTCTGGCTAAGCATAAGACTCTTTCTTCCATCCGGTTTCCAAATCGGTTGCAACAGATCATACAAATAAAGGCACATCACTTTAATATTTGAAATGACCACAGTTGAAAGGACAAGCTCCATAGCAGGAAACATCCATCTTACCAGGACCTCCCAAGACTATCTACTCCCCTTCCACTCGTACCTTCTGTTCAAATTGCTCTTGCTCACACAACCATGCCCTACTTTAATGCCTCATGAGCACCTTCCTCCTGACTTCGTCATCCTCTGTGCTATGGGCTGTGCTTCACATCTTCAACCCATCTTCTCTTTGGTTTTTTGTTATTTCTTCCTGACTGCATTCCACTGGACATTTTAGCCCCAGAGGGTCTCATCTCTGCACTTCTCTTTTCTTAACTGCAGTTCTGCAGGTTATGCTAACCACATCCTGTCTGGATCTTGTGACAGTTTTTCTCCTCTTATTGCCACTGTGTGCAACTTAGGTAACATCACATGTACAAGCGTATAAGTATTTACAATAGTTATAGGACACACTAGTTACATTGTTCTATTCCTGCTCAAGCAGTAGATTTTCAACACTTCTTGACCTTTCGAATATATTTTTTGATATATCTATCTATCCATCCATTCATCCATACATCTATCATCTCTCTCTTTCTCTGTCTTTCTTTCCCTCCCTCCTCCCTCCTTCCTGCTTTTATTTGATGAGACAAAGCCTTGTTAAGTAGCCCAGGCTGGTCTCAGATTCACTATAAGAAGAAGTTAGGCTATCTCCCTGTCTTAGCCTTATGAGTTCTGGAATTATGAGTATACCCTATTGCATCTTGCATTGGTTGTATTTAGAGGTTTTTTTTTAAAAAGATCTTTCTTTCTTTTTTCTTTTTTTCTTTATTTATTTACTTATTTTATACTCCAGATTTTATTCCCCTCCCAGTTCAGCCTCCAACTATTCCACATCCCATACCTCCTCCCTGACCCACCTGTCCATGAGGATGTCCCCACCCTGCACCCCACCAGACCTATAAACTCCCTGAGGCCTGTGGTCTCTTGAGGGTTTAGGTTCATCTTTTCTGACTGAACCCAGACCTGGCAGTCCTCTGCTGTATATGTATTTAGGGGGAGGGGGTGCTCTTATCAGCTGGTGTCTGCTGTACTAGAGCAAAAATCCGCAGCCAGGCAGAAACATGACTAAAGAGAACAAATATTTTGTCTCAAAGAGGGAAGAATGTCTAACTTCCTTATTTTATTTTTCAAATATAATGAACTATAATAATGAAATCACCATACAATAAGATATTAATGGAATGATGTCATTACTCATTCTTAAAAATGGTTTTATTTGGTTTTGAATTTAGACTTCTTGCCATGTTATTTCCAGGCTTTTTCCTCATGATACTCTGGGTTCTTTTAAGTCAAACCAGCCTGACTTTCCTTTCCCTTCATCGTAATAGTCTAATAATAGTCATAGTTATTCTGGAGTCAGAGAATGCCCTAAGTGTTCTTGGTATGTACTGTTTGTTATAGTCCCTGCCATGAGAGAACACGGCTACACAATCCACACTACACCTTGTGCAGCATGAAAGAAATCCAATGTACCATTGTTCAAACAGCCAAGCATCAGATAAGCACTTCATAATTTATACTATTTGATTGAAGATTGAGATGTAAACCATGAAGAATATGGACCAAGGAGAGAGTAGTTATTTACAACAATGAACAAAGAAACTTGAAATGTCATATGAATAGGTGCTTGGAAGTTAACACATAGTTTTGAACTACTCTTGTGCTTCTTGGCTTCATGTTAAATGTGCAGCTAGCTCCCTGATATTTAAGGTTGCTCCTTCTTCAAAAACAATAACATAATTATTTAATGTGTCTGACAGTGTTCATATGGGTACATATAACAACCAGCCCATTCTGAATTAAAGCAGGCTGTGCAAACCAATTGGAACTGCATATAAGTTGTTAGAAAGTGGAAAGGAGACCAGAAAATCTAAAACTAAGTCTGGTTCTATGAATTCCTAGGTAAATGACCTTGTTCAAGTCAGACTGAATGTCTGATTCTATACTAAATTTTATTCTATATAAATGTTCTTATTATGTTATAGGATTATACAATCAGCAAATCAAGGAATCTGGAATAGAAGGAACATTTTGTAAAGTGTAATTTTACACAGGCAAATGCTATTATGTTATTAGCTTTTTCTAAAAGCCTGTCTCCTACTAGATAAGTGCACAAATTTGTTTCAAAAATATTAAAGAAGAATCAATTATGCAATATCAGTTTAGAGAACATAGGTGCTTCCTTTTCAAAAGAACAATCCTGGGTCAGAAATATTTATTAACATTTTAATGGCACTGATAATTTTGGAAAGAGCCCATTATGAACAGCACCACGCTGCAGAGAGAGCTTAACAACTTGGGAAAATAACTACACTTTAAAATGACCTAGAAATGATGAGAATAATATGTAATCTGAACAAGTAGAAAGAGAAAGGCAAACTGTATAAACATGACGATAAAGACTTGGTTACAAGAAAATACAGCATAAACAAAAGACAGAACTACAGAGCTCACATGAGTCATTACTGCTGAGTTAATGTTCAAAACTGTGTTGATAATAAAGTGAAATAAATAGGATTTTAGCATGTGGGAGTTGCTACACAAGCTTTCCACCAGCCTCAGGATTTTAACCATTCTGAAAACTACTTATCAACCACCTACTGCATGAAAAGCACAGTGGTAGAGAAATGTGTCTGATTTGAAGCCTTAAAAAATAAGGTGTGGATTCTTTGGATGGGATCCCAAAAGAGGCTGTAAAATGATTCATAGTTTGCAAACGAAGGGCCCTCGAGTAGAAGTCAAAAGGATTAGGTTTATTTAGGACTGAAGAAGAGAAAGCAGGGATGCGGAGGGTGGGTGCGATTAATAAGTATCTGGAACTACAAGAAAGAATGTCGAGATAGAACAGGAGACACTGCAGTGTATCAGCCACTGGAAGGATTTGTCTTGAACCGTGCAAAGCATTGTTAAAGACTTCCATGGAAAGGCATCTTGCCACAAGAGGACTTCTGTTATCATGTCCTAAACAACTGTGTGTTCAAGAAAGGCTGTTCCATGCAGCTGAAAATGAAGTTTGTATTTATTGAAATTCTCGTCTGAGCCATAACTTTTCCTCATTCAATTTGTGAAAACGTTGGGTTTTTTAAATGTTTATTGCTTACCAGCCTGCCAGTCCATTTCCTTATGTAAGCTAGAAGCCTCCAGTCAACTTTGATTTCTCCCTCCCACTTGTCACCACCTCCTGAATTTATCTTACTATTTTTGTTCCTTTTTTCATTTTATTCTTTTAAATTTTTATTGTTAATCATTTTATTCATTTACATATCAAATGATATCCCCCTTCCTGGTAACCCCTCCACAAACCCCTATCCCATCCCCCTGTTCCTCCTCCCCTTTGCCTCTATGAAGGTGCTCCTCCACCCACTCACCCACTCCCACCTCACCACTCTGGGGCTCCTCTTACATTTTTGTATTCTCTGTCTTAACATCAAGTCTTATTTTATTTTATTTTATTTGGGAAAATAAAGTATTTTTCATACAATATGTTCTGATCATGGTTTCCTGTCTCTCATCTCCTCCCAAGTCCTCACCATGCTTTAAAGTCCATGTGATCTTTTTCTCACTCTTAAGACAAAAAACAGGCAAATCTTCACTGAGAACTAATGGCATCTCTCCTGCTGGTCTTCACAAGCGAGGCTCTTCTAGCTCCATCACTACTAAAGTTAAGTCCAATCTCTTTGACCATCAAACTTCTCCTTGATTGACAGTCCCTGGTCACATGGTTGTTTTTTCTCTTTCTCTCACCATCTGCTGCTCTTCTTCTTCTCTCGGTCTCTAACACTTTTTGTGTCCTTTCTCAAATCAGTTCCAGGGACTCTTTATATTCTCTGCTGCCATGTCTTTCCTGACCCTCTGAGTAAAAAGGCACTGTCACTCATAAGTCTCACCATCTTCCCCAGATCAGTGAGCATGTGGCAGGCAAGATAAAGAACATACAATGAACCATACTGGATCTCCTGAAACCTTCTGACAGTATGTGCTAAAATAACACATTCTTAAAGGCCTTTTATGAAGATTAACTGAAGGAATGAAGAACAAGAGTATTATCCGTTTCCATTTAAACTCTTCATAGGATTTCATTTTTATTTTAAATATTTAAATTTAGGACTGGGGAAGGAACTGAGTAGTAGAAACTTGCTTAGCAAACATGATTCCCTGGATTCGATTCCTAACATGTAAGGGGAAAAATAACTTACAATGTGACTGATAATTTGCTCCTTACCATCCATTCTTTTCTTTCTTTTAAAGGTTTTAATGGGACTTCCTGCATCAAAACTCAATCAATGGATGCTCATTTACACCTGTTTTTATTAGAACTCTAAAGAGAATGAAATACACAAATAACACATTTACTCTACATTACCTATAAGAATTTTTATGAAAAAATAAACTAATAAAAACTTAAAGTCTACTACAACAGAATACCTGCATATATATAAAAGGCAAGTCTATTGGGTTTTTTTTTTTTTTTTTTGCCAGTCTAAACAATTAGATACATTGACTGAGTGCATGATAGACAATACTCTTGATTGAAAACCAAGACAAAGCATGATATGGAATGACAACCACAAGACACGACAGGATTAGAAACTTGAAACCCTACAGAGTTAAAATTTGAAGACTATTGGAAATATTTCATGTGCAAAACGAAAGTAGAAAAAGTAGATTGTTTAATGTGAACAAGCTTAGTAGAAGCCATTCTTTCTTTTTGCTATGAAGTGGCAAAGTCTTGCGTCATCTGGTTCCCACCTACTTCACCACCTATTATTTATTGTCTTGCTAGGCTTTCCTCCAGATCTGCGTGGTCTCTGCATTATTCTCTCTCTGCTCTTGGTACTCAGCCAAGGAGGTGCTGTGTTTGAAATGGATCCCCTAGCTTGCTGAACAACACCTACATCTTTATACAGTAAGTACCCACCTTGCAGAAAGAGTGCCTCAAAGTACTGGGTACACAACAACTTTGACTTACTGTACCTCTTGCTCCCTTCCTTGGTAGACTTTCAATTCTAAAATGAAGTTTACAAATGGTATCTCTTTGCGAGAAAGTCCCCCAGTCTATAGGCCATTCTTTCATCTTTCAATTTAAGCCCCCCTTTCACAATGGGACAATTCTATAGTCAGTAAATTTTCATCAACCCAAGACCTCTTATAATATTTCCAAGTATGTTTTGTGGAATCCTTGAATTAACGATTTTTGCACTGTATTTGAAGCCCAATAAGGCAGCTATGGAAACAACTTTAGTAGTATTAGAGTATTTGACATGGCATATGTCAGATATTTATAGGATTAATAATTATATTTTTAAAGAGCATCTAAGGGTATATAAGATTTTTTCTCAGTGATTAAACTGCTACATTTCACTTCCAAATTATTTAGTTGATAATTAAAATAAAATATATAATAGTCTGTCTTTTCTACATTTTAATTAGTTTTTTCATTTTGCTTGATTCATTACAGTGATGTAATTATTTTCACCCTCAAAGTCTATTGTTACAATAACAGATTATTAATTGATTTTAGCATCTTTAAACAAAGAAGGATAAAGATTTATTTATTCATTTAATCATCCATCAAATTAGTAAAAGTTTAACACAGGCTTTCTACACATGTTGATAGAATTTTCAAATGTATGCTTATTAAATAATAAAGTTAATACAAGTTTCTATAATGAAGACAGGTTGATTATAATTGTAAACCACACACTTATACACTTAGGACTTGTACAGCTTTTAATTTATCAAAGGAAATAATTAGCACACTGTGGCAGTCAGTGATGGAATTTATTCATTTGAAAGGCCGTGGGTTTCCTGTCATTAAAACTACATCATGTCCTGCCTTTTCTATTAAACTCCCTCGAAGGGTAGTAAGAAGTCACCAAGAGGAAATGAAGAGGTTTTTTGGCAATGTTCTCCTACAATGATTTAATACTGTTAAAAGATAGCAAGCCTATAATGTATGCCAACAAGTGTATTATAGAGGATGAGGGGCCCGATTACTATGTTACTTCTTTTATTTGAAGTTTCGTTTGTGACTCAATTAACTGCGATTTGCA
Organism: Arvicanthis niloticus; assembly: GCF_011762505.2. Classification (NCBI taxonomy): domain Eukaryota; kingdom Metazoa; phylum Chordata; class Mammalia; order Rodentia; family Muridae; genus Arvicanthis; species Arvicanthis niloticus. The sequence continues at coordinate 47,472,280 of NC_047673.1, forward strand.
AAGTTGTCTCAATAAATTTAAGCTACTTTTTGAAAGTTAACGTCCTTTTTTGGTTTTAATTGGTAATGCTTTTCTACAGCAAAGGGATAGATACAGATTCTATGACACAGTGTGAAGATTTATATTCCAAAGCCTATTACTTTTCTCCTGGGATGATCAGTAGCAACTTATTAGCCACGGAATCATTATAGTTAAAGCCCAAACACATTTCCCCGACTCTCTGAAGAATTCTTCAGGGAGATAAATAGCAAATCCTGATATTTGTTCTATTTAAATACGTCGAAGGGTTGATGTGAATCCTTGCCAAATGCGGGAATTATATATAGCTCCTACTCCTAATGAGTGTTATCCAGTTTGGAAAGATTTGCCTAAGGCCTAAAATAGGCCTGTGTGGGAGGCAGAATTGCCTCTCACATCCAGAAGTGGGTGGTCCTTTGAAGCCACAATCAATGGATAACTTGGGTAAAGGTTTTAGTCACAGAGCTCCACGAACGCCTTTGTAAGAGAAGGGGAATTCACACAACATCTCGGTGATTTGACCCAAATGTAAATAAACACTTGGTGTGAATGCTTCACTCAACTCCATATATTCCACTTGAATGGAATACACTGGGAAACAAAAATGCCACTATGCTTGCTTAAAAAGAAAGAAATGAGCAACATTGCAAACTCTGAATACCTGGTTATAGCTTAAGTCAAAAGAATACTTTTTAAGACAACACATCACACTTTTTATCAGGACTTGTAGGTAGTTCATGAATTTATTTTAGGCTAAATTGTATTAAGTATTGTTATATACAAAATATGAATTCTTATCACCCAACCTCTCCCATTATCAGGGATATCTTATCTGATTCCTTGTAAAACTGAGAATTTGACATTTAATACAACATTTTTAAAACGGCAATTTCATGATTAAAACATTCTCTTTTAAAAGTTTTGTTTTCAACACAGCATATATTTTATGGGATTTCTTTGTCTACATCATCAATTGCAAAAATTTTTTTCTTTGAGCCCCTTAAACTGGACAGTAAGATTGCTGCTGAGCTTGGAAAATTAAGATCTAAGATCAGAGCCCAGTGAGGTTCTCATATCGGTCTCCTTTAATTTGGAAAGGTAGAATGGGGCTAGAGAGAGACTCATAAAACAGCCTTTATGACTCTCTCCACGACAGATATGGAAGCCCATGCTCCAACCCCTTTGCCCAGCTTCTGCAACTGCATTTCCGCAGGAAAAAAGAGAAGGGATTAGAAAGAGGATAATGTAGTCTTAAATCACTCTTCTCGCTCCTTGCCTTCTCGTAGGAGCTCTAGACTTTTATGACATGGCCCTCATATTGTGTAGTGTGACACAACAGAAAACACAACTTGCTTGACCTTTCCTCAATAAAAAATAATTTTGTCTGACATCCTATAAACGCTATGCACACGTCCAAGCTAAGCTGAGTGTCTCCTCCAATTGGCCAAAAAGAAGTATTGTGAACGCATACAGTGCCACTAGAGATCTGTTTCAGCAGAGCTCATGAAGAACTGGTAACTTCACCTTTCTGAGGCACCATTCTGCAGCCTGAAGCAGACTGTCAATCATTAATGTGGATTTAAAAAACAAACAAACAAACAAAAAAACACAAGCATGGAGCATCGTGGCATGGAAAATAAAACATTATTTAAGTTGTCTTTGGATTCTTTTATGTGCTCAGTAAATTACAATTAGTGTTCTTAAAATAAAAACATCATTTGATGCATTATTCTAGTTATCCAAATTTGTGCCACACCAACTAGTTGACACGAGAGTAGTGAGTCTCTGGGGGTCATTAGAAGACCATGATGAGACTTACATGTTACAATAATTTTTCTCCAGAAAGTACAGCCAGTCCCCAAGCTCCCAGAACTACTTATCTGGGACATTGATGATGCCAAGAAATCAGGGCTTGTGTGTCTGAGCATGTGCAGAAAAGGCCTCACAATCTCTGCTCTCCACTGGCTTATGATTAGACCAGTCCAATGAGATGGAGTTAGGAGAATCCATGACTCATGGCTAGTTAACATACTTTTTACGTACACAGTTCCTCTGCACGTCTGCATACTCTGCTACGAGCAAATAAACACAAAGCCTATATTAACAGGTCTGGGTTATGTGTCTGTTTCTTATAAAATATTCCATACTATGTACCACCCAGTGGTTATCAAAGTTTAACGAAATTGAAGACAGTATCCTTAAGTACCCCACCCTTCAGTTTCTAGCCTTGTTTCTAGGCCAAAAAGAGATTTTTGCCATCCAAAATGAAAAAAAAATAGTTTTACAATATATTATAAAACTAATTGTTTCTTCTGATTAACATATGAGTATCTCTCCAGTCCTTGTAACATAAATAAAAACTTTACAGCAAAATGTCATAATCTATATTTTTCCAGTGATTTAAAATTATTACATTATAAATAAGGACTTAATTATTTTATAAAACACAGCACTGATCAAAAATAGAAAAACCTAAGTTTTCTATGTAGAAATGTAGTTTCATATGTGCTCTTAAATGTTTTATGCCTTAGTTTCTCTCCTGTCAGTATGGCTAAAAAAGGGCAGAAAGATGAGGAGACCAAAAATAATTATTTCTATAATTGACTTAAATCTAAATTTTTACCATCAATATACACAGAAATCAGATATTCTGTCACAACATATACATACATGCACACATATACAAACAAACAAACAAAAATCAGAATTCTTTTTACTTACATAGCAGGAAATAAATCAAATCTAGTTTAGTTTATAAAGCAAAGTATGAATAGACAAGAATTATTGTCTAAAGGCTTGGTATTGTATATTATAATAGCATACTATAAGTTATGTTTGCAAGTTATTATTTTCCTGAATATAACAGTGGTTCTATCCTCTATAAAGCTGAATATGTAAAATGCACACACACACACACACACACACACACACACACACACACACACACACAAACCCTGTTAAGATTTGTAAAATACTTAAAAGACCTTGTCCACACATACATTGTAGTGGTTTCAAGTTCCTAAAGCATGCTGAGTAGATCTGGTCTTAAAGAAAAGCAATCCTTCATCAATTACGGTCAAAGATTCCCAAACTGAAACACATGTGAATGACTATCATTCGAGGAGCCAGTCCCCCTAGCTGGGTGGGGGCGGGGCAGGGAAGAGGAGATAAATGACCCACATGATTGATTTCAACTAAGACCAAAATCTTGGAGGACAATTATTGGATTTACTGTTTGTTTTTTCAATGTTTTGGAAGTTGGGAGGCAAAAAAAAAAACCTCCCAAAATCAGAGAGGTATGTATCAGCTAAAAACAAATAGTTTACATAGGTGCACAAACACATATTACACATACATGATACATATATTACATAAATATAATACACATATATTAAATATATATGGTGTTTTTCTAAAATTTTTAAATTTATCTTACTTGACACAAAGCATTGGAATTCATCCCTGGTGAAATTGTCTGCCATTAAACTTAAAGCTGAGCTGGTCCAAAGCAGTTTGGTCCATATTTACACATACCTAATATATATATTTTAAAGTCTGAGTTAAAGTACTTTAAGTTTGCAGTCATCTTCCTCATTTGCCCTTTCTTTCAGAAAAGCTAATTCTTTCCATTTTGTCCAAAGAGTGGTATTACATCTAATTAACATATCTACTTGTCTGCCCCTATAACTGACAAATGCTAAATGCTTTATCAGTCTGGCACCAAAAATGATGTTGTCTCAGGCTTTCCCAGACTGCCCTGTCTGAAACGCTACATGAAAAGCTTTAATGATCATATATTAGGTGGGAACTTTAACCTTCTTTGTCCCAGGTCAATTGAGTAGGTAATTAGAAAAGTCAGCTCCACTTGTAATCCACTCAAAAGGAAACTTAGATTTACACAGCTTTTCGGTCATAGAAAGAGTACAGGGCTCTGTAGAAAAGCAAAACAGGACACAATTATACTGGGTATCACTTTCCATTTATTTAATGATACTGGGTAAAATATTAAAAGAAGAACAAAAGATATAGCATTTACAAAAAAAACCTTATATTGTATGCTTTTCTCAATAGAGGAGAAATTAAATTATCAATTTAAATATAAATGAGTAAGTTATTGAGAGTTGATTATATGCCTGAAACTACATTAATTATTTATATATGCATACCCCAAATATCATTTTATTTATTCTCAAAACAGGCAGACACTTATAACCACATGATGGCTAATACTTGCACAGTAGTACAGTTAGCTCTCCAGACCTGGTACCTCACAGAGTCTACCACTTATTAACTACATAACCTAAAGCATTACATAGTGAGTTCACTTCCTGATACATCAGATTTTTCCATCCTTAAAGAAATGATACAGTGTCTACTTTATAGGAATGCCGTGAGGAGCAGAAAATTGTTTGAATACTGTTCCATGGGAGGAGTTTTATATTGTTATTTCTCAGATAATAAAACAGAGTCTGTAAGAGGTTTTAAAATTTGTCCAATCACAGTTAAGTGGCAGGACAGAGGTCTGGACCTGCCTGTTCTTCTGGAGCTTACCAATTAGTTTTTTGGTTTTGGGTTTGTTTTTTTTTTAAAGCAGAGAAAATCAGATGTACATCCCCGTGATTTAGAAGTGGGACATAGGAACATTCAATACTTTCCAGTGGTAAAGCAAGAGATAGGCTTCCACCTTAACAGAGTACTCCTGGGGGTGTATGGAGCAAGGCAGAAGCTTCCAGCTATCTGGAGGAAGAGATAGAGTTGTGGATATATGTTCCAGGACAGGCTCAGATGCAGATGGCACACACAAGCCAATCCTACATAGCCACCATGTCACTCTTTCACTGTGGCTGACAGTTGAAATCACATGCAGGACTGATCATATTCCCTCAGGGCCAAAAGACGGAATCTCAAAAATTAGAATTATCTTCCAAAGCATGTAACACTCCAAACATACCAGCTTCTGCAAGTGAGTTTCTTTAAAGTATGTATAATAATTTTAAACTATATTGCTTTGAGGCTAGTGTCAATTTTCTCTATACAATCAGTGAGACCTGACATAGTCTGGCCCTGGCTATTCTAAGTATCTTTTTATCTTGCAACAGCCTTATCCTCCTCCATCCATTTAGGGGCCCTCTCGAGCCACGGGGCTTTTAAAGATGTTCGGCCCATTGTTTAGAACACTCTTTTACGACTAAAATATCCTCTACCAACTTTAGTATCTCAGCTCAAGAGTCACTTGCTAAAGGAAGCCCTGTGTCAAAAAAGAACGTTTTAGAGAACCATTTCGGGGGGGTGGGGGGGGAATAAGTGAGCTGAGGAAATGTAACCATTTGGTTTTTCTATGTCCATCCCAGTTCTCAAATAATGACACAGAGGCGTACTTATTTATGAATAAATGCCTAGACCTTGAACTAGACTTGTTCTTCCCAAGCAGCTTGTAACTCAATTATTCCGTTTATACTATTCTATGTCTGTCATATGGGAGTTACTTCTCAGTTTCAGACTTCTGACTTCCTCCAAGCGAGTCAGTATGGCGAATCTTTCTGTGCTAGACTATTTCCCAGAGTTCCTCTCTTTCTCTGCCAGATGTCCCACCATTTAATCCAGCCTCCGTTTATTGGCCAACAACATTTGAGTGACAGGCGGTACTTCCACACAGTAAACAAGAGATTATTTACTCTCATGTAAAGAGACTAAAGGAGAGAAAGGAGAACAAGGGGACAAGCGAAAGCAATCAGAAATGCATATGAGTAAACTAGCACATATACATAAATAAATATATTTATGAATTGATTTATATTTATATAAACTATATACTATATACTATATAAATAAAATGTTTATAAATAAATACATGTATTTAATAAATGCATGTATTTAACAAATAAATACATGTGCTTAACAAATAAATTATAAATAAGAGTATATTTATAAATAAATAAATACATGTACAAAAATAAAAACCTTACAATGAAATCCATTAATTTGTATGATGAATATATGCTAATAAATGAGCCCCATTTTCTCCTCTCTTTTTCCTCATTTTCTTTCCTGTTCTTCCTTCCCTTTGCCTTCCTTTCTCCTTCCTTTTTCTCTCTTTTCTCTAAATGTGTTCTAATAGATTGTATTATTTGTTCATTAAGCAAACTGCCCTATTTAGCAATTACTTAATCCTGAGAATGCTTAAGTGAAGACCAGTTCCTGCTTGCACCATTCCTTACCTTCCTTAATGTAATTCACAGCCCTTCCCCAGCAAGCCTGTGAGCTCCAGGACCTGCAGCCAAGGATAACGTTGATGTTTATTCGTTTCAGTTGTTCCCTCTGAATCTTCCATAAACTCCAGCGTATGGAAGTAATTAATGAACATCTACTAAACAAGTTACAAATAAAGTACTTAGAATGAAATTTAACGTTAGCTCCTATTGTGGTTTGAACATATAATGTTCCCCACAAACTGGATTGATTCCTCAGTTCCTAATTGGTGGTCAAGCTTATATTGGGAGGTGGTGACTACATAAAAAAATGTGGGTCAGTAGGAAGGTCAGGATTGGTCCTTAGATTCTTGATCGTTCTCTACTTCCTCTCCACCCTCACCGGCAGAGTCACATTGTCCACACACTCTCACCAGTATGTTCTGCCCAGACACATGGGGCCGAGCCACCATGGTCTGAAACCTTTGAAACTGTGAGCCCAAGTAAATCTTCTGTTTCTGTTAGGTATTTGGTCACGTTAAGGGGAAAAGTAGCTCTTTTAGCCAGGATACTCCTAAAGTAGTTTGAGAGAATATGAAAATATAAATTCCCAAACATTATCTAAAGATAGAAAAAACTGGAACCCACCTGTCAAGACTTCTCCATAGCTAACTCCTGTGTGCCCCTTCATGAACATGATGAACTGTTCAGCGGAGAATTCTGAGAGCATGAGGCTGTAGAGATTTCTAAACTTCCCAAAAAGTAAAGAAGCAGGTGAAAGTGTGTGTGTGTGTGTGTGTGTGTGTGTGTGTGGTGTGTGTGTGTGTGTGTGTGTGTGTGTGTGTAAACAGAGAAGGGGTATATACTTTGAATCATGCCTTCTGATAAACAAGCACTGAGCCACGCATAACTTGTGTTCTTTCTCAAAAGGAAAGACAAAACAGAATTCCATTCTCTAGAATATAAATCATTTGCTACTTGAACTTGTTATGATAACCAAACAACAAAATAACTTTAAATTCTTAAATGAAATAAACAAGCAGCCAGAGCACGTGTAATTAAATCTGGCACCAAAAAGAATGGAAAATATTAGATTATGCAAATATTAATTAGTGGGAATGAAATTGACACAAAGATCAAAAACACAGCAAAAACTGAATAGATGAGTGAATAGCCCATAGAAGATATGAAAAATATTTCAACTGTATCAAGCACCAAAGATCAGAAGCAGATAAAAGTTTTCTAAGGACAATGTTCACTCATTGATATAAGAAGAATTCCAGATCTTATCAAAATTAAATTAAACAAGCAGAATAAAAGACCAGAGCCCAAACCAGATGTGGAGTCTCTAAGCCAGAAAGGAGTGATGGAAAATAAGAGAAGCAGAATTGTGGTGAGTGTAATAAGCAAGGCCTGCGGAAGCCCTATTTGCTCTTCAGAATCACTCACTCCAATACCAGATATCCTCCCAAAAGACAGAGAACTCAAAACTCATAGAGGACTGGGTCAGGGTATAGCCTGTGGTAGGACACTTGCCTAGCAGGTGTGAGGTCCTGGATTTGATCTGTAGTGCTACAAGAAGAGGAAATAAAATCATGATACAAGCCCACAGGCAGAAACACTGCACTGGAAAGTGATTTACTGCTGCATTCCAGCTAAAGCACACCAGTTTCTTAAGCAAATGAACTTACACAGAACCATGCAATTTGGTTGGAATTATAACATCTATTACACCAGAGTGCTTTCATAGATACTAATAGCATGAAAGGGACTTCCATATTAATAAAATTAAGTATTCTTTCTATAGCTTGACTCCTTTTATTATGATCTACATATACACTTTGGTTTGTCTAAGCTTTTGTTTTTTAATTGAAATGTATTCACTTGGAAATTTAGGTAAAAATCTAAGTTTAAAGTTTATATAAAGTTTATTTCTGGACTCACCAAAATGTCATGCACCATATTGTTTTCTTTGTATAGTTTCCTCGACAAGCTCAGAAAGTGCCTTTTCTCTGTGTGTACAGTGAACACTTAACGTGTATGCATATATGGGGTGTGCATGTGTGGAGGCAGGGATTCATATGAGCTGTTTTCCTGAATCCTTTTTTTTTTTTTTTTTTTTTTTTTTTTGAGACAGAGTTGCTCACGGAATCTGGAGTTCACCTATTTAACTAGCCTTGCTAGAAAGCATGTTCTTGTGCTTTGCTTCTCTTACCCTCAGTATGATTGACATACACACTCATGTTCAATTTCTACATGAGTGCACTTTACCACTAAGTGGTCTCCCCAACCATGGAAGTAACACTCCCACTCTTCTTTGATGTCAGTTGTCTTCTCTTTTAGAAAGAGTAGAAAAGAAACTTTGGAATTCTATCTGTTTTGCTATTGTTGTTGTTGTTTTTGTTTTTGTTTTTGTTGTTGTTTGTTTGGTTTGGTTTTGGTTTTGATTTTTTTATGCTTAAAGTGAGACAGACCAAAAATAAAAGAAACAAACAAAAACATACAAAAAAAAATCACGTTTCTCTAAATACTTTCCAATTCATTGTAATTGTCCAGGTAAGCCTCTGTAAATGATATGCACTTCAAATAAGATTTTAAAATTCATTTTATTGTAGAATCATTCTAGTTGAATAAGACATACTAAATAATGTATTTACTACAAATGCAAATTAATTAATGTTTAAAAAAGTATTACACCACAACATAAATTCCTCCTGGGAAGTGTGTGTGTGTGTGTGTGTGTGTGTGTGTGTGTGTGTGTGTGTGTGGTGTTTATATAGTTTACATTAGTTTTGCTTAGTTACTGATTATCTGAAGTTTTTTTCCTAACTTATATTTAGGAACATTTTCACTTCCTGAGGAACTTCAGCTTCACTGTGACTCCCCCTTTCAAGACTTTAAACATGTTGCTATTTCCAGTTCTCATTCCTTATGTAAGGACCTTGCAGGTCACCACCACACCTTATCAGTAAGTTAAAAAGATGGACAAACTGAAAAGTCAAAAGCTCTTCTTAGACTGGACTCCAAGAGTAAGAGAGGTGAGGGCTGTAGACACAGGACTTGTGCCATGCTTTTTTTCTCTGTAATAGACTATCAAACAGAATGACATATGAGGAAGGGCTTACTTCAGCTTATGGTTGCTAGGGAATTTTAGTTCATCATGGTGGGAAAGCATGGTCTAACTCACTGTGGTGGAAGATGAAATAAAGATTCTGCACATCACAGCAAATAGGACTCAGAGAGCACAAGATAGAACCAGATCTTGAAGGCCTGACACAGTAACTCTCCTCCTGCAGCCTTCAAAACAGTGTCATAAGGCAAACAATTTATCTTGCCTCACCCACTTCTTCCTTGTAGTTTGCCCAACAAACTTGGGGGACCAGGGCATGGTAGAAACTATGACCTGGGCAATCAAACAGATTCAAAACAACAAAATGCCCATTTCTATGACATCTTCAAAAGAGATGTATTTAATTTTGTTTTAAGCACATTAGTGTTTGGCCTGAATGTTTAAGTAAATATACCATGAAAATACAGTGCCAGAAGCAGGTGTTAAATCTGCAAGGTGAACCAATGCCAGAGTGTCATCGACTGTCTGTTGGTTTATACTTACACTTTTTCCAAACATCATGTATCCTCTCAAGCATCCACCACAACCAAACATCACATGCACTTTCACCAGGAAGCTTCTAGAGAAACATGCCTATTCTCTGCAAGACACCTGGAATTGGAATTACAGAGAATTGTTATCTGCCACGTGGATGCTGAGAATTAAACCTGGTCTCAGAAAGCATAATATGTGCTTTTAACTGCTGAGCCTTTATCTCTACCCATTTATCTCATCCCATTTATCTCTAAGAACTTACTAGGGTTTTCACAAGAAATATCGGGGACCATATTCTTATAATTATGGCAGGGAAAGAAAAAACACAAGCTTTGGATCCACCTGGGCAGGGCATCAGAGGAACCCATTCAAGTGAGTTTATAGGCTTATATTTTTCAAAACTATTTTTTTTCTTTTTTTTTTCTTTTATACTCCAGATTTTATTCCCCTTCCGGTCCACCCTCTGACTGTTCCACATCCCATACCCCCTATCTCCACAAGGATGTCTCCACTCTGCCTCCCCACCCCACCAGACCTCTAAACTCCCTGGGGACTCCAGGTTCTGAAATGCTTTAACCTCCCTTATCAACCAAAGACAGGGAAAAATTGCTAATAGGATGGGGGGGGGAGGGCATGGACAAGTTGAGAAGTAGCTCTGTGGGGCAATTCTAATCTCCATTTACTGTGGTCTAGTCCACTAGCAAAACATCAAACAGAAATCAGTAGCAGCAACTTGATCTAGAAGAAATCGAGAGGCTCTCCTGATTGGCATGAGTCTACTGAAACATCAAGATGAAGTTGGAACACCACCAGAAGTACTTTGGTGCTTTTCTCTCTATGAAGGCACGACAAGGGAAGATCAGCAAAGAAAGCAAGGTGAGACAGTGCTAGAGCATCATCAGTAAAGACCAATGTCAACTAAAACCAGTGAAAACTAAGGAAGACTAGCAAGGTGAACCAATGCCAGAGCGTCATCCACTGTCTGTTGGTTTATACTTACACTCTTTCTAAACATCATGTGTCCTCTCAAGCATCCACCACAGCCAAACATCACATGCACTTTCACCAGGAAGCTTCTAGAGAAACATGTCTGTTCTCTACAAAACATCCTCCCAGGTATGTATTTCAGCAAAACATTCTCTCAGAAAACCATTTCCAGAAAAGCATCACTTGACAAAACCGGGTCCTCATTGAAACCATAAATTCCCACTTCAAGAGCCTGACCCTCTTGGGTGTTATCAAAGTTGAAGTGACCAACTCCAGCCCCATCTTGCTGTTCTGCCCCACCACTGCTTTAGAGATGCAGGAGCTGAAAAAATGTTTGTAATGGTCAAAGCCCAGTAGCATGGACTCACTGGAAGTTGAACCTCTGATAAGGCTAGAGAATGCTTCTTATCCCCCACTTCACCACTTCCTGTCCTGCTACTTCAAAAACTAGATGGAGAATGATGGGTTTGAAGCTGCAGTGTGCCATACAGCCAGGACCTGCCTCCAAAACAAAATACTGTAGTAAGTAGGCAAAACTAGAAGTTTAGAGAGATGTTTGTAAATAAATAAAGCTAATGCTTGGCATGGTGAGTAACACCTATCACTCTTGGGTGGCTGAAATAGGATGATTTGCTGGAAGTTTGAGGTCAGCATGGACTAAGATAGTGAGTTTTAGGTCAGCCTCAGCTATACAGTGACACCCTGTGTCAAAAGAAAATCACATAACAACAAGAACAAAAAAAAGTAATTAGGAAAACAAATGAAAATACATATAATACAATAACTGAAAAACTAAATATACATAAATAAATGTGATTTTTATGTAGCGTAATTTTATATTATCTTTTAAATATATATGCATTCATATTTTTGAGACAGAGTTTCAGTCTAAATACCAGATTTGCCTGAAGCTTGCTACTGTACCCCAGGCTAGACTAAAACTCATAGTAATCCATGAGCACTGGAATACAGGTATTAGACACTGTGCCTGGAAAGCACACAGTTTTCTAAAATCCTTTTTTAAAAAAGAAAAGATACAAATTAAAAAAAAATATGAACCATGCTTGTTTTCAAGCAGAAGGGATAGAGGCAAAGCAACACACTACCATTTCTATCTGTGAGCTGAATCAAAAAACAATCAGGTATATGTTCTGGAAATATTTATTGAATTACTAGCTTGTGCCAGGCAAGAAAATGTGAACACTAAAGAAGATAGAGTGATTAAAACCATAGGAGAAATGGTTTCATTCTCACTAAAGTGGAAAGTAGAGTTCATGGCTGACCATGAGGTTAAGATAATTGAGAATTAATGTATAATATATTATATATATTGTATATAATATATATTAATATATATGAAACAATCCTTGCTTTTTTCTTTGAATTCTAGAGCAAAAGTAGAGAAGATAGAGGGACCTCAAGATGAAGGAGGATGACTGGTGATGTGGCTCAAGTGACAAAGTCTCCACCTGGCATATGCAAAGCCCTGAGAATTCCATCCTGAGAATAAGGGAAAGGAAAGGAAAGGAAAGGAAAGGAAAGGAAAGGAAAGGAAAGGAAAGGAAAGGAAAGGAAAGGAAAGGAAAGGAAAGGAAAGGAAAGGAAAGGACTACAAATGTATGGAAACAACAGAAAGGTCCTGGAGTTAATTCATGAATTGGGAGTAGAACTCTAGAAACAAAAACCTTGATACAGACAGGTGCCACAGAACACAAGCAAATTCTCTAAAAGAGTGAAACAGTGAGTGAAGACCAGAAGCACAGTGGGGTTACTTATGGAGACCACATTTATTCTATCTAGTAGAGTTGAACCTAATTGGAGAGAAAAACATTAACCTGCCACACCCCCCTCTGACCCAGAAACTCAAAAGTTATTTTTAAAATATAATTAGTATTTTGAGACAACTAAGAAATGGCTGAAGCATCTAATGTCATTGACTTTTTTTTTTTTTTTTTTTTGGTTTCCCATTTCTTGTAAGTACAGCATAATTCTCTTATTATCAAGTGACGGCAACACTCTTCAACTGGGTGCCATGTTCTCCTGGGTTTCACATTCCTTTTCAGTTAGCAAATCTGTCAATTAAATAGGCACACTTAAATGGCTCATCAACAATCAGAGGATTCTTCCTGAAGCATAGGCACTCCATCTGAGCCTGTTGATTTCCAGTTCTCTGCCTTGGTCCTTGCTTAAAAGGAATGATTGGTGCCTGAAGTACAAAGACACTGGCTTGTTTGTTTGGGCAGTAATTGTCTCTCTTCCTTGAAAGGAGCCCTTAAATTGCTTCTATGTTTAGAAACAAGATTGCTCTGTTGTTGCTATTGGTCAGAGAGACTTACCTCTTAGAGTTGCTATTTGCCTGAAGAATAGACAACACTTGTTGGACACAAGCTAAAGACACAAGAACCCTTATTTGAATGCATGCCTATTGAGGCCATTATGATTTTTCTATGAGAACATTAATTGTGGGGGTTTTACTGCCCACTAACACTTTGACTAAACATAATGAAGATATCAGTTTCTGGGTTTTTTATTTGTTTGTTTGTTTGTTTGTTTGTTTTGATTTTTTTCAGAGCTGGGCATTCATCTCCAGGCCTTTAAGCATGCTAACAAGTACTGCACTAGTGAGCTGTATCTCCTACCAAGTTTCTGATTTATTTGATTGAATGAAGAGAATTTATTTGTTAAAGAAAAAGGCTCTTGAGTCAACATTCAAAAAAAAGTAAATCCCAACTTAATAACCCTCAGTTACACAGAGAGGAAAATAGAGTCAGTCGCATTTAATATACATATGGCTGTGACTGAGAGAGTTCATAGGTCATTCATACATACCTTCCTCAGAGAAAGCCACCAGAATACTGACTCATTCTAGCAGCTAGAATCTCTCTTGATGGACATCAAGAGTATTTTTCAATCTGTGACCTAACTCAGCCACACGTTAGAGCTTCATTATTCAGTAAGTACCTTCCATTAATGTAATCTTGGCCTAGATTTTTAAAAACTCAGATAGCTTCTTCTCTATTTACATTAAACATATGTTCCCTGGCCTCTGTACCAGAAAAGTTTCCCTATTAAGAAAGAAGGGGCTGTATCTCAATTTGAGCCAATCACTGAACCTCCTTTTCCTCAGGTTCTTCTCCATTTTTTTGTTCCTGCAGTTCTTTTAGACAGGAAAAATTCTGGGTCAGAGTTTTTGACTACGGGATGGAAACCCCTCCCTCACTTGATGCTCTGTCTTTTTACTGGAGGTGGACTCTACAAATTCCCTCTCCTGACTGGGCATCCCAAATTATGATCCAGCTCAGGGAGAGGTCCCAAGGCCTAACACTATTACTATTATGCCATGGTGTGCTTACAAACAGAAGCCTATCATGACCGCCCTCCGAAAGGGCCAACAAGCAGCTGAGTCAGATGCAAATATTTACACCCAACCAGTGGACAGAAGCTGATGACCCTGTGGTTGACTAGGGAAACACTGCAAGAAGCTGAGGAGGAGGGGTCTTATAAGAAGACCAGCAGTCTCAATGGACCCCTGAAATCCCTCAGACACTGGACCACCAACCAGGCAGCATACACCAGCTGATATGAGGCCCCGAACACATATATGGCAGAGTATATGTCAGGTCTGGACTCAGAGAAGATGTACTTAACCCTCGAAAGACTTGGAGCCCCAGGGAGTGGGGAGGTCTGGTAGGGTGGGGGTGGGGTGGGGTGGGGACATCCTCTTGAAGATGGGGGGAGGAAGTGTTGGATGTGGAGAAGTCAGAGGGTGGACCAGGAGGAGGATAAAGTCTGGACTCTAAAAAAATGGTTAAAGAAGAAATTTAAAAAAAAAAAAAGGGGGAGGGAAAAACCATGAAACAGTGTATACACAAACTGACTATAGAGATTTTTTATTTTATCATGAGCAACTTCAACATACTGTCCTTTGAATTTGTGATAAACAAAAATGTTACTCAATGTCTTAGACAGATAAATCCTCTAGAAAAAAATTTGATGCAGAATAATGTAAGACTCCCCATGCCAAAATTAAAGCTCTCTAGACTTGTTTACATTCGAAATTGGAAAGCATTGTCCTCCTCAAGATGAAATGAAATTGTTACAGCCTTTCCTTTCCCATTCACTCTGACACCCTCCCTGCCCCTCCACGAATAGCCTTCCCTGGCTCAGCCAATGGCAGCCTTATTTTCCTAATGCCTCAGACATAAGGACATAGGATTATTTTTGGATCTTCTCCTCAATCTATCTGTCAAGGCTGTTGGCTTTGCTTACAGACTATGTTCAAAGTCTTTCCAGGTCTTTCATTGGATCGTTTTCAGCAGCCTCTAACCTAGTCTTTCTAAATCTCTCTGTTCTCTAGTCTCCTCTTGAAAGGCCATATTCCACTACCATTATTCTGTTATTGATAAAAGTGAAAGTCTACTATGGTCTCATCAGCTCTGAAACATTATCTATCACCATTTGCCCTCGGCTCCTTCCTTTCCACTCATCTTCTATTTCTTCAAACACATAAAGTGTCTTCCAAGAGATTTTGGACTTGCTGTTCTCATAGCCAGGAATACTCTTCATTCAAATGATCATGTGGTAATGCTTCCTTTCTCTCTTAAGACCTCATCTCAAATATAACATCACCAAAGGAAGGCCAGTTTCAGCACCCATATAAAACAATTACAGCCTTCTATTACTTCACACCTTACCATTCTGCCATGCCTTATTCTCTTTATAGCAGTCATCATCCTTACAATATAATTACTTATTTTATGTCTCCCTTGATTTATGGTTCATAGTAGTTACTTAATAAACATATGGAACATATGTTTAAGAAACATAAGAAAAATAAAATGGTTTTGTCTTCTGTATTTCCTATAGAGCCATAAATAGCCTATTTACAACATCTATATTCAATCATCCAAGAGCACAACTTCTACAAAAGTATTCACAAAAGCTTGCATTGCAGCCATCAGTCTGAGATCAGGGACCCAGGTAGGAAAGCTGGAGAAAGGACTGGAGGAGCACAGGGGAATTGCAACCCCATAAGAAGAACAAAGTTGGCTGGCTAGACCACCCAGAGCTCTCAGGGACTACACTACCAACCAAGGATTGTACAAGTAGGGATCCATAGCTCCAGATACATATATAGCAGAGGATGGCCTTATCTGACATAAATAGGAGGGAAAGCCCTTGGTCCTATGGAAGAAATGTGATGCCCCAGTAAAGGGGGATTCTAGAGTGGTGGGGTAGGAGTGGGTGAGGGGTGGAGGAGCACCCCCATAGAGGCAAAGGGGAGGGAGAAGAGGGCAGATGGGGGGGCTGTAGGGGGGATATCATTTGAGATGTAAACGAATAGAATAATTAATAAAAATAAAATTTATGAGATATGAATTGAAACAAAAAATGAAGGGGAAAAACAAGACGCTAAGACCCTCTTCTCTAGCCACACCATATATCTGTTACTACAGTGTTTCTTGGGGCATATTTATCCTTCTTTGCTAAGGGAAGCTGTTGTTTTCTTTTCCTGTCTTTAACTCTTGGTGCACCCAGACACAGCAAATGGACACGTGGGGCTGTGCAATCTGTGAGCTGATTGTAGGTGTGGCATGAGGGACAGTAGCACTGTGTAGGGGTAAAGGTCCCATGACACAGGATCTCTGGGGAATTATGCTCTATTAATTAGAGATTGCCAAAAAGTCACAAGATGACAAAAATATGGAAAAAAAAGATTAAGTACATAAACATAGGGAAAATAGTGCTTAGGGTTTTTTCTTTTTAAATCAACTACATGTCTGAGTAGTTGCCCACTTATAAATTGTTCACTGTTTAGCATACGGATAACAGGTATATGGATCTTACCCGCTTGTGATAAGTGCAGGAGTTTGTAAGAGAATATGGAAAGTAAATCTAATCAAAACAACACCTGGAAATAAGAGCAGATTTTAGTCTAAAACCAGTTATCCAACTCTTACCTCAAATTCTCCAACATATCGTTTCCTTCTGGTAGGAGGGAAAAGACTAATAAAAATCATTTTAATGTGGCTAAGATGTTTGTAACATTTTGGGGCACTCGTTTCCTCTAGAAATGCCAGTGTTTCATAATTACATTAGAAGCTGGTATCAAAGTTACTCTTTTTAGCTTTATGAAGTACACACTGGGGTTCCTATATGCCATGTGGACAAGTGGAGGCAACAATTGTTAGGATCCACAAGGTGCCCTTCTGAGGGTCTGCAGTTTCACAGCCCATTGACAGAGAACCACATGGAGGAGAAGACTGAGGCAGGGCATCAGGAAAACAGTCACCAGTTATGAAGCTGAGGACTGGGAGTAGACCAGCATATATTAGTCTGTGTTTTTGAAATGAATCTTTAAATGACAAATAAATTGAAGATAAGAACAAATATAAAGAAAAAGACTAAAAATAGAATTCACAGGTAGACAGCTTCTTTTCGTTTTTTTTTTTTTTTTTTTTTTTTAACTTCTCTCAAACCATAGTGAAAGATAATGAATATGTGTGTCCCAGCAGCAGGCTCACAGTTGGAAATAGAAAATATGTATCTAAATCTGCAAATGTGAACTCAGCCAGACTCATAATTTGAAAGTTCTAAGTGCATGTACCTTGTGCTAAGGAAGAGTATGCATCTTCTGGTATCTGTTTGGTTCCTAATGTGGACTCTCAGTAAGGCAGAGACTTACTCGAAGACAGTCTGTACTCCTGCTATTTCTGAAACCTCTGTGTCACTGCTAGGACTATATGGGTGGCATTAATGGGAACAATAAGTGCCTTGTGTTGAATGAAGGACCATAGCTAAACACTGCACATTTTTGTATGTGTACCATTATATGCAGTTCATTTGATGTTTCTGTGAGGTACACTTATTTTCTCCAAGTTCTAAATAAAAATATTCAGCATCAAAGATATGAAATAACTTTCCCATAAGCATGTAAGTACTAGGCAGAGCACTCTAAAATAGCTGGCCCATCATGCCTTTCTAATTTACAACAATAGTCGTTTTACACGGTTAAACCATGGGAAGTGTAACAAACACTCCATCAAACCCAAACTAAATTTATGCAATCTATGCCAGGATACTCCTAGTATAACGCTAAAAGTACTTGAGGCTGAGAAGATAGAAAACCTGGCTAGCATCCAGCAAATGTTTAATGTTTCTTGGTTCAATTCCCTGAAAGAAGGGGGGGGGGGGAAGAAAACAGGAAGGGAAAGAGAAAAAAAATTACCCAAGTGTGATAGAGCACACCTATAATCTCAGCACTGGACATGTGAAGTCCAAAGGATCAGGAGCTTGAGGGCAGCCTGAACTTGATCCCATATTAAAAACAAAAAGACAGTATTGGCAAGGAACACACAACACCAGATTTTAATGTTCATTTAACTCTACATGCTGCCATTAATTAGATGGATATTCAAAACAAAGAAACTTTATAGATTAAGAACTGCTCATTCATTTTCACATATGTATCTCCCTTTGGCCTTATGAAAGAATTAGGTTTAAAAATTTTTTCTTCGTAGTGTTTGACAGATTTGAAACACTATTCATTCATATGACATATATTTATTATGAGTAAAAGCACTGAGAATTTCTTACAAAATTTTGTCCCTAAAAGGAAAGGTAGGTTTTGCAACAATGGTAAGGAATGTGTTTAAGATAATCTAACTGAAGAGGTCTTTGTGGATTCACGCCATGGTAAGAAATCAAAGGGTTTAAGTTAATCACTCAGGAATTTCTATTAAAATGTTATAGACTGAATTATATGAAGAAAAAAGTAGAGAAAATTGGGGGATCTTAACTAGGTATGGGGTAGACAATACAAAGAGAAGTAGGGAAAAGTGTAAATCACACTAAGATGTTCGAAAATCCATACAGATTCATGCTATTTTATATTTACCTACAATTGTATATAATGCATATGAGTATATGTGTGTATAGTTTAAAATAAGCTATACCACTTGGCCATAGACTATCCAACAAAAACCCAGTACCAGGTAGGACAAACTTCATAGCCAGCTGGGATGCTTAGGGACCACAACAATGATCACCACAGCAAGCTATCCCTAAAGGTAGGTGATAAGTATTCCTGGTTGTCAACTTGATTACATCTAAAACCTAAATGACTGAGTATATTTGTGAGGGATTTTTTTTTGTCAATAAAAGTGGACTTCAGCAAATTTGCTGTATATAAAATCGACTCAAACAAAACAGTAGCCTTCCTCTATAGCCACTTTGCTGAAGTGTTTATCAACTGTAGGAGTTCTCTGGTAGATTTTTTTGGGGTCACTATGTATACTATCATATCATCCACAAATGGATTTAACAGTTATCTACAGAACATTTCACCCTAAATCAAAAGAATATACCTCCTTCTGAGCACCTCATGGTACCTTCTCCAAAATTGACTATATAATTGCACACAAAACAGATACAAAAAAAAAAACCCTAAAATAATCCTATGCATTCTATCAGATCACTACGGACTAAGATTTTTCCTCAATAACAATGAAAACAACACATAACCCAAATACTCATGGAAACTGAACAACTCTCTACTCAATGATAACTTGGTCAGGGAAGAACCAGAAAAATTAAAGAGTTTCTAGAATTAAATGAAAACTAAGGCACAATATATCCAAACTTATGAGACACGATGATAACAGTGCCAAGAGAAAAATTCATAGCAGTAGGTGCCTTCATAAAAAACTTGGAGAGATCCTACACTAGCAACTTAACAGCACACATGGAATCTCTAGAACAAAAAGAAGCAAACATACTGAAGAGGAGTAGACACTAAGAAGTAATCAAGCTCAGGACTGACACCAACCAATAAGAAACAAAAAGAACAATGTAAAGAATCAACATAAACAAGAACTGGTTCTCTGAGAAAATCAACAAGATAGATAAACGGACTAAAGAGCACAGAGACAGTACCCAAGTTAACTAAATCAAAAAAGAAAAAGGAGACATAACAACAGAAACTGAGGAAATTCAAAAAAAAATCATCAGATCTTAGTACAAAATTCTATACTTACCAAAAGCAATCTGCAGATTCAATGCAATTCCCATCAAAACTCCAACTCAATTCTTCACAGAGATGGAAAAAGCAATTCTCAATGTCTTATGGAAAAACAAAAAACAAAACAAACAAACAAAAAAGATGATAGAGAAAACAATTCCCTACAATAAAAGAAATTCTGGGGGAATTACTATGCCTCACCTTAGGCTGTACTACAGAGCAATAGTAATAAAAACAGCATGGTATTGGCACAGAGACAGGCAGGTTGATCAATGAAATAGAACTGAAGATCCAGAAATAAACCCACATACTTGTGGACCATTGATCTTTGACAAAGAAGCCAAAACCATGGAGTGGAAAAAGAAAGCATCTTCAACAAATGGTGCTGATCTAACTGGTTGTCTGCATGTAGAAGAATTCAAGTTGATCAATATTCATCACCTTGTACAAAGCTCAAGATCAAGTGGAACAAGGACTTCCAAATAAAACCAGATACACTGAATCTACTAGAAGAGAAAATGGGAACGAGTCTCAAACACATTGGCACAAGGAAAATTTTACTAAACAGAGATCACTAATGTCTCAGGCTGTAAGATCAGCAATTGACAAATGGGACCTCATGAAATTAAAAAGCTTCTGTAAGGCAAAGGACACTGTCAATAGGACAAATGGCAACCTACAGATTGGGAAAAGATCTTCACTAACCTTACATCCAATAGAGGACTAATATTCAAAATATACAAAGAACTCAAGAAGTTAGACTCCAGAAAATCAAATAACCCAATTAAAAAGTGGGCTACAGAGTAAACAGAGAATTCTCAACTGAGGAATTTCAAATGGCCAAGAACTACTTAAAGAAATGTTCAACATCCTTAATCATCAGGGAAACGCAAATCTAAAAGACCCTGAGAGTCCACCTTACACCAATCAGAAGAGGTGGATGCTCACAGCCAACCATTGGACTGAGTGCGGGGGTCCCTGGTGAGTTGGAGAAGGGAATAAAGGAGCTGAGGGGGTTTGAAGCCCCGTGGGGGGGAGCAACAGTGTCAACCGGCCAGATCCCCGGAGTTCTCAGGGACTGGACCACCAACCAAAGAGTACACATGGAGGGACCCATGGCTCCAGTTGCATATGTGGCAGAGAATGGACTTGCTGGACATCACTGGAAGGAGCACCCCCTTGAGCCTGAGGCTGTTTGATGGCCCAGTGTAGGGGAATGCCAGAGAGGGAAGGTAGGAGTGGGTGAGTGAGTGGGTGAGTGGGTGGGGGAGCACCCCCATAGAGGCAAGGAGAGGAGAAGTGGGATAGGGAGTTTCAGGAAGAGAGATCTGGAAAGGGGTTAACATTTGAAATGTAAATGAAGAAAATATCTTTAAAAAAACACACTTCTTTACAAAAAAAACTGAAAATGTAAGTAATACTGTGTAGAAATGGCAGCAATAAACTTTATTTTATGTATCAAGTATTATTTATAAATAAAAATAGAAATTATATTTTTACTTACAAATAATGTGATTAGTGAATAAAATGTATATTCACTTAGAAAAAACTCAGGTGACAGTAGATGCTGGCAAGGATGTGGAGAAAGAGGAGCACTCCTCCATTGTTGGTGAAATTGCAAGCTGGTACAACCACTCTAGAAATCAGTCTGGTGGTTCCTCAGAAAATTGGAAATAGTTCTACCTGAAAACCCAGCTATACTACTCATGGGCATATACCCAGAAGATAGTTCAACATATAACAAGGACACATGCTCCATTATGTTCATAGCAGCCTTATTTATAATAACCAGAAGCTGGAAAGAACCCAGATGTCCTTCAACTGAACAATGGATATAGAACATGTGGTTCATTTGCACAATGGAATACTATTTAGCTATTAAAAATGAAGACATCATGAATTTTGTAGGCAAGTGGATGGAACTAGAAAATATCATCCTGAGTGATGTAACACAGACCTAAAAGGCTATACATGGTATATTCTCACTGATAAGTGGATATTAGCCCAAAAGTTTAGAATACCCATGATACAGACCCATAGCAAGTTTAACAACAAGACCCAAGTGTGGATACTTCAATTGTACTTAGAAAGGGTCACAGAATAATCATGAGAGGCACAAGGAGGGAGGGACAAGGATGGGAAGGGGGAGGGAAAGGGGGCAGGACCAGATATGGAGAGAGACAGGAAAGAAGCCCAGAGGGTTAGGAGGATGAATAGAACAATGCAGCAGTGTTGGGTGGGGGACAAGGGGAACCTCTAGAAAGCCCCAGACACCAGGGATGTGAGAGGCTCCCAGGACCCAATGGGGATGACCTTAGCTGAAATGCCCAACAATGAGGAGACAGAAACTGAAGAGGCCACCTCTAGTAGATAGACATGGCCCGGAATTGTTCCTGCAGGAACAAAAAATGGAGCAGAGACTAAAGGAAAGGCCATCCAGAAACCACCCCAACTTAGGATCCATCCTATGCACAGACACCAAACCCCAACACTATTGCTGTTACCATGTTGTGCTTCCAAACAGGAACCTGGCATGGCAGTCCTCTGAGAGGCTCTATCAGTACCTGACTGAGACAGATGCAGATACTTACAGCCAACATTTGGACTGAGATTGGGGACCCCTATGGAAGAGTTAGGGCTGAAGGACTGAAGGATTACAATCCCATAGGAAGAACAGCAATAACTAACCTGACCCCTAGGAGCTCCCAGATACTGAGCCACCAACCAAAAGAGCATACATGGGCTGGTCCTTGGCTCCATCTACATATGTAGCAGAGGACTGCCTTGTCTGGCCTCAATGGGAGAGTAGATACTTGGTCCTGTGGCAGCTTGATGCCCCCAAAGAAGGGAGATGCTGGAGGGTTGGGGTGGGTGAGAAAGCACTCTCTTAGAGGCATAGGGGAGGAGGATGGTGTGGGGAGCTCATGGAGGAGAGGCCAAGAAGGGGGATAACATTTTAAATGTAAATAAATAAAATAATTAATAAAAAACCAATAAACTAATAAAATGTAAGCATGAAACTTTTAGAAGGGGTACATAGAAAAAGAGGGCATGAATTTTTCTCAAGAAGGGCACAAAGAGGGATTGAGGAAGGAAATAATATATATCTTTGCCTTTACATGTAGTTTGAAATTTCGTACAAAGACACCCATGGGGTAATGAGATATCTCACCACATTACTTGCCTCCAAGCCTGATGACCAGAGTTCAATCCTGGGTTTCACATGGTGGGTGGAGAATCTCTAACAACTTGTCCTCTGATCTCTAGGCCATGGCATGTGCACACACATGCTTATTCACACTACACAGAATACACGTTTTTTAAAAATATTAAAAATGTCCCTATAATTTTCAAATAGACTACCCCAAAGAATCATATAAAAACCCCTAACATTTGTTTTTAATACATAAAATCAGGAAGTATCACAAGAATTTTAATAAAATTGCCTTTATTTTATAACAAATAGCAAAATTATTTCATGCTTAATCCATTTCTTGTGATTTTTTTATCCTATGAATTTTTTTATACCTAGAGGGCAATGTAGGGCAGGACTGAAGACTCAATACCTACTGGGAATTATACATTCTGATTCCCTTAAGAAGCCAGTGTACCATGCAACAAACAGTATTTCCTATTTTATAAAATAGGCTTAGTCCTCTATTTAAATTTTAACATGTGAATAAAAGGCTATTTCCCTTCTGGTATAATAAAATATAAAGACATGATTGCTTAGTAGCTACCTAATTGAATTCTAAATACTATTTTAAAAGAATGACTTCCAAGTAGAAGAGCAACAAACGATAGAACAGAATCAAAATTCTAAATTCAATTTGAAAATCCATCATGGAAAAGGGTAAATTACTTCCAAATTTTGGTAGGAAATGCACTTTTTTAATACATGCTCCCTCAGTATAACCCACCATAACAACAATAATTCAAGTCCAATTGTTTTACTATTATATCCGTAACTTCAAGTTTAAATCAGATTCATCTTTTAAAAGACATGTTTTACCTAATCTTGGTCATATCAATAATGATTTAAAATGTAATGTGGAGACAGAAAATAATGAAACTCTATTAAAACTCTGTTTTTCCTTAAATGTTAAATTGTAAGATCAGTTGTTTTAAGAGGCTGAAAGATGGATAAGATTGGAATCTATTTTTTAAACATATTTTCAAATTTCCTTTCTAATCATTCCTTTTACACCTACAATGAATTTGGATTAAACTGTGTACAGAATTTTTTTTAATACTTGAGGGAATTTTAGTTCTAAAGTTTCAGAGAGTTAAATTTCACTTTTGCATATTCTTTAAAGTCTATAGCTCGTATTTTAAAACATATTCTTGTGGGAGTGCTACAGAAAAATCAGTGAATGGCTAAGTAATCTTGAGTGTAAACAGGAGAGAGACCTGATTAATAGGCTGTAAATTTCTCCGTAGCATCTATAGCCACTTGTGGTAGGAGTTTGGGTTGAGCTTTAAAAGTTGTGAAATGTTGCAGAGGAAAATCAGGACGCTTAGCTTTGGAAGTGCTAATTGGTTTACATTAGGTCATATTGTCAGATAATAATAATAATAAACCAGAACTATAACCCAATTAATAACATATTAGATAATATTGTAGAACATACTCCCCGGGGTACTAACTCTTCTTGCACCTCTTAAAGGAGTCTCAGACCAAAGGAAAACTGACCCATTTAACATCCACCTTAGTCTCAACCAGTGCTTCTCAACCTTCCTAATGCTGTGACTCTCTAATTCAGTTCCTCATGTTGTGTGACCCTCAACCATAAAATTACTTCATTGCTACTTCATAATTGTCATTTTGCTACTTTTATAAAACATAATCAATAGATGATATGCTGCATAATTGACATAAGACCCCCAGAGGGGTTGTCACCCACAGATTGAGAACTATTGAAGCAATGTTTTTCTCTCCTAGAAGAGAAGGGTAATTTATAATGTAATTTCATAGTCAAATACATTCTCCTATCAAAAAAAATTTTAAACTAGATCTTAATCCCTGATTCCACACAACAAAATCAAAATTCTCCTGCTATCTGTACTGTAAGTCACCGAGTAAAAATTAATAATAATAATAATAATAATAATAATAATAATAATAAATTTTTAAGTGTTTATATGACTGTTTTACACATACTAGATTGTTTTTACAGTACTCTAGTATGAGAAACAAAAAACAGATCTGGAATACCAGGAATCCCTTAGAAACAGTTTTCTGTCCCATAAACTAAGGATATTTGCCTCTGTAATGTCGGAAAGAGACATAAATAAGGCCAAGTCTGTGAACTTTGAGGAAACCATCACAAAAGATCCCATTCAGAAAAGGGGAATGGAATGTGTGCAGAGCCATTCTGAAAGCCTGCTGTATCCCTCTTGCTTGATTGGGATTCCTTGGTTAGGATTCAGCTCTGGTCTCTAGGAGTAACTGTTCTCCATGCCTCTTGTCTCCACCTAGTACAACACCCTCTCTTCTGTGTACAGATGCCTGCTTTGCAAAGGAGTCTTTTTTCTATTTCTTGTCATTAGTAGAGAAAGCCCAAGGCCTTCCTTAAGTCAAGCTACCAGAATACTACTCTTCTGATGCTGTAAGTTTTTGGTAAATCTTACAGAGGGTGATTCTATTATATATAAGTTATACATTTGAGGTAAGACCTTGTGAATTTGTGTTTTCTGTTTTGCTTTGATACACAGTCTCATTATCATAGTTCAGCTTGGCCTCAAACTCACTATAGCCTACTCAACCTCAAACAGACCATCCACCTGTTTTAAAATCCCGAGTGCTGAGATTAAAGGTGTAATCCTTCATGCAAAATGTTAAGATCGATAGATGTTATATTACTTTTAAAAGGTATGGCCTTCAAAAGCATGACGTTTGCATCTTTAAATGTATTTGCATCTGTTTCTAAGATTTTACATAAAACTACCTTAAATAAATACAAATTTATTCTGATCTTTGTTCTCAACCCCTTTCTTACTTTGAGATAAGTTTGGAGCAAGAGCAAAGTTTCTGTTTTTCATTCTTTATATTTCTTCTAAAGTTTACTCAAAATCTAAAATTTATAGTTGGCTTGTGTTTCTCTCTCTCTCTCTATCTCTCTCTCTCTCTCTCTCTCTCTCTCTCTCTCTCTCTCTCTCTCTCTCTCTCTCTCTCTCTCAGCAATCTCAACACTGTGCCTAAAACTATTGGCTGCATCATCAGGAATATGCAGTTCATCTCTTCCATGTAATTTGTATAAACAACTCTACTAGACTTTCCACCATGCGACTAGAATGTCACTTTCTCCCACTTGTCTCTGACTCACTGATGTCATGGGCCCTCTGCTAACCCCTTTATGGTGGCTTTGTAGATAGATCTTCCACCGTCTACCATCCAACCACTTCTAAAAACAAGGCAGCAAATGGTGAAATTTTATTCCGGTACCAGCTTACATCCAAGTGTCACATTCTGTCACAGTTCTGATATATATATATATATATATATATATATATATATATATATATATATATATTCACCCCTTGAGTTAATGGACTAAAATGACTCTCACTAGATCCTCTCTCATGGACCCTGTGGATAAAACCTTTGGTAAGGGCTTCATCTGTGTGGTTTCTATTTGGGGATTTTTCATCATAGGGACAATACAGTTGAGATTCATGTGCTTCTTGTGTAATTCCAGGACTTCTCCAGTTTCTCAGTCTATAACCTATAGGCTAATTGTAAGCCTCCTCATATCTTGATTTCCTTGAAGCATCAGTACAGCAAACACTGGTGGATCCATCTTTAAGCCTACGTCTAGAGATCATAATTATATTTTGTTTGCAAATTTATGTATAGGTTTTAGCTGCTTTTGAACAATACCAGCAGAGTTGAGTTGCAACGGGTACCGTCATTACTAACGGTCCTTTTAAAGTAAAAAGTATGCTGATATCTGTATACTACAATAAATAGGAGCTAGCCATGGTGATGCACGCCTGTATCCCAGCACTCTCCAGGCCAAAGCAGAAAGATTGTGAGTTTAAAGCCAGTCTGTGCTACATACTGAGACTGGTCTCAAAACAGCAATAATAAATAAATGAGAGAGGAGATAGTATATGTTCCTTTTTAAAAGCACAACCAACAACAAAAACATTTGTATCTCCAAAGTTTCATGAAAGTGTTACCCCTTAGAGTAAGTGAATAAATCTGTGAAATTAAAGATTGGGAAATTCTAAATTGAAGTGTACCTTTGAAAAGTAATTGTTATTCATTAATAAGCTCAAGGTAGAACATATAGTAAGACTTGAAGTGGAAAAAGGAAAGTGAAATAGCTTATAAAGAAGATTAAAAATCAAAATGCCAGTATATGGGGCCAGAGAAATGGCTTGGGAGTAAAGGCTCTTGTCTGAAAGCCTAATCACTTGAATTCAACCCCTGGGACCCGTGTTGTAGAGAAATTTTAATCCAGCATCATGGCTGCTCTGATCACATCCAAAGACCTTCTAGGTCTGTGTGATCCAGCTGGAATGGAGAAATACCTTTAATTCACTCCTTTAATCCCAAACAATGACATACAATTAAAGGGAAAACACAGTGATTAGCCAGAGAAAGATTTGACAAGTTTGGAGTGTTTCTAAGATCCTGAACTTGGGAAACAGGAGCAGAGGATTTTTGGATAAACTGCTAGCTAGACTAACCAGAATCAGTGAGCTCAGGTTCCAGGAGGGATCCTGCCATCCTGCCTCAATCTTCAAAGTGTAAAAAGATGGAAGAAGATATTGACATTAACTTCGGGTTTCCATATGCATGCCCACATGTATGTGAACATGTATGTGAACACCACATACATGAAAAGAAAGATAAGGGGAGAGAGTCATCCTGGTTATATAATTACCATTGTGTGTGTGTGTGTGTGTGTGTGTGTGTGTGTGTGTGTGTGTGTTTATGTATTACAGTACTTTGGAATGTTATTTTAACTTTATTTATTTGTTAACTTCTAGTCTTGCTGTCGAACGGAGTATACCATGTAAAATAACAGGAAACTGAAAAAAACATATCTTTAATAATTATAGTTATGAGTTAGCGATCATAGTTATGAAATATATAACTATGCAAATTGTGTATTTATGTTACAATGAATTGATAGCGCAGATCTAAATCTAGATGGTCTGGGACAAAGAAAAATATCACCAGAGTAACATGTGTGGCACGTGCTCACCACACCCTCCTTTCTCGGTGAAGTTATTATTACTCTAGTCTTGGAACCTTAATTAGAGAGAGAAATACCAATTCCCTATCCGAGCAATAACTTGGTTTTTCCTATTTGGCTTAATGATGACTTCAGTCTCCACATTAACTAGAGGTGAACTTGAGTCTCCGCATGTTCTCCGTGTCAGGCAAGTCTCATAACTGTTAAGTCTCGCTACTATTTAGGTTCAGCTTTGTTAAAAAACATAGCAAAGGTTTATTTCGTTCATGATGGTTTGGCCCAAGGTCCCAGGTATTTTTAGTTATGCATCAACACATAGCTCCTATTTGAGGTACTAAAGCTACTCTGAGACCCACTGAATGCTGGAACATTTTCCCAGTGGACCAGCCCATTTGCAGAACCAGGTGTTTCTATAACTGTACCACTGTGAGAAGCATTCACAGTGCTCTGAGGCCCCTTAAACTCTCCTTCCACCTGGGTTTTTTTTTTTTCCCCTTTTGGTTGATTCCAGAGGCCACTTGTGCCTTTCAGGAATCTACTTGTTTGTGTAGGTGTCTTTCTTTGTTTCTGAGTTTATTTTGCTACATTTTAAAGAGAAAAATTTATAGAACAAGGTTTTACAAGCTGGTGTTGGGAGTCACTCACATTTCAACCAGGTGCGCTCCTAATGTGCAGGTGTCAGCCAATGAACAGGTAAGTAAGGCGTGATGTGAGCAGACCCTCTGGAGGATTAATTGTGCATGTCCATAATGAATGCACCCCAAGGGACACTCTGTACATCTGGCATAAATTCAGGCATTCTCTCTCCCAGACTCCCCTCCCTGTTTTTCCAGTTTCCTTATGTAATCTTAAGCATAGAATAAGCATTGCTTATTTTTGCATAGCATGAAAATGAATATATGTTATATAATATATAATATTATAATAATTTTAATTTTTATGTAACAAACACAGCTTTGTTTGTCTAAGTGACTATTTTATATTTCTAAGTAGTCTATTTCTACTTAAAAATACTGTATAAACAACACGGTTAAATTTAACTCTTTCATTTCACATCAAATATAATATAATCACTTAGTCCATGTTCATACATTAAATATTTTCAAAAAGATAATTTGTATTCATATTACATAGTTTCATCATTATGGAGAAACATTACAAAGAAGATACTCAATCCAAAAATTCAAATTCTACCCAAAATAGCCTTTCGTGATTTTTCATTCTAAGTAATATATTATTTTGCTTCATGTGTTTCATAGTTCAGAACATCTTAGCTATTTACTTTCCTAAATAATACATTAGGTAATACTTTGGTTATTATATTATGCTATAGTCCTCCTAATGGTACTTTTATAAATTTGTGATTAATTATGTTTCTATTCTAAACTTGTTTTAGATTTTCTTAAATGACACTTTTATAACTATGTTAAAACATGTAATCAAGAAACAGGACGAGAAAATATACAATATTTTGATGAAATGGAATACCGTGCCAATTCTCTATATATATTTGTGTAGTCAAATCACTTTTTAAGAAAATGTTGTATTTTATGAGTTTTTGAAGATTACAACATTTATAGTCACCGAAAGTTTTCCACCCTAAAGAAAAGTAATTAAATTGATATGTGAAATCATTAAAGAATTTGACACCATCTATTCACCCAACAACTAAATAGACTGACAGCTCTATTACACACAACACAAGATCAGACATCCAACTACAAATGGCATTGCTTTCCTACTTCTAAATAGTTTGAATTTCATCTGAATGGATGACTGGATGTTGGAATGCAGAAAATATGAAAGTCAGCATGTGGTCATTTCAAAGAAGGAAACAAGTGTCTTTTTTTTTTCTTTTGCTTAAACAGTAGAATTCCCATTTTTATAGGTGTAGCAGCTGGAAGTCTAAGGTCTAGTTGCCTGTGAGGTTGGTATCTCCTCCAGCCCCTCTTCCTGGTTTGTGGATGCTCTTCTCTAAGGTGTCTTCTCTGTGTATACACACTCCTGGAATTTTCTTATCAGACACCAGTACTATCAGATTAGATCTCTATACAACCCCAATTACCTTTTAAAAAGTTTCCAACTACCCATAAGTGGTGGGAGTTTGGACTCCAATATATGAATTTAGAAGCTTAGCAGGGACATAATTCAATTCACAGTGTAAGATAATTTTAAGAGTCCAAGATACCTATGTAAAAAGTGTGAACTCTTTCAACCTGTGATGATTCATTGGAGTTAAAGAGATACTCTAAGCATCTCTTTTCTCCCCTACAAAGAACTAACAATAGCTACCATATAACACATCATGTGCATGAGGGTATAGGTGAAATAGTTGACCCTGACTTTATACTGCTAAAGCAAACTCCATGGGATTTTTGGAGGCACTTCTTGTTTCATTTTGGAGGTGTCTTTTTATTGAATTTTGCTTTTCTTTTCTTTTTGTATTTTGAGGTGTGTGTATAAGAGAGGGGGAGGAAGAAGAAGAAGAAGAAGAAGAAGAAGAAGAAGAAGAAGAAGAAGAAGAAGAAGAAGAAGAAGAAGAAGAAGAAGAAGAAGAAGAGGAGGAGGAGGAGGAAGTAGTTGTGTGGGAATGAGAAGAACCTAGTTGGGGGATTAAGTTATATTATATTAAATAACCTTTTAAAATAAAAAGTTGTGGATAGCCCCGGCCTTGTATGTTGATACTAATTCCGCTTTCCTGTGAAGGGCTTCCCAGGAGGTGCAAGTCATTACACAGGTGATTTCTAGTGAACTTTCTGCCCATCTTAATTTGTAAAATAAATGCTGGAGCCAGTGATTGGGCAGAGGAAGGGGAGGTGGAGATATAAAGGTTGGTAGAAAGAGAGCAGGGGGGAGGAGGACTGGAGGAAGACAATGGAGGAGGAAGATGATGAAGGAGAGGACAACTGGGAAGCAGGAGGTAGAAGGACAGATGCCGGGTCTGGAAAATCCTCAAGTTATAGGGGTCTCATAGCTGGGGAGCAGAGTAGTGTAGAGGTATCTGCCCAATCTAGGCTTACAGAGTATATTCATAATTACTAAGTTGTGTTTTCATTGATGGGTCTTATTTGGGTTGGAGATTTAAATATCTCCCACTAGAAAAAAAAAGGAGAATGAGAAGAAAATGAGAACCATTTCTAAGGAAATTCACAGTAAATAAAGTGAATTAAATCTCCTATGTTAGAATCAGAGTTTACAGTCTGGCAGCCCAAGAGTCCTAAACAGCCTGCACAGTGTCTAAAAACTGCTACATTAGTATTCAATCTTAAAAAGCCAATGGAAGCCACACAAACATCTGAATTTTCAATCTTACCTATTTCTAAGCATAGTACTTCTAGACTGGTTCTTGGAGAAGCAAGGCTGCCACCTAAAATATAGCTTTTTCCGAAAAAAACATAATCCCTGATGGCTTGTACCCTGGTCCCAGTCATTTCTTGTTTCAACTGTGCTATTATTGACATAAATCTAATAATTATACAGCAATACTTCTCTGTTATTGCACTCCCCCTTTGTGTGTGTGTGTGTGTGTGTGTGTGTGTGTTGCAATGTTAACATGTGTGCCTGAGTACTTGTGAGTATGTAGAAGCCAGAGGAAGAACTCTATTTGCCTCATTTCTTTAAGGCAGAGTCCACACACACACTGAACATACAGCTAGAAAGGCAGTCCATGAGCCCCAGTGAACCTCCTGTCTCCACTTCCCAGAATACTGCACTTACAAGCAAGAACACCTACCACACCTGGGATTTTACATGGATGCTTGGTATTCTAACTCAGATCCTACTGCTGGTCTTACCCTCTCTCCAGCCCCCAATTGCTGCTACTTACCCAACCAATTATATTCATCTGTAGGTTGTTGGATAAGAAAGCAATAAAAAAAAAGTTTCATGGTTTTGTCATAAGAAAAAAAATTGAATTCATAAAAACAGTCATAAATTATAAAATGTGACAGACTGAAAACAAAAAACACCCACCCCCCAATAATGACGCTTGTTTACATTTGTTTATATTTGTGGGTATTTTTATTCTCACCATAAAAATAAATTTGTCCCCACAAACATCTGAGTGGCCCACACTGGCACATATGAAAAGGCTTTCTGTGTGTGAGAGTCTCACATCCCTCTAGTCTTTCCTGCAGTTGTTTTCTTGGCCGAACTATTAACACTGCCTAGCAGACAGTGGTACCACTGAAATCCCCCTTCATTCATTTGGAAATGAAGATGAATGCTTTGGAGAAAAATAAGGCCGGCTGTGACAGATCTCACAAAAAATAATCGGCATGAGGCACGCAACCTGAACATTAGAGACTGAATAGCTGGATTGGAAGGAGCTCAGGACAGAGCTCCCGGCTACCCCACACTGAGTCATAGCTCTGAAACAAGGCCTTGACTCAAAGCTATCAGGCAGGGGCTGCTGTTTTCCTGGCTCCTGATAAGCCTGTCTCTTTTTATCCAGAGGTTGGCCTGTGATTTAACATAGCAATGACAGCAATAGTTATCCCCAAAAACATCCTTCACAACTTGCTTCTACTATAAATCACTTATTCTTTGTGAATGGAGAAGTGACTCATGCAAGAGCAGACTGCCCATTAGTGACCCATTGTTAATTGGCTCTTTAATTAGTTTAGTGGCATATAATTATTTGAGGTCAAATAATAATTAAATTTTGTACACTCCTTTTTCCCCCTGGTAAATCACTGCTGGACCACCCTCCATGATAAAGGATCTCTAAATAACACACAGGATGCTTGCCATACAACACAAGGAAGTGTGTAATTTTTCCCTACAAAGGCACCCTTTAAAAAAAAAAAAAAAAAAAAAAAAAAAAAAAAAAAAACTCCTCTTTAGAAAGAACCATTTTGTCATCATTGTATAAAACTCTCTGTTTAAGAATAAAAATTATTGAATAAAAATGTAATAAACTCTATTCACATAATTGAGTTGTCTAAGGAAAACAAAATACATCAAGTTTTAATTCTTAACATAAATCACAAGTTAATTGAAATTGCAAAGAACATACTGAACTATTCTGTAGAAGCCAGACCAAAAAAGTAATGAAGAATTGTACAAAAGTTGCTTTTATAACACTTTGAGTGAAACCAAGCAGCTAAACTATCCTCAGTTTCCACCCACAAGTCAAGCACGTGACTGCTATTTAAGATGATTCTCATAAAATTCCATAACGCTCTGATATAAAATTAGGCCCAGACATTTTACTTCCATTTTTTTAACTTAACAATTATTTTTAAAACTCTGAATAATTTTAAATATTTTTGAAATACAATAAAAAGAAATATGATTTTAGAAATGCAACTTAAATGCTAGATTAGTGTGTTATCAATACTGGGTAAAAGAGCCTTTCTCTGGACTTCAAAAACGGGTACTAAAGGATGCAGCTTTAATTTGTGGAAGCACGCTCTTTTTTTTTTAAAAAAAAAAATTATTTTATTTATTTACATTCCGGTCGTTGCCCCCCCCCCCCAGTCTGCCCTCCCACAGTTCCTCATCCCATTCCTCCTCTCCTTGCCTCCAAGAGGGTGCTCCCCGAACCAGACCTCCTCCTTCCCTGTGGCCTCAAGTCTCTAGAGGATTATGGGTATCTTCTCCCACTGAGGCCAGACCAAGCAATCCTCTACTATATATGTGCCAGGGGCCTCAGCCACCACCCCTTTCCCCATCCATGCTCCTGGTAGGTGGCTCAGTCTCTGGGAGCTCCCAGAAATCCAGAATTTTTGAGACTGTTGGTTTTCCCACGGGGTTGTTCTCCCCTTCAGTTTCTTCAATCCTTTCCCCAATTCAACCAACTTCAGTCCAATGGTTGGGTGCAAGTATCTGCACATCTGTCGCAGTCAGCTGCTAGTAAGGCCTCTCAGAGGACAACCATGCCATGACCCTTTCTGTAAGCTCATCATAACATCAGTAATAGTGTCAGGCTGTGGTGACCTTATGAGATGGATCCCAAGTTGGGTCAGTTTGGAAGGTTCTTCCTTCCCTCAGCCTCTTCTCCATTTTTGTCCTGCATTTCTTTTAGACAGGAACAATTCTGCATCAGAAATTTTGACTGTCGTCCCTCCATTTGAGGCCCTGTTTATCTACTGGAGGTGGACTCTTCGAGTTCTCTTTCCCGTTTTTTGAAGTTTGAGTTCTCCGTTTTTGAAGTCAAAATGTTAGGCATTTTGGCTAAGGTCACCCCCATCGAGTCCTGAGAGTCTCTCACCTCCTGAGTCTCTGATACTTTCCAGAGAGCCCCCTCCCCCCCATCTCACACAACTGAGGCTGCCTATTTCCATTCATATTCCTGGTCCTCAGGGCTTCTCTCCTGTCCCCCATCCATACCTGATCCTGATCTCCCTTTTCCCTCCCCCTCTCCTCTCCCACCCAGGACCCTCCCTCTCTCTCTGCCTCTCCTGAGCATTTCCTTCCCCCTTCCAAGTGGAACTGAAGCATCCTCACTTGGGCCTTGAAAGCACATCCTTGAAACTGGAGAACATGTTCCAATCTCTGAGTCAGAGCTAACTAAAGAAAAGGACTCACCCAAGAGTCCATTTTGATTATGTCTAAACCTCTTAGAAAAATCTTGACAATCGCTTACGGCTTACCCTAGCTTAAGTAGATTTACAGAATTTTAAAAGGTAACCAGGAGGGAAAGTCTGAAAAAAATTCAAGCAATAACAATAAACAAACAAACAACAAAAACATCCAGCTCATAAAGAATTTCTTACAAGGACATTTAGTAAAGAATACTTTGTGAAATTTGTTTTATCAAAGTAAACTTTGCACAAATTAATGAGATTTTCAAATACAGTCACACACACACACACACACACACACACACACACACACACACATAATCATTTACATGTCAAGTTTCCCCATTTTCACAGAAGTTGGTAAATTCAGAACACCTTGCTGGGCCTGTTCATGTTACTATTATTCTGTACCATCTGAATTTAAACTCTGATCAAATATACTAATCCCTGAGCAAACGGAGGTTAATTTTTTCACATTATTATTGCTTTCACAGAACCAGATGAAAGTTCTCAGACTTAACAGATCCCCCCTTTTCTCTCTTTGGCTTCAGAAAGAATTACTGATAAATTTTTTAAAAGGTGATTGACATTTTTTTATGACTTTCAATGGCTTAATATTTTTTTTAAAAGCTAATTTAGCAGTTTCGCCATAGGGAAAGTTTGATCCTATATATGTCTTATCAAACAGAAGGTCATATATACACCATTCTTTTTAGCTAAATGGAGATCACAATGTTCTTTTCAACTCATGCTTGCATGCAGCCTTCGTTTTGTTGGTTCAGTATTGTCCCCTTTGGCCCTGTGGCACTGTCTACTGTACCGCATAGATCACACAGAAAATGACAATATACCTATGGTCTACCACAGAAAAGTGCAGGTTACTAGAGTGAAGGCTCACAGAGATAATCTTTATCTGACAAGTATTTTTATTTTGACATTAACAATAATGGAGCTCTATAGGGCCTTGTGAGCAGACCCAGTACTTCAATTTACAGAGTCTCTTAGTAGATCAAGGCTTTCTGTTCATATATCTAGCTCTACAGCTCGATCATGTACAAATCAGTGGAATTCTCAACAATCATCCAACAAACATGTTTGCTGTGTGCCAGGCATGAAGCTCTATTCAGAGGATTTAATAAGCAGCACATTTAATAGATGCGGTAGTTACTCCTCAATGCCTGCTTGATGTCATTGTGAGATGCCTAAACTAGTAAAGCACATGTCTTGGTTTGTAAGAGCATTTTCTAGGCTGAGTTGAAGAAAATACACACTGAATGAGCATCATGACATCAAGTACACTGGAGGGTTTGAAGGGGAAAAAAAGAGAGAAATAGGAACTACACAAGTACAGATATATTCAATACATACACACAGTATAAAATACGTACATGTGCTCTTCCAGACACTACTAGGTGAGCAACTTTGTCTCAGCAACCAACCACATGTCCTTGCAGTTGTAATGTATCATTATAGGTTCAAAACAATTGGGCAAGCAAATCATGGCCTGAAATATGTGAAATCATGACCCACACTAAATCCATCCCCTTTGTTTTCTCAGATATCCAACACAATAACAAACGTAGCAACTAACACAATACATATGAGGGTGTCTGGGAAATGAGACCCAGAAAAGTGAGAAGAGAAACTCTTGATTCCAGTTCTCTTGCAGTCATGTAAATATCCATAAAGTCAGTATTAGAAACACTCCAGAGGAATTAGTGTGAACAATTTAACCACCTAGAATATACTGCAATACAAATTCCCAGTCTCTATTATTTCTGAGAAAATATAAAATGATAGTAGTAACAGCTAATCTGAACCTCGGATTCTGACCCCGCTCCCCCCCCATAAAAAAACCCTCAAAACATATGTAGAACAGAAATCAACAAGTGTCTGTTGTGCTATAATGCTGTCTTCACTCTAGAGATTTCTGTAGCCCTTATAGAACAGCGGGCAGATCTCTTGGGGATCAACTGTGTAATGAACAGGTTCAGGGTGGACTCTGGGTCACTGGGCTAAGAAGAATGACAGTGTTACCTCCTCCAAGTCTATAGAAGACAAAAATAAAACTGCAGTGGTTGAGCACCATCTTAGGCTTAAAATGCATTTTGCAAAAATAGAAACGTCGACTCATACAAAAGTATTACTAAACTCTAAATTCACCCATTTTATGACTCTCTCAGTAGCATCTCTTGACCAGGCACCCAGTCACATTCCCATTTGCTCAATTTTATATGACTAGCTTATGACATCCAGACATGTGTAAGTACCATGTTCTTTTCAGAAGAGGTACACCACCTTCTAAATAGACTTCTAACCATTCAGTCTACCACCAAATCTGCATCTTGGTGAGTACTGTGATAGGTGAGAGTTTACAATGCCACATGCAGTGACCTTAGATAATGCTATGCTGTGGCAACCCTAGAGATATTCTCATGATTGACCTTAATTTATTGTGACATAATATCATTATGATTAAATTTTCATGTAGAAGGAAATAAGCTACTAAGTTTACCTTTGTATTACTTTTGTGTTGTTTGAATACAAACTCCCCATCCTTTCTGAGTTCAAGTAACTGAAAGTAAACTTCACACATCACTTTAGTAATTCAGTATTGTGAACTAAGATGCACAGATCCTCGTGTTTTAGAGTACATAGGAAATAAATGGGCAACTAATATTAAATACAGAATTCCAGACACCATCTCTAGAGATAGATTCTGATTAGAATTCCTATAAGGTCCTAAAAGGTTAAGTTTAATAATTACTCTGACTTTCCTTTTCAAGACCATGCCACAAGGTGCACTGTTTGGCCTGGGATACCTGAGATGTTTGATTCACGTTACTCTGTGTGATTCTTCATGACCACTGGGAAGCTACACAATGATGCCACATGAAAATTGTTAGATAGACTATTCGGGGGGGGGGGGGATGAATGACACCTTGTGCTGTGTCCTACCTCTTAAGATGGACTGCAATCTCATCTCTAAAAATAAAATTATTAACGTCTGTTTAATATCCATATTGTATTATAATATAACTAATAAAATGATCTTGAAACTTCAGAAAACATAATGGTGATGAAGTAAGTTGTAGCTGTTGATGATTCAACATTTTCTACCATTAACCATCCTATATCAAAGTAGACTTTAGTAACTGGATCTCCTGACCCTCAGAGGAAATTCTAGTAAAAGTCAACATTTTCAGTGTCATCAATAATAGCTGCTGTTATCATTGCTGACATGAACTTATGAACTATTAAATAAGCTTGACATAATTTATATTCATTGAGATGTCAGATAGGTGCCCTTATCCTATCTCCAATTGACTTATAGGTCCAATGTTTTCTTCCTTACAAAAAGGTGTCAATACATTAGCTGAAAATTGAAATGTGGCTTAAAGTCAGGTGGCTAAATCCATTAGAGCTATTCTTAGATGTTTAAGAACACAGTGTCCAACTTATCACAAAGAAACAATGCCTCGACCAGAAAAAAAATAAGAAAATAAAAAACATACTACCAAAGCACAAGGGGGAATCTTGCCAAAGACAGAGAAAGGCAGGAAAAAAATGGGAAAACAATGAAAGATAGTTAAAAAACCAGAAGGGAGTTGTTGCTAAATTACTGTCAGGAAGACATAATGTCTCTCATTTGTTTTTCAATGTTGTTTGAGAATTGTGTCCAGGACTTTCTTAGGACTTGCCCCCCCCCCCCAAAATTAGATGTTTGATTACATCAACATAATTTTATTAAAGATTATGAACTGAAAGAAAGCCTGGTATACCTAGAAGTAAACCTATAGAAATGTTAAACCATCCTCATGGAGATTTAATGTGCTTTACTCCATATTTCATACACTCTGTTTTTCCTTTAGTCTATGTTTGTTCAATAGGTCAACATTTGTAAGCAATGGGAACTGTTTTTCCCATAGTTTAACTAGATGAAGAGACAAAACAGGGAACAATAGGATAACACCAAAATAAGTGGATTTTAGAAAGATAAAAACATAGGATTAGCCTATTAAAAACTATTCCTAGCCATGAATCATGTCACATGCCTTTAATGTCAGCACTCTGGAAGCAGTAGCAGGAGGCTATCTGTGAGCTCAAAGCCAGCATGGTCTACATAGTAAGTTCCAGGACAGTCAGAATTACATAGAAAGACTTTGTCTCAGAAAAATTCTAAATACTGACATAACTGAAGCCAAAATATCATGAATTCAGTGGATCTTAAGATTTAGGGCTCCTCTTTATCTAACTTCTCTGCATCAGTAGCTTGGTCATCATTTACTAATGGCTAATAGCCACTTAAAACTGAATACATGCCGTTTTTGTCTTTCTGGTTCTGGCTTACTTCAC
Organism: Arvicanthis niloticus; assembly: GCF_011762505.2. Taxonomy (NCBI): domain Eukaryota; kingdom Metazoa; phylum Chordata; class Mammalia; order Rodentia; family Muridae; genus Arvicanthis; species Arvicanthis niloticus. Next base: position 47,511,186 of record NC_047673.1, read on the forward strand.
TCAGGATGATTTTTCTAGTTGCATCCATTTGCCTGCGAATTTCAATAATATCCTTATTTTAAGAGGTGAGTAATTCTTCATTGTGTCAATGTACCACATTGTCTTCAGCCATTGTTCTGTTGAGGGACATTTTGGTGTTTTCCATTTTCTGACTAATATAAATAAAGCCACAATTTACACAGTTAAATAAGTGTGCTTGAGGTGTGATTGAGCATACTTTGTGTATATACTAAAGAGTGGTATATCTGGGTCTTGAGGTAGGTCAACTGCCAATTTTCTGTGGAACTGCCATATTGATTTCTACAGTGGCTGTACTAGATCACTCTCCTACTAGTAGAAGAGGGGTTTCCCTTGCTCCACATCCTCACCTAAATGAGCTGACACTTGTTGTTTTGATCTTATCCATTCTGACAGGTGTAAGATGGAATCTCAAAATTGTTTTGATTTCCATTTCCCTGATAGCTAAGAGTGTTGACCACTTTCTTAAGTGTTTCTTGGCCATTTGAAACTTCTTGATTGAGAATTCTCTGTTTAGATTGGTACCCCATATTTTAACTGGATTATCTGGTTTGTTGATGGTTAGTTATTTTGGGTATTAGTTCTCTATCAGATGTGGAGTTGATGAAAATCTTTTCCCATTCTATAGACTGCTGTTTCATAATATTAGCCATGTTCTTTGCCATACAGAAGCTTTTTGGTTTCATTTATTATAATTTGTTTATTCGGGACAGTTGTTAAGATCCTATTTATTAATTGTCAATCTTAATTTCTAAGCAATTAGTGTTCTATTTAGGAAATTGTCTCCTACACCAATGTATTTAAGGCTACTTCTCTATCTTCCAATAGGCTGGGTGTATCTGACTTTATGAAGAGGTCTTTGAACCACTTGGACTTGAATTTTGTGCCAAGGGAAAAATATGAATCTATTTGCATTGTTCTATATGCTGACATCCAGTCAGATCAGCACCGTTTGTTGAAGATATTTTCTCTTTTTTTTTTCCATTGTGAATTTCTGGGTTCTTTATAAAACATCAGTTATCCATAGGTGTGTGGATTTAATTCTGGGTCTTGGACTCAATTTTATTGATCAACATGTCTGTTTTATGGCAAAACCAAGTGATTTTTATTATTAATATAGCTTTACAGTACAACTTGGAATTAGGGATGACGATACCTCTGGCAGTTCTTTTATTCTAGAGAATCACTTAGCTATCAAGAGACTTTGGTTTTGTTTTGTTTTGGGGCTTATGGGGGTTTTTTTCTTTTGGTTTTTTTGTTTGTTTGTTTGTTTGTTTTATGAAGTTGACTGTTGTCAATTCAAGATTTGTAAAGAATTGTTTTGGAATTTTTTTATGGGAATTGTGTTTAATCTGTAGGTTGCTTTTGATATCACTATGTTAATCCTGCCGATCCACGAGCATGGGATATCTTTCCATCTGTTATCTTCTTCAATTTCTCTCTTCAAAGAGTTGTATTTTTTAATCATATAAGTCTTTTATTTGTTTGGGTAGGGTTATCCCAAGGTATTTGATACTATTTGAAGCTACTGTGAAGGGTGCTGCTTTCGTGGTTTCTGTTTCATTGATTCCAGTACTCTGACTATTTCTTGCTGTCTGCTTCTCTTGAGTGTGCTTATTTCTTTTTGTTCTAGAGCTTTCAAATGTGCTGACAAATTGTTAGGATAAGATCTCTCCAAATTTTTATTTAGGCATCTAGTGTTATGAACATTTCTTTTAGCACTACTTTCATTGTATCCCATAAGTTTGGGAATGCCATGTATTCATTTTTACTGAATTCAAGAAAGTCTTAATTTATTTCTTTATTTCTCTCTTGACCCATTTTTCATTCAGTAGAGTTTCCATGAATTTTAAAGCTTTCTGTTATTTCTATTGTTGATATCCTTCTTTAATCCATGGTGGTCTGAAAGGAATCAGGAACTTGTGGGGAGCTACAGAAGGCGGCTATCATCCTTGCAGCCATCTTGAGCCTTATACCCTGACAAAAGACTTGTTTACAATAGTTTACAACAGCTGAGCACACTCTGATAACATCTTGTTTTAGATACCCAGGATTTTCCCTTGGGTGTGTGAGACTTAAAGGTGTGATTTAGAGTGGAGACGAAAGGTGTGACTTAAAGGTATAATTTAGAGATAAGACTTAAAGGTGTGGCTTAAAGGCATGGCTTAGAAGTGAGACATATAAAAGGCAAGAGGCAGACAGAAGAGATTATTAGACACTTTTACTTGGATGAGACTAGAGACTAGAACTTGGAACTGGAAACTTGGAACTTGGAGGCACTAGGGACTAGGAACTAGGAACTAGGAACTCAAGACTTGGGACTTGGACTAGGAAGAGAGACTGAAGGATAAATGGGATTGAATCACATTCTGTTTGGTCTCCATTCTTCTCGTTCGTCCTCACTCTCTTTCTTGCTGAACCCAACCCTAGGACTGGAGCAGCTCGGGGCAGTGGAGGCCCTAACAATTTAGCCCCCAAGGCTTTTGGTAGTGCAGGTTCCAATATTGATAGAAAGGTCCGTGACATTTTGGCCCCCAAGCTTGGGGCAGAGCGGTTCTCAACTTATTTTAATTGTTTTTGTATTTATGGAGACTTGCTTTGAGTCTGACTATGTGGTCAATTTTGGAGAGAGTGATAGGAGCTTCTGAGAAATAGGTTTATTCTTTCATGTTTGAGAGGAATAGTCTATCAATATCTATTTGGCTCATTTGGTTTTTAATGTCAGTTATCTCCAGAATTTTCCTCTTTAGTTTTTTTCTAGATGACCTGTCTATTGATGAGAATGGGATACTAAAGTGCCCCAATATCTGTGTGTTGGGATTACTATGTGAATTAAGATGTAGTGGTCTTTATTTTACAAAAATTGGTGCCCTTATGTTTTGAGCATAGATATTAAGAATTAAAATGTCGTCTTGGTGGAGTTTTCTTTTGATGACTGTGTAGTGTAGCTCTCCATCTCTTTTGATTAATTTTGGTTTGAAGTCTATTTTGTCAGATATTAAAATGGCTACACCAGCTTGCTTCTTATGTCTATTTGCTTAGAATATCTTTTCCAATCCTTTACCCTGAGATAATGTCTATCCTTATTGCTTAGGTGTGTTTTTTGGATGCATTAGAAAGAGAGATCCTGTTTTCACATCCATTCTATTATTCATTCAGACAAAATTTAAACAGAGAAATTGTTGTGTTGACTAACATTATAAATGATATGGATCTAAGAGATATTTAGAGAACTTTTCATCTAAACATAAAAGAATGTAGCTTCTTTTCAGAACCTCATAAAATTTTCCTCAAAATTGATAACATTTTCAGAAACAAAGCAAGTGGCAAGTGATAAAAGAAAAGTGAAATAACAGAATGTATCATATCTGACTGCCACAGAGTATAGCTGTATATCACTAACAACAAAAACAACAAGAAGCTTACAAACTCATGGAAATTGAACCACTCACTATTGAATAAAAAAAAAAGTCCAAAAAGAATTTTGAAAAGAAATTAAATTTTTTCTAGAATTTTCACTCAACATACCTAAACCTATGGGACACATGAAGGTGTGGGTCTAAAAGGCAAGTCAATAGAGCTCTGAGTGTCTATATTAAAAAAAAAAAATGCAGAGATCACATACTTGTAACTTAACACACCTGAAAGCTCTAGAAATGAAAGAAAATATTATGCCCAACAGTAGTAGATTGCAAGAAGTAATCAAACTCAAGGCTGAAATCAATAAAATAGAAAAAGGGATAATAAAAGCAATCAGTGAAACAGAGTTAGTTCTCTGAGAACCATTAATAACTGACAAACTCTTATCTAATTAATGAAATGGCTTGGGAACAAGTGTGAAGGGGAGAAAACAAGGGATGGGGAAAAATATCAAGAGACACAGCTAAAATTAAGGACCATTTGAGGGGTGCTATGGAAAATTTAATACAGAAGACACTTTTTAAAAATATGTCAATGTATATGAAGGTGATCTAAATTAATTTGGTAATATTCAGGAGATAAAATCCCCAAATATGACTACCTCTTGTCACCAAATGAAGATTCTAGTATCAAGATTGAATTACACCTGAGTTGTTGACCAAAGGGGTCCAATGGGAATTTCCAGGCAACACAGACTGTTGCCAAGACGATAGGTTACAAACTGACAGCAAGATCCTATTGCTGAAGATAACCACTATACATCACATTGAACATGGAGAAATTAAATTGAGTTAGTGCTTCACCAACTGAGTACAGCCTTCACCCCTATTGGCTAGCATCTTTGGTACAGGTAGGTACTCTGCGCACTACCAAAAGAGAAATGTAAACACCAAACTAGTCACAAACCCTTTGAACTACAGTGGTGTCCTGTCTGCAAGGTGTGCTAGTGCAATAGTGTCACAACGCATTATTTATGGGAATAACCAACCAATAACTGATTTGAATTAAGGCTCACCCCACAAGATGAAACCCATACTCTATTACTATACTAAGACACACACATAGAGGGGGGCAATAAAATGACTCCTAATGCCATTCTGTATGCTCACAAATCAGTCCCTTGTTCAGCTATCAACAGAGAAGCTTCATCCTGCCGAAGACGGCAACAAACACAAAGTCCCACAGCCAGACATTATGCAGAGTGAAAGACTTTGGAACACTCCACCCTAAAAGAAATGTCTTCTCCATCAAATCCCTCCTCTCAGAGCTCAGGGGAAAGTCAAGGCAGAAAATAGTGTAAGAGTCAGAGGGCATGAAGGACACCAGGAAAACAAGGACCTCTTAATCAACAGGATTGATGTACATATAAACTCAGAGAGACTGAGACAGCATGCAAAGGACCTGCATGGGTCTGCACCAGATGAAGTCCTAGAGATGAGACAGAAGTGGACACATGCCCCCATCCCAATTCTAGAAGCTACTCCAATTGATAGATACTTCGAAATGAAAATGTAGTGTTCTCCAAGGAGAATTAGACTACTCTTCGGGAGAGGCTGCATGACCAGCAGCTGATGGCCAACAGAAAATTAACTAAGCATCATCTTTTGAGGTTCCTTTGCTCATAATGCTTCATCAGGACTTTTTCCGATTTTGGTGGGGTGTCTCGTATTTATTTTATTTATCTATTTTTCCTTCATTTTACCCTACCAATTTTTTGCATACATATTATGGCTTCCAGTTTTTATATTTTTATGGATTCTTGAATGTGTTAATGAGTGGGTCTCTATGTCTGTTTATTGTGTTTCTTGAACTTTTTTTTTATCTGTTTTGTTCTATTCCAATGTGTTGGTTTGTTTTATCTTACTACATTTTACTTCACTTTATTATCCATTAGAATTCTATTTGTTTTCTAATAAGAGACCGAAAGGGAGTGGATCTGGATGGGAGGTGATGGGGGAGGAAGTGGGAGGAGTAGAGGGGAGGAAACTGTAATCAGAATATATTATGTGAGAAAAATGTATTTTTAATTAAAAATTAAGAAGAGAAATACTGTAACATTACCATAAGAAAGTGTCCTTACCCCCTCTTTTTACTATTGTGAGTTGTATTCATTAGTTTCTCATCACTCCTAACAAAATACTAATAAAGATAAAGAGCATTTTTCACTCAGGGTTTTGGAAAATCTGGTCCATGACCGGGTGGAACCATCGCTTTTAGGCCTCGGTTTGGGAACAAAAACTTATGAATGTGGCAATAACAAAGAAAAATCATCTACTTCTTGGATAACAAGCAAAAGAGACTGAGAAGGGCCTGTCATTTCTCAGTCCTTTTCAAAAGTGAGCTGCCAATGACTTAAATGCTGCGGCCCATTTTTTTTATTCTTCTCTCATGTATTACATATTATCCATAGTTTCCCCTCCCTCCTTCTTCCCCCACCAGAGTCCCTCTCCCAGCTCCTCCCATCATCCTCAAATGTACCTCCTCTGCCTCCCCCTAGAAAAGTGCAGGCTTCCCAGGGACATCAAACAAAGACAGCATAACAAGCTCCAATAAGCCCATGACAAGATGGAAGAAGCAACCCAGTAGGAAGAAAGGGGTCTCATAAGTAGGCAAGAAGAGTCAGGAACAGCCCCTGCTCCCACTGCTAGGATTCCCACAAAAGCGTCAAGTTATTCCGCCATAACTTATATGGAGAGGATCTAAGTTAAACCCCTACAGGGTCCCTGATCTCTGTGAGCTCCCAGGATTTCCACACAGTTGAGTCTGGGAACATATTCTCATGTTCTCATGGTGTTCTGACCCCTCTGTTTCCTCTAATGCTTCCTCCCCCTCCTCCAAAGAACTCCCCGAGTTCTGTCTAATGTTTGGCTGTAGGACTTTTTGGCATCTGCTCCCATTACTTGTTTCTCTGGTTTCTTTGATGATGACTCTGCTAAGCTCCAGTCCCAGAATACTTTGCAGGCAGAACGAACTATAGGTTAAAGATTTTGTTGGCTTGAGTTGGTGTCCCAAACCTTCCACTTGAGGTCTTGCCTAGTCACAAAAATGGCTGGTTCAGGCTCCATGTCCTCATTACTAGGAGTCTTTGCTAGGGTCACTCCTGTAGATTCCATAGACGATGCATTGCACTAGGTTTCCACCTCACCCTGGAAATGACCCCAATTCCATTTGTTTCTCCCAGTATTTTCTCCTTTCTTCTCAGACCTGATCCCTCCTGTTCTCACCCCAACCAACGCCCAGTCAGTCTATCCATGAGATTTATGTTATTTCTCCCTCCCAGGGAGATCCATTTGTCCTCACTTCATTCCTCCTTGTTGCTTAGCCTCTCTGGGTCTGTGGACGTTGGCATGACTATCTTTTACTTTAAATCCACTTATAAGTGAGTGCATGCCATGTTTGTCTCTCTGAATACCCATTTCTCATGGTGTCCATCACCATACTATAACAACACCCCAGGGTCCAACCCTTTAACATCTTTGAGAGACACTCAAGATACATGTCAGTCAACAATGACAGATAATGAATGAATACCTTGAAGCAGGATAGTACCTTACTCATTTCCTTATATTCAGTAAGCAGAAAAAAAAAAAAGATGTGAGTAACTGAATAACTGAACTGACTAATGAAATCTAAGTTTATCTTCTTCTGAGAATAAAGGATACTATAGAATGCAAAGAATTTATACAATATTCTTTAATTTCAATCAGTATAGGATTGTGTGTGAAAAGCTCTTGAAACAATAAAACAACACCATAGCACATAAAAAACAGCATGGTACAAACCACAAACTATTTCTTCTTTATTTTCTTCTTAAGTCAATATTTTATTTAAAATGAGGATATAGACAGAAACAACCAAAATGAACCTGCCACACATTTATGTAAACTTTGACTCTATTTCTATTCCTGTCAATGTGACTTATACTCAATTTCTTACTCCACAGAAAAAAATTACAGTTATGAAATTCCCTGATATCTTCTTTCACAGATGGAGAACCACTGATCATTGTCCCCAATGGTTACTATTATTTTCAAGTCTCAGAGGACTTTCTTTGTCTTTCACTAACTTGAGACAAAATTAAACTGTCTAGTCTAATCTACTTTTCCCCATAAATGTCACCTTGATTCTATTCCCATTACCTGAATCATAATAGTCAAAATCATCCTGACTGACCAATTACATGAAAAATCTAGGTAGCTTTTCATTATAATATGTTCAAAGCAAAGTGGCATATTAAACCTCAAGAAATGCATGAGTCCATAAAGAGGAAATCCTTAGCTGCAACCTAAATTTTTCTCCTTTATTCAGTGTTTGCATTTTTAAAATAATGGTTAATCTGATAAAGTGTATATTTTAATACATCATTATTACTAGGAAATAATAACATCAGGTAATTCCTGAAGATGAACTTTTGTTGGAAATGACATAAGCCAGAGATTTATTTAACTGCAATAGCTCAAATCAAAGAATTACAAAGTACAAAATCAAAGAAATACAAATTAAATAAGAATGATAATAAAGGAATATAGTGAATATCACCAGTCTTCCTAGATAACAAAGTAGCCTGTGGGTGAGGAAAACTGTAAGCTGCATTGATTTTATTTTGAAAAATTATTTTACACTTTTTCTTAATATTGCTCAAGGTTAAAATTTGAAAGAAAAGAGGAGAATGTGGTATGTCCAAAAACATTCAGAGTAGGTTAAAGTATAACATAGTAGGGATGGGGTCATAGGCATTGACATAAAATAATCCCAATATCCTCTATCAACCTGAGAGCAATGTGAATATTTATTCAAATTTTCCATTCCTCCATTTCTTTACAAAACTCACTGTAGTCATCCCTGAGTACTCCCTAGTCACTGGCAAGTCATGAGAAGCATAAATTGTCCCTAGTTCTCATTATTCCTTCCTGAAGAAAATTCTGTGCAGTCATACCGGTTCTCCCATGCCAGCCTTGTTCATGTATTTATCGCAGCTAATTTAAGTTTGTCATGGGCCGATTGCAATATGTGCGCCATCTGGGGGCTACTTTCTATTCACTTTTTGTGCTCTGTTTCCCCCTCTTGATTATGCTTAATATTTCCTTGCTTCTTTGAGTGTCACATAATGCTTGATTGTATGCAAAATATATGATGGAAGGAAAGGAGACTGGAGTAGGTAACAATTCTTGCTCCCAAAGAATGACCCCTGTTTCTTCATCAAGTGTCTAAGTTGGGATGGCAGGGGTAGAGTCGAATAATTAACATGGTGCTGGCTTTACTACAGGCAGAGATGATTTCCTTTTAGCACTGTTCTCTTTTCTGCAGGATTTATCAATTGAGCACTAATGAGATATCCATCCCATTAGATATCTCTCTGTGGAGAATACAGTCCTCCCCATCCTAACATTCATCTAATGAGTACCTTACTCAAGTCTTTTCTGTATGAAGAACAGCTGTTGTTCAGAGGCTCCTGGCTTTACCTCACAACATTGACTACCTGCGCCACGATCCCAGACAATACTACTGTTACTAGGTCAACGCTTACCATCATCATTAAAAACACATACAGCAGACTGTTACAACATGATATAAGTGCCTTGAAATCAAAGAACATCTTATGTCCTCATCATCTCCTTCACAACACCTAGGAGAAAGCCCTGCACAAAGTAGACAGGCTCAGAACATCGTCAATTCTGAGTGCTACTTTACCACATCCTAGAGCTTCCCTGATGTCATGGAAGACAGCCAGTGCTATTTCATGTGGATCAAGATTTCTATTGTGTCTAGTTTATTAAGAAAAAACTGTTTTTCTTTACCCGTTGTACTCTCCCACAACACTTCTGGTCTCCAGATGTGAGAGAAAAACTGTAAGCTCCTCACAATAGTTCAATTTGAATTTTTTATCAGACACCAATTTATGTCCTATTATTGGTCAATCAATTCAGACACTGTCTTCTAGTTAAGTTTCAGATCCACAAGACAGACATTACTTCAGATGTCAAATGTCAAATGCATGTGCAGATTGTGTCCTGTGCTTCTATTTGACTAGCTGTAAATCAGAGGATCCCACAATGTCTCCCCTGGGTTTGGCTTTTCCTTGAAAGAAAGCAGTTTACTTACTCACTCATAAACAGGACAGGCTGATGGAAGGGACTAAATTTGAATAAGTGCAGAGAATGTGTTTGACACAGAAACATTGAGGTCTCACTAAACCCAATGGGTAACTAAAAGTTTAACATCTCTGGTCTTCACTCTGTATGTCTCTTGCTTAACTGTGCAAAATTATCCATGCAAAGCCTGGTGCAGCCTAACGTATCTCATTCTGCCTCAAGATTGAAAGCACACAGATGAGAGTTTTTAAGGCCTCTAACTTATGCCATTTCCAACAAAAGTTCATCTTCAGGAATTACTTGATGTTATTATTTCCTAGTAATAATGATGTATTAAAATATACACTTTATCAGATTAACCATTATTTTAAAAATGCAAACACTGAATAAAGGAGAAAACAATGCCCTGTTCCATACCAACCGAAGTATGCTTGAAACTTTCTAGTCATTTTTCTAAACTTGTAGTAACCTAGAGTCCAAAAAGAACAGAGCTTTATTGTAGGAGGAATGACAGGTCTCACTGGCAAGGCAATGGGTGACTACTTCCACATAAATATAGGTAAACAGTGAATGGGGCCTGGAAGCCTCAGAGGCAACTTCCATATGAGGGTCAAACTGAAGTCTACCTGAGAGCCTAGGGAGACACAGACGATGACAGCTACTCAGGAACTGCCACTTGGAGGGCACACTTGCTTGGGACCAATGGGACGCAGGTGGGTGGTATAAAGAACTTTCCCCAAGAATTAATAAACAAGCTTGCTTCTGCTTTCTCACCTGCTCCCGGAGGCTCTGTGCCTTCTCACCCACTGTCCCCAAGGGGGACACCAAGCAGGATAGAGGCCTCAGGTAATACTTTATCATCAGCATAAATTAATCCCAACCACAACCAGGAAAAGTCATCTCATAGGAACCAGTTCATCCCAAGCAATAAGTACTCCTTTAAATCAACTTGAAGAATAGGAAATGGGATGGTGATCAACCATACTTCATCTTGGGCAAGGCTGTTCAATTAGCATATGCCTTGCCTCCTACTCAGACCCATCCTCTACTTACATGCAAAGTTCATGTGAGTTCCCTGAAGACGGACATGGAGTCACTGAATCCCTTTAGCTACATATCTCAAAGTCATCCAATTGATTGAAGTTCTCTCTGATTTTCACCATTATTCATCTCTTTAGTGGGTATATTGGGAACAGGTGGCCCAGCCTCATCTGTTGGGATGCCCAGAACCAGTGGCTCTAGCTAATTTACAAAACCATTTCATTAAAATAAATTCAGGATTAGCTTAGAGTCTTAGAAGTAGAAAGTCACTCTTTTCACCTTTATGGCTCTGGAATTCTCACAAGGGCAGAATGAAGGTTAAAGTGAAAGATGTTCCCATCACTACCATTTAGAAAAATCACAACCATTTTGGGAATGAAGATAAAATATACACCTGTTATTATAAGGACAGTGTTGCATGACCTATTAAATTAACAAACCATAGTGGTGATGTTCAGAAGTTTAGAGTGGTTGTGTGTCTGGTGAGCAACCCTCAACAATCATATGAGTTCTCTGGGTATGATCATATGGGTGCATCTTAGTAGCCCACATAGTGGTACATAAGGTTATAGGTACTTTATGCTTAAGACTCCATAGTTATGATTTATGAAACAAATGGCAGCTGGCAAATTAATTCAAGAAAAAACATGCAAACCAATTACATAAATAAATCACACAAAACATGAGACAAAGAAAAGGGCCAGGATCTGAGAGCAAAAAGAGTATTCTGAGCAACAGAAATCAAGAGGAGCTTGTATGGGGAGGTTGTTTTACTAGGCAGGTAAAATGGTACTGAGTGTTAGTGTCCTGTCCTGGGAGTTAACTCTATGTTTGGTGAATCTCTAGGGAGAATAGGGTGAAAAGCCCCTTTCTTTAGTCAGATAGGAGAATTTCACAAAAATTTCCTATCAGGAATTTCAGAGAAATGAGCTTCAGAAGGGAGGGTTCACACAGCCAGACATTGGGCAGACATCAGAACTCTTATGGAAGAGATGGGGGGAAGGACTGAAGGCCCTGAAGAGGAAAGGAACTCCACAAGTAGACCAACAGCACCAACTAACCTTGGATCCCTGGGAGATCTCAGAGACTGATCCACCAACCAAAGAGCATACATGGGTTGGACAGAGGCCCCCCAGCACATATGTAGGGGACGTGCAGCTCAGTCTTCATGTCTGTCCCCCAACAACTGGAGCGGGGGCTGTCCCTAAAGCTGGTGCCTGACTGTGGAATCCATTTCCTAATAGGGCAGCCTTGCCTGGCCTCAATGGGAGAGGATATACCTCACCTAATCCTTCAGAGACTTTATGTGCCAGAGTGGAGGGTGGATACCCAAAGAAACCCCACGTTCTCAGAGAAGGAAATGGGGGATGAGAGGAGGGACTCTGTGAGGAGGGACCAGGAGGGTTGCATTTGAGATGTAAATTTTTTTAAAAAGAGGGTTCAGAGATGAGAGGGTGTGTGTGTGTGTGTGTGTGTGTGTGTGTGTGTGTGTGTGTGTGTGTGTGTTAAAGGTCTGAGAGACATCAGTCAACTCAACACACTCAGTGTTCAGAAACACCATACTACAGGGCATCATTTTCTGAGCACCTACAAAAGCATACACCATAATAACATCAGGAAAGTCTCAAGTCTCATTACATACCTAAGGAACATGTTATCAGCCCTTACAACTAGACAATCATTAATTTGCTGCAATTCATGCAATATCTATCTCAGGTAGAATACAGATTATCTTGATAACCTATTATTTCATCTTTTTTAGAAATAACTTGAATAGCACAATCAAAGATAGATCATCTAAAACTCTAGATGACAGGTCAAAGATGCAAATGCATAAAGACACACCAAATACCTCTCACCTTCGGAGGAAAACGAGAAAGAGAAATGGAGGTACGAAACATTCATATATCCCCAGGAAACCATTCTAATGTTTAAAAAAATCACACAATCTATGATCGCTAGATTCAGACATTTATAATCAATATGTGTGGTTTAGACCAATGAGAAAGATGTAAAAGCGAGTGGCTTTCATTATTTCCAACAGCCTCTATGGAAAGAAACTGAGTCTATTTTACTTAGGTTCCCCTATAAGCATCAATGACAATTCATCCTCTATGTGTTACTACATTTTCCAGTTTACTCTTGACAGTGGGAACTTGCACAGAGGGCATTACAGATGTGTACCATTTTTTTCCCTCTGAAAGAATTTTAGATATGTTGAAAAATTCTTACTATTTCACAAAAAAGAAAAAGCCAGCCACATGGTCATTAAATTTTTCTATGGTATTTAAACTTAATATGACTAAGACGTGGTTATAAAATAAAATAACACTCCATATTGGGAAACCTTTTAAAAAGCTGAATGAACCTTTTTATTCTACATACATCAGACTCTTAATGGCTTTTCAACAGTTTGGGCCATTTTGTGAAATTGCCACAGCTGCTTCACATTAGCTCAGAGGTTTTGTTATAAAAGCCCATGGACAAGCTGCTAAGTCAAACTCCGTAGCCCTGATGTCGATTCTGTCATTTATTCCGTGTGGGTCTCATGGTTTGTTTTGTTTTTTATTTAGTGAAGACTTTCCAGAAATTTTCTAAAGTGCAAACAAAAAGAAATGTATATTATGTTCTTCTCGTGAAACAACCCAAACAAATCAATTATTTATTAACTGTCTAATTACAGCTGGCCACAGGCCTATTAAAAAATTAAGACGCATCCCAAGAACTTCTGAAAAGGCAGCTTGCCATTCATCTGAAGTTGGAGAAACAAGAAAAACACTCCAGAGTAAACACAGTTTTTTGAAAAAGAATTCATATTGACTGTAGCTTTTCTATTTAACCTCAGAAATTTTATTTAAAAAACAAACAAAAAACTAGTTTTATTAGTTACTATTGAGACTATGTCTTTGAAGTGGGCATCTAGTAACTCTATGAAGGGCCCTTAATATGTAGAAAATGGGAGGAAACCCTCACTACATTTTGTGGACCATATAGCATTTTTATTCAAAGCCCAGGAAAACCTTTACAATGGCTTAAAACAGCCTTAATAAAACCAACAAGGTCTTGTTATTTCTTTGTGTAGAAAAAAAAAAAACTCCCCACTTAACCTAGATTTAAATTTAAATCACTTCAATTATTGGAAAAAATTAATAAATCTTTCCTTTTAGTAATGTTTCTAAATCCTAAGATTTGTCCTTGAAAAATAAACTTGTGGCTTTAAAATGTTATTAAAATGAAAGGCCTGAATGATTCTTAAGGCAGTAGAAATGTGTTAGAACCCATGAGCTTCAAAGATGGAGAACCATGGCAAACAGGGATCTGGTAATTACACAGTAGCAGAATGGATGTGATTTTCCCCTGGATAATTTAGACCATTGACTCACATTGGTAATATCTAAATTTAAGTAGCTCATTTCTTCAACTCTGTATTTACTCTCTCTCTCTCTCTCTCTCTCTCTCTCTCTCTCTCTCTCTAACAGACACACACACAGAGAGAGGGGGGAGGGAGGGAAAGAAGGAGGGAGGAAGTGGGAGGGAGGGAGAGGAGAGGGAGGAAAGGGAAAAAGAGAGGGAGAGAGAAAGAGAAACCTACGGACCAAAATATTTTCATAATTGTTAAGAGATTCACAATTTGAGATTGCATATTACACCTGTGAATCTTACTGATATTCACTAACAGTGACTATTTTTATAATGGTCACTAAAATAAAAAGAAAATAATTTGATACTTAGGTAATATCATGGGTAATATTGATTATCAGCTACACAGGATCCAGGATCATTTAGGAGACAAATCTCTGGGAGAGTGTGAAGGATGAGACACATTATTGCAGTGGAAAGACCCATTGTGAATGTTGTCCTTGACATTCCCTGGGCTTGGGTACCATGCTGAATAAAAGGGTAAAGGCATGCTAAACATTATCATTCATCCCCCTGCTTCCTAACTAAGGATGAGATGTGAACAGATGCCTCACGCTCCTGTCACTGTGATGTCTCCTCCGTGGTGGACTATACCTTCAAACTGTAAGCCAAAAATAAATGTCTTTCTTTAAGTTGCTTTGGTCAGGGTCCTTAGTCACAGTGATAAAAATGTGACTATTACAAATTGTATTTGTGTTTTCAGAATGATCTTCAAGGGTTTTTGGAGTGTGAAGGACTTTTTATAAGACATGGATGGTTACAGGGAGACAGTGAGCAAGAACTCTCTGAGTAGTGTGAGGTTTTCTCTTCCAAGAGTTCTCCCTTCCCTTTGATGTTGATCTGAACTTCTGATATCTTGATCTCAGCACCTTCATTTGCTTTTTAGGAAAATCTGTTCATATAAATGTGTAGAGATAAAGGATCAATTAAAGAGAACATACTGTTAGCGGAAATACGCAACAAAGAAGAGATAGAACCTGAAGACACCACCTCCAGTAGATAGGCATGGCCCCCAGTTGAAGGATGGTGCCACCCACACATCTCAAAATTGTTAACCCAGAATGTTAACCCAGAAGTGTTCCTCTCCAAAGAAAAGACATGAATAAAATATGGAAGAGAGACTGAAGGAAAGGGCAACCAGAGACTGCCTCACTAGGAATCTATCCCATATGCAGACACCAAATACTGACACCACCCCTGATGCCAAGAAGCTTGCTGACAGGAGCCTGGTATAGCTGTTTCCTGAGAGATTCTACCAGTTCCTGATTAAGACAGATACGGATACTCAGCCAACCATCAGACTAAGCCCAAGGACCCCAGTGGAAGAGTTAGAAGAAGGACTGAAGAAGCTGAAGGGGATGGCAACCCCAGAGGAAGAACAAGTTCAACTAACTGACCACCAAGAGCTCCCAGAGACTAATCCACCAACCAAAGAGTATACATAGAGGGATTCATGGTTCTAGATACATATCCACCCTTGTCTGACATCAGTGGGAGGGGAGGCCCTTGGTCCAGTTTGATGCCCCAGCGTAGGGGGATGCTAGAGGGATGAGGCAGGAGTTGGTGAGTGAGTGGAGGAGCACCCTCAGAGAGACAAAGGAGAGGGGGGAGATGTGATGGGGGGTTGTGGAGGGGTAACCAGGAAGTGGGATATCATTTGAAATATAAACAGATAAAATGATTAATAAAAAATGGAAGAAGAGAAGAGAAAAGAAAGGAAAGGAAGGCTGTGGAGGGAAGCAGTGAAGAAGAGAGAGAAATTACTTTACAGAGGTTCTCTTTATAGGTTCCCTACAGATGTTGATGCAGAAAGCCAAGGAAGCTTATAGTTTTCTATATATCTATAGGATTGCTTAAAATTCCCCACATTTGACTTTTATTGTGTATTAAAATACAATTTACACAGGCATCGTTATATGAATGGATTCTACATCTTGTTTTCCTTAAGATTTATACAGAATGGTCAAGGAAAAGCAATATATAAAAAAAATTCATGATTCCTTAAATCAAAACTTCAAAAGAGCTTTTATTTTGGACATCTGTTATTTTAACTCTAAATAGTATAATTGTATTTTTAAAGAAAGGCCCCCAAAATTAATTATACATTGGGTTCTTCATTTATTACACAAAATGTTCTCTGGAGTTTTTTGAATTGAAGACTTGAGTGGAAAATATTTTGCTATTAGAAGTTTTAAAGTTTGACACATTTAAACTAGAAAGTATAGATTGTGTAGCTTTCTTCCAAACTGAAGCATTCCCTCCTAGAGGAGGGAAAGACTCTCCTAAAACTCAGAAAAAAAAAATCTCAGGAAGCTCCTGAACCTTATAAAATTCACAAGGTGCCTCCCAACTTTTATCAACAGTAATAATTTCTGTGGAGAGGAGAGTTTCCTTTGGATTAATCTAAGCTTCCTGCAGCTGTACCTGGAGCTCGGAGATGCAGTTGATCATACATGCTCAAGTAACCCCTCAGCTATGCTTCTGTAAACAACCTCAATAAACTCATCAATTCATCAAGCTAGACTCAGGGAGAATTTGCGGTCTGTACACAGTTCACTATCTGGGATAAATAAATGTTTATGTATGACTTTCAAAGAAAACTCACACAACAGTACCTAGAGCTCTTTGAGCAGATAAAATCAGCTCTATATATTCACACACATGGAAAGTGGTTTATTATAAAGAATTGGCTCATGAGACTATAGAAGCTGAGAAGGCTTTACAACATGAGTGGCAAAATTTTAGCCCAAAGACCTACAAACTGTGAATAGCAATGTAACGTTAGAAGGAAGAAAAAGATTGATGAACACCTCAAGCAGAGGTCAAATTTGCCTTTTCTCCACCTTTTTGATCCCTTTGTATCCTCAACAGATGTGCAGCTATCTAATGGGAGAATCACATCTTTCATGCAGTTCACCAATGGCATTGCTGTTACTTCTGCAAACATCTTCCCAAGTGCACCCAGAAATGACACATGAAATTTGCAGCTATTTAGTCATGTTTGACCCAAGCCAAGGTGACACACCTTGCTCAATAGTTGCTGGCTCTGCATGAGTCAAATTTGCATATTTATATACTGCAAGTGTTACATGCTTGGCATGTTTGCAGGCAGAAAATTACTTTATATGAACAAATTACCATAGACTGATTTCTAGGATCTTATACTTTTAAAAATGGATACTATATAGAATCTTTATATACACAATGAAGTGGAATGTTATTTTTAAACATACTGCTAGGAATATAAGAATGGAGAATAAAATTCAAGAGTATAGTGGCTTGGAAAGCACAGGAAGTGAGATGTATCCTACAGATTATACTTTTTCACCACAGTAATTTTATTTTTTTTCTGTATTTAAGTGCACTAAGGACAAACTGTATTATCAGTTAATCCCCTATTTTTACTGGCTGTACATATTGATCCAGTTAGGTTATAACAAACACTTTTAAGTTCTCTGATTAAAAAAAAAAAACAAATATTTTGGAATTATCTAAAGTGAAATGTGACTATGTAATGATATCTTGAATCAAGCCCCAAAAATAAAAATACAAAAATGCTCTAAATTCCATTATCCTAACTGTTAAGAACGTGAGGTTTCTTGGCACATTTCAATCAAAAGTAACTAATAGTACTAGTCTTAGAGTCAAATCATTGACAGCGTATGCTAAATGTTAATTTAAAAAGAATGTTTAATGATAATCAAAATCTAATCAATCATAGAAAATCTTGATTTTATAAGCAATTAAAATCTATTTAACCCTATAAAAGCTCAATTTATAGCAATTGGCAAGTCTACTGCTTTTTTTTACAAATATATTTAATAACTAGTCCTTGTGATAATGAGAAACAGTTTGTACTTTCCAGATGTTGTTAAATGTGTAGAAGCCAGCACAATTCATTATTTATAAAGTCACGTTTCAGACTGATAAAAAAGGTTTTATTTTTTTTCAACCCATTTTATATTCTTTAAATATTGAATTGTGGTGTTGAATGATCATTTCTTGTCATTTATTAAGAAAATTTGGAAGTAAAAAGGAAAGATCTTTACTTAAAATGTGAATAGGTTTGCATTATCAAATTATTCTTTGGTATAACATTAATATAAAAAGAGACAATAAAAGGCAACCATTATAAATATTCATCTTGTGTCAGAAAAGAAACCATTTTATTTTCAAAATAAATTACGACTCACACAATGAAATGTGATATTTTCTATCACATTATAAGTTCATGTTTTTCTAAGACCAAAAAATTAAGTTCTTGTAAATAAGTGTAATTTATGTTAGCACAAAATTGCTGAATCATTTGAAGTATTTTATTATAACATGTACAATGTAAATTACATGATATAATTACTTATATATGTAAAGATGTTTTAAGTACACAGATCACATGTATTGAACAAGATACATATCTGCCACAACTTAAAGAAAACAATTGCTTCCAGCATTCTAGTGTCTTTCAAGGTCAGTAACCCCCAGAGACAACCATTACCACCACTAATTTTGCCTTGATCAATTTTCATATAAACAGAATCACATAATACAGTCTTCATATTTCATTTTATTTTAAAGTTCTTTCAATGTGACAATTCTGTAATCTTTAATGTATTCACAAATACAACTATAACTACAGTCTAGTTTCAAAACATGCTCATCACTCCCAAAAGAGCTCTGCATCGCTAAACACTCATTGCTAAGGTTGTCTCCTTCACTCAAGCAAGGCAACCTCTGGTGTTCCTTCTCACAATAGAGTTGGCTATTGAAGACATTTCACTTGAATATTATGATACAATATGAATACTTCTCTGAACAGTTGCTTCAGCTTCACATATTATTTTACAAGT
The DNA here is from genome assembly GCF_011762505.2 of Arvicanthis niloticus. Classification (NCBI taxonomy): domain Eukaryota; kingdom Metazoa; phylum Chordata; class Mammalia; order Rodentia; family Muridae; genus Arvicanthis; species Arvicanthis niloticus. The sequence continues at coordinate 47,530,024 of NC_047673.1, forward strand.
TCCATCCATACTGAAACATATATACCCACTCCCTTTCTTTTTATGTCCAAATAGTACTCCAGTATATGGATAAATTCCACTTTGTGTGTATACCCAGCTGTTAATGGATATTCAGCTTTACCCTTAAAGCTATTACAATTAATGCAGCAGTGAATATTTGCGCACATTCTCTTATAAAGATGCATGGTTTCTGTTTTTTTCCCCCTTGGATAGAATATCTATAAGTAGAACTGTCAGAGAAAATGGTAAGTTTGCATTTACTTTTGCAAGATCTGCCAAACTGTTTACATAAGTTATGTTTTTGTTTCATATTTTAACTAACAATAAATGAGCATTTCAATTTCTCATGGTTCCCAGCACCAGTTATTGCCTGTCTGTGTTATTATAACCTTCAACTGAGTGGCTTTGGCTTCATTTCTCAATAACTAATGACTTTGATTGGCATCTTTCCAACAATTAATAAATTTAATGATTTTGAACACCTTTCAGGATGTTAGTCATTTTATATCTTCCTTACCGGTGTGTCTATCAAATTCTTTGTTCATTTTTATTTGCTTAACTCAATGCCACCAAGAATTACTCATATTATTTTCTAAGTTTTTCCTTTTGTGTTGGGTTTACGACCCATTTTAAGTGAATTCTTGTACAACATGGCACAAGGCAAAGGTATAGCTTTATTCTTTGTTGTGGGTAGATCCACTTGATGTTCTTTTAGTGTGTGTGTGTGTGTGTGTGTGTGTGTGTGTGTGTGTGTGTGTGTGTTGAGAGGACAATTTGTCTGAGTTGTCTCTCTATTTCTACCAGGTAGCAGGAATTGAACTCAAATCCTCAATCTTGGTAGTAAGTGCTTTTACCCACTGAGCCATCTTACCATCTCCAATTTTAAATTTTGACCTTTCCCCAGGAAACAAATGATACTCTTCAGCAGAGGTGTCCAACACAGAGCCTGCAAAGAGAGCTAGATTTGCAGCTCAAAACAAAACTATATTATGTAAAATATTCTGAAATTTTTGTCTTACAGTTATATTTGTAACTTAATAGTACAGTCTTGAATGTGAAGTTTGTAAATGATAGCATAATATCTCAATGTTTCAAAAAATAAACATATACATATGTTTTTTTCTTGTTGTCTATAGGCATGACAATTTTATGGCAGTATGAACTGCTTCCAGTGTGTTATCAGCCAAGTACAATCAAAGGAGTCTTGGGAGAATCTAAACTTTGCTTTCTATTTTTCCCTTTGATTACTTTTCAATACTGAGTTCAAGTTCCTTATTTATTGCTACTTTTCATTTCTTGTTATTATCTGTGGGGGTGGGGGGGGTACATTTGCATGTGTATTTATGTGGAGGCCATAGGTCAATGTTGTGTGGTCTTCTTCAATCACTATCTTATTTTTTAAATTTTACTTTTGTTTTATGTGTGAGTATTTTGTCTACTTGTATGTCTGTGCACACAAGTATGCAGTGCCCACAGATGCTAGAAGGGGAACTAAATTATGCATCATTGTGAACCACCATATGAGAGAGAGCTGGAACCAAACCAAGGCCCTGTGGAAGAATAGCAAATACTCTACAGGTAATACTCCATTCCTCCATCTCCTCCGCCATATTTTTTAAGGCAGAATCTCTTAATGAACCTGAAGCTTTTTGATTCAAGTAGATTGGCTAGCCAACAAGACCCAGGGATCCATCTCTCTTTTGATTCCTAGTCCTGACATGACAGGTACACACCATAGCACCCAGTTTTTTTATGACTGATGAGGATATAGGTCCTTACGCTTGTCTGGAAAAATCTATCCACCTTCTGTTATTATTTTTTAATCTTATCATTACTTCTAAGTCTCAAAGAAAATAGAACCCCCACAAAGGAATCACAGATTTAAAAAAAAAAAAAAAAAAAAGGGGGGGAATGATGACTTAGCATTTTCAGTGATTTAATCACTCATTTGAATGATTTAAACATGAATCTTCAGGGTGAACAATTAGATTATCTACTCAATACTTTAAGTAACAGTGCCCAAATAAATATCAAATTATGGAAATTTGAAATTAAGACAAATAATTTTTTACATTTCTACATGCTGGCTAAATACATCCCTGTGAACATTAGTGAAAACTATGTAGCTTTTTTTCAACTTAATGCAAGAACTTGAGAACAGACTCCAAGATTTACAAGGATATGCTATTTCAAAATATGTGGGACTTCATTTTCACTTAATATAATTATGTTCCTTGGAAATTGTCAAATGTAATATACAGAGCTATAAAATGGATTTCAACTACTGATTGTTGAAGAAAACACCCAATCATTATTCACTACTGCTGAGATGATCATTTTTTGAGGTTTAAAACAAACTTTAATCTCTGCTGACTGACATCAACAAAGATAGAACCCATCCTTTCAGATTATGTAAAAATGATAAAACCAGTGGGAGTTGTCAAAGAAAGAGCACCTCTCTTATGATTTTGGAAGAAATTAATCAACCTCTCTGTATCTGAGGAAAAGAGAAGAGGTGAGCCTAGATGTAACTTCCCTGCAACTTCCTCCAAAATGTAACAACTAGAACATACAGTAATGGAACACACTGTGTAGTAGGCATTCATTTCCCTGACTCCCTACTCTGAATCTTCAAGATGAACAGTTTTTAATTTGAAAAACAAAGGTTATGTATAAATTCACATGAAAACTAATGTATACTTAAAGTAAAGTCTATAGAAATTTTAGAATTGAGCATTGCACCACTTTGAGTTTGAATTCCTCTTACATTTATATGGCTTCTATAGCCCATATCTGAAATGCTTAAAAATATTGTAGATTTGAGGTGCGTTTTTTCTAGATTTTGGAATATTTGCTTCATACATAGTGGGATGTAATCAAGTCTCAACATCTCATAGCTCGTCTTTATCTGTTTGGCTCCTAGTTTGAGGAACGTTTCCTATGATAGAATAGCACTCTGTATGATAAGATGGCTGTGCTGTTCTGCAGATAAGCATCGTTGTGTTGTTTTATTCTTTTCTAACATGATATACAAGAGATTTCCACACATGGGGTCATCTTTGTATGAATTCATCTTTGAGATGAACTCCATCTATAAGTTTTTGGAGTCAGTTCCTATTAAGTGGGATTATTTATATTTATCAAAGACAAAGAAGTTATTGAGTTCATCTATAGGTTTTCTATTCTCAATTTCACTTTCTTTTTACTTTGCTTCTATGTGGAGGTGTTGTTATTATTGTTGTTGTTGTTGTTGCTGATGCTCTTGTTATTCATTGATTTTTAATTAGTTTTTGAGACATGATCACATTGTATATTGCAGACTGGCCTTTAATTCATTAGCAAGTCCAAGGTGGCCTTGAACTCGTGATCCTCCTACCTCACCCTTATGAATGCCAGGATTAAGAATGAATACTGCAATGTTATTTCTATTTTATTTTTTCAACTCTATTTCTCTACATACTATTTCTCTACATATTTGGATATAGTTCTCATTTATCTTTCTGCCGGTTAAGCTGAACTCTTAAAAGATTAATCAAGGATGGCTTTTTAAACATAGACATCACAGCTGAGTTTCCCATAAGTGCTAAATTAGCTGCATGCCATATTTTTTGTTTTGTTTTTGTGTACCTCAAAGCATTTTTTAATTCCTCTTGTAATTTCTGCTTTTGTATGTACCCTTTGTTTCCAGTTTTGTATTCATTCGATATGTATCGCATGATTGCAATAGGGGTTCAGTTTGGAGGTATGGTTGGTTAGTTTGGATTTCGGTGTTTCATTTCCTAGTACACATAGCACTTATTATCCATTCTACTATTGATGGACATTAAGGGGTTTTTTTTTTTCTACCCAGCTCTTTTCTGTTTTGAATAAAGTTGTCATGACTTGAAAATAGTCTTAGAAGGAAATTTGCTAAATCAGAGCAGGCTTGGTCTTGGTATAATGCCCTGTGTGTCTATTATTCTTATGACAGAACTCAACATTTGGAATCCTAATCAAAATAGGAAGTCAAGGAACTCCTGTGTCTGAGATACCTGTGAAGTTTTGCCCAAGACACTAATTCTTTTCATCTTCTGAGATCTTCTTTGATTTCTTCCTTCAGAGACTTGAAGTTCTTGTCAAGCAAGCAAGATCTTTCGCTTGCTTGGTTAGAGTCACACCAAGGTATTTTATGATTTATGACTATTGTGAAGGGTTTCGTTTCCTTAACTTCCTTTTCAGCCCATTTATCCTTTGAGTAGAGAAAGGCCACTGATTTATTTGAGTTAATTTTATATTCGGCTACTTTGCTAAAGTTGTCTATCAGGTTTAGGAGTTCTCTGATGGAATTTTGGGGGCCACTTAAGTATACTATCATATGGTCTGCAAATAGTGATATGTTGACTTCTTCCTTTCCAATTTGTATCCCTTTGATCTCCTTTTGTTGTCTAATTGATCTGGCTAGAACTTCGAGTACTGTATTGAATAAGTAGGGAGAGAATGGGCAGCCTTGTCTTGCCCCTGATTTTAGTGGAATTGTTTGAAGTTTCTCTCCATTTAGCTTGATGTTGGCTATTGGTTTGCTGTATATTACTTTTATTATGTTTAGGTATGAACCTTGAATTCCCAGCATAGGGGCCTGATAGAGTAGTGAGGCAGGAGTGGGTGAGAGGTTGGAGGAGCACCCTCATAGAGGCAAATAGGGAGAGAGGAGGGATGGGGTGGTTGGTGGATGATATCCCCCTGGAAGGGGGATATCATTTGGAATGTAAATAAATAAAATGATTAAATAGAAAAAGACACTCTAATTCACTAAGTATTTTGGGGGCTATGAAGACATTGCTTTTGTATGTAATTGGTCTGTTCGAGAGAAAGTATTTGAGGGGAGGATTAATTTTGGACATTTTAACTTATTTACTATGTTAAATTTTTTAAAATGATCAAATGTCTGAGCATAATAGCTCATGTCTTTAAATCAAACACTAGTGAGATAAAGGTATATAGCTCTGTGTAACCTAAGGCCAGCCTGGTCAAATAGACAATTCAAGACCATCCAGTGATAAATGGTGAGAGCCTGTTGCAAAAACCAAAATCATTACCCATTAATGGCATTTTTTGTCACACTCCTCCCTTCAAATCTCAGGGATCTATACAGAAGAGGAGACAGAAAGATTGTAAGAGCCAGAAGTGGATGACTCCAAAGAAACAGTGTTTCCAAGATGCAACAAAGCTGAAGCACATATGAACTCAAAGAGACTATGACAACTTGAGCAAGAAGACCTGCACAAGTTCAAGCTAGACAAACACCCAGGCACAGAGAAGGGGAAGTAGCACAAGGTCTCATCCCTAACCAGGAACAGTTGTTATGAGATTAAGTATGGTAAAAAATAATTATGAAAACTTTTACAGGTTTTGCTGTTCAGTAATACTGCCCAAGAATGTCACCTATACAATTAACCATTAAGCAAAAAAAAAAAAAAAAAAAAAAAAAAAAAAAAAAATTGTCTGTAGTTTTGCATCTAGAAGTTTTTTACACTTTAAGTTTGCTCCTATTAATCTGAGTCTAACTGGTGAATATTGGTTTAAATAGTGAAAATAACATCAACACAATCACATATAGGCATGCATGTGTGCATATATTCTATCTGTACATGGTCTCATTTAAGAGGAGTAATAGAATGTTAAGAATCAGAATAATATATCAGTGGCTGGATGGACAGATGAACAGACATAGTGGATGGATAGATGGACTCTGAGAAAGAGAATGATTTTTTTTTTAGGATTTTGAGATATCAAAGGTAATAGTGCTTCCCAGTCAGATATAGCAGGTATAAAGTCTCACTGCGTGAGTCCCTCTTCTCCACTTCACAAAGAGATTCCTGGAAATGACTATTTCTAGAAAAATTTAGGAAAGTGACGGCAATTATTCTGTCACAAATTGGTCCAAATTTCTTAATGATTAAATGGTTAACACCATTAACACTAAATAAGCTTTTGGAAGTTAACTATGTGTATGCCTTTCCTAAAGAATATTCAGCAACACTTAAAATCAACTTTTCTTGTTTCTCTTCCCCTTCCAAGGAAAATATAAAAATTTAGATTTTTCATTTTATGCCCAGAATGTGTGTGTGTGTGTGTGTGTGTGTGTGTGTGTGTGCTTGTGTTTGTTTCCTTTGCCACATGTAAGCCTCAACACTTACTAAGACACAAGGTTAAGTTTGTGCTACTTTTTTTCCAGCTGTAAAAACCTGAAAATTGGGCACAGCTGTGATGTACAAATTATGAACTAGTATGCCTTTGCAAAGCACTGAAATAGGACCCAAGATGAGAATTCTAGAGGACCGAAATTGGCACAACTGTGTCTTTGACCTCTGTTTCTTCTCCTTCTGCTATACCTGTTGTTCATAGTTTATTCTTTCCTAGTGTCCTTGGCTTCCGAAATGATTTGTGTAAGGATATTTTTAATATTTTGTTTGACTGAGCTATTCATTTCTTTTACCTTGTTTTCAAGACCTGAAATTCTCTTTCCCATATCTTTTACTTTGTTGATGAGGCTTACCTCTGAGGCTTGTGTTTAACATCCTGAGACTTTTATTTCCAATTTTCTTTCACTTTGGGTTTTCTTTAGTGATTCTATTTTTTTTTTTTTTGAAGTTCTAGTTTCATGACCTAAATTGTTTTCATTGTTTCATTCAATTTTTTTACATTTTTATGGTCTTTATTAATGCTCTCTTTTTTGGGCCTTTAAACATATTCATAATTACTATTTTGAAATGCTTGTCTTGTGCTTCAGCTAAATCATTTTTCTCAATGCCAACACAATAGGAGTACAGTCTTCTAGAAGAGCCAATGTCTTGGTTGTTCTTTTTTGTGTTTTTAGTCTGAGACTATGCTTCTGAAGTTATGATATATGAGGTATAATTATCCGGTCTTGTCTTTGTTTGGTGGTTGTTTTACTCCTCGTTTATAGTTCTCAAATATGGGTCCTAGCCTAGTGTGGTGGCTATGAAGTCCCTGGTAGAGATTAATTCCGCAGTTCATCAGGAATTACAAAGAACACCCCGTTTAGTGTGTCCTAAGTGGGTTCCTGATAGAGAGTGGTTCTGACAGCTTTGGAAAGTCACAAAGTAATGAAAATAGCTAGAATGAAAGACTGAAGGGGGCAGAGGGAAAAAACTATGGGGACACTGGGTCTACTAGAGCTTAGGTTTGGAAAAGCTATGTTTCTATTCCAAATACAACATGGTTTCTGAATATGAGCTCTAAATTTTTGATAGAGTTATATGATTTGAAAGTGTCTGTTTTCACCCTTCACAATAGTTACAAATAATATAAAATATCTTGGAGTGAATCTAACTAAGCAAGTGAAAGATCTGTATGACAAGAACTTCAAGTCTCTGAAGAAAGAAATAGAAGAAGATCTCAGAAGATGGAAAGATCTCCCATGCTCCTGGATTGGCAGTGTTAATTTAGTAAAAATGGCCATCTTGCCAAAAGCAATCTATAGATTCAATGCAGTCCCCATCAAAATTCCAAATCAATTCTTCATAGAGATAGAAAGAGCAATTTGCAAATTTATTTGGAACAACAAAAAACCCAGGATAGCAAGAACTATTCTCAACAACAAAAGAACTTCTGGGGGAAATCACCATCCCTGACCTCAACCTATACTACAGGGCAATAGTAATAAAAACTGCATGGTATTGGTACAGAGACAGGCAAAAAGATCAATGGAATAGAATTGAAGATCCAGAAATGAGCCCACATACCTATGGTCATTTGATCTTTGACAAAGGAGCTAAAACCATCCAGTGGAAAAAGGACAGCATTTTCAGCAAATGGTGCTGGTTCAACTGGAGGTCAACATGTAGAAGGATGCAAATCAATCCATTCATATCTCCTTGTACAAAGCTCAAATCCAACTGGATAAAAGATCTTCACTTAAAACCAGATACACTGAAACTAATAGAAGAGAAGGTGGGAAAGACCCTTGAATACCTAGGCACAGGGGAAAAGTTCCTGAACAGAACACCAATGGCTTATGCTCTAAGATCAAGAATTGACAAATGGGACCTCATCAAATTGCAAAGCTTCTGTAAGGCAAAGGACATTGTCAATAAGACAAATCGGCAACCAACTGATTGGGAAAAGATCTTAGCTAATCCTACATCCGATAGAGGGCTAATATCCAAGATATACAAAGAACTCAAGAAATTATACTCCAGACAACCATATAACCCTATTAAAAAATGGGGTACAGAGCTAAACAAAGAATTCTCAACAGAGGAAACTTGAATGGCTGAGAAGCACCTTAAAAATGCTCCACACCCTTAGTCATCAGGGAAATGCAAATCAAAACAACCCTGAGATATCACCTCACACCAATCAGAATGGCTAAGATCAAAAACTCAGGTATTAGTAGATGCTGGCGAGGATGCAGAGAAAGAAGAACACTCCTCCATTGTTGGTGGGATTGCAAGCTGGTACAACCACTCTGGAAATCAGTCTGGCGGTTCCTCAGAAAACTGGACATAGCATTACCTGAGGATCCAGCTATACCACTCCTGGGCATATACCCAGAAGATGCTCCAACATATAATAAAGACATATGCTCCACTATGTTCATAGCAGCCTTATTTATAAAAGCCAGAAGCTGGAAAGAACCAAGATGTCCCTCAACAGAGGAATGGATACAAAAATGTGGTACATCTACACAATGGAGTATTACTCAGCTATTAAAAATAATGAATTCGAGAAATTCTTAGGTAAATGGATGGATCTAGAAATTATCATCCTGAGTGAGTTAACCCAATCCCAAAAGAACACACAGGGTATTTACTCACTGTTAAGCGGATGTTAGCCCAAAAGCTAGGATTAGCGAAGACTCAACCTGAAGACCACATGAAGCTCATGAAGAAAGAAGACCAAGAGCGGATGCCTCAGTTCTACTTAGAATGAGTAACAAAAATGCTCAAGGGAGCAAATATGGAAACAAAACATGGGACAGAAACTGAAGGAGGGGCCATCAAGACACCATTCCACCTGGGTATTCATCTCATGTACAGCCACCTAAGCTAAACACTGTTGTGGATGGCTGGAAGTACATAATTTGAGGAACATGATATAGCTGTCTCCTTAGAGGTCTGCCAAAGACTAACACACTCAGAGGATGATGCTCACAGTTAACCATTGATATGATCAAGGGTTTCCCAATGGAGAACTTAGAGAGAGGACTGAAGGAGCAGAAAGGGTTTGTGACCCCAGGAGGAAAGCAAGGATACCAAACAACCAGAGCCCCCCAGGGTCTAAACCACCAGCCAGGGAACACATAGGGAGGGACCCAAGACTCCAGCAGTATATGTAGGGGAGGATGGCCATGTCAGGCATAGGTGGGAGAGGAATTTCTTGGTCCCATAAAAAAATAAACACAGAGTGGGGGGAATGTGAGGGTGCAGAGGGGATAGTGGGAGGGTAGCTGTGGTCACTGCCTCATAAAAGCATGAGGAGGGGGATGGGATAGGAGGTTTCTGGGTGGTGGTAGGAAGTGGGTTAAGGGGATAAAATCTGAAATGTAAATATTACAACCAATTTTAAAAAGGGGGAAAAAAAGAAAAGTTGTTAGAACCAACATCATTAAAAAAATGTCAGCCTCCTGGGGGGGAATTTTTTTTTCTTGATACTAAAACTTGTTCTGAGAATTGTATATTGCAGAATACACAGCCTTGGTGTATCTACTCATCAAGCATACTAAGCAGACCTGCCCAAACCTCCGATGTCCTGGAATTCCATCTGGATTCAGTGAAGACACAGCCTCAGAGGCTTAACAACTTACTCTTCCCCCCACCCCTCTTCTAATATCTCAATGCCCATAATCAGCTTGAAGAAGTTAAATAAGAGTCAGCGCCCCTATTCCCTGGGCTTGGGGACTAAGGTGGTTAATAATGGTCTGTCTTTCTAGGGAAAAGTAGTGGTTTTGTTGGAACAGGGAAGACTAGCTAGGACTTATTGCATAGCCATAACCTATTGGTAGAAATCTGTATAATTATTATCAAGATGAAGTTATAATTTCTTAAATGGTACAAAATTTACTTTGATTTCAAATTTAAGGTTTTCATTGGTACGAGCTTCTTATTAATATAAAAGTGAGATGAATATTGATACTCTCATGGGCATTGTGCCTGTATAACACATTTAGGAATACAAGGCCTAGACCCAGTCCTTCTTTAACTTTTTTAACTGATTTGGGACGGTTAACCTATGAGTTAAGGGACTATAGCAAATTCATGGCTTTGAGTTTATTGTTAGGAGGGTTCCCATATTTTATTTAGAAATAGCTGAGAGGAGTGAACAGACAACAGTCCAGGTTACCTTACATGGATAGTTGGTTTTCAAAACGTCAGAAGTCCATAGAATTGACGCTACAAATATTTATATATTAATTTCCATTCTATTTAGAGACCTGTCTGCTCCTGACAGCTTCCTGTTGTGGATTCTAAGAAGAAATTGAGCATTCTTGGAGTTACTCCAGTTGTGTGGTGACAGCCACTAGGCAAGAATTGTCTCTTTCCATCTACAGACAAATTACTGTCCAGAAAAGGACACACTTGCAGAATAGCCAACTGATTATATCTGCCTAGACAGAGTAATCAGCCCTTAATAATTCTGCATCACCAAGGTTTTTCAGATGATTCTGGGCCAGAAGGCTGAAGATTTGATGCTCCAATGTTCGGTAGTATAGGGGCTTTCCAGGTGTTCAGCGGTCTCTATAAATTGGCTAAGTTTTAGAAGCTATGTTTAGTGCTTCCCATAACTTCAGTCAACTCAGTCATTCTGGATTTCTGACGGGGTTGAAGACCTATTGTCTCATAGTCAATCCTGGCTGTTTACTTTGAGAGAAAAGATCTGAGTAGATAGTTTTCAGCTGACATTCATTCTAAAGCAAAAAAAAAAAAAAAAAAAAAAAAAAGCCAGGATCAAAAGTAAGTGTTTTAGTTAGAAGAGATGACAGAGGTTCTGGTTAGTCAACAAAATGATGGACTGGGTATTAGGACTATCTTGTACCTCACTGGCACAATTAGGAATAAGTGTGCTCTAATTGTATTTTGAGAGAAAATTTTTACTTTAACAGGAAGAGTGATATGTAGGAGGAGCTAAGTGGGAAGGAGTATTGAGAGGAAGAGATGGAGTAAGGAGAGAAGATGAAGGAGAAGAGAAGCTATGTGATGAGAGAGAGAGAAAGAGAGAGGGGGCATGGAGGCAGATATTCACAGGTCTCCACCAGTCAAAGATAGTTGTTATATCTAGGTTGGGTATTGGGTTACACTTCTGATTGAGCATTACCAAACTTATAAATCCTTTGATTAACATTTTAAAAAATTGCATAAAAGCAAAAAGGAAAGAGGGGGCATGGGACAGGGGTTTTCTAGGGAGGGGAAAGGGGGAAAGGGGATGGCATCTTAAATGTAAATAAAATATTAAATAAAATTAAAAAAGAAAACAAAAGAAAGTGTCTGTTTTGCTTTGAACCATAAGTCTTTGCAAAGTGAACATGTGTGTGTGTGTGTGTGTGTGTGTGTGTGTGTGTGTACTCACTATGGAAAAATTATATGACACATGAGCTCTATTCTCAATGAAATTAACAACCACATATATAATAACCAAGTATATATATATATATAGCTCAGAGGTAAAGCACATGCATGAAGTCCTGTTTTTAATTACCAGTACCAAAGAAGAGGAGGAGTATGAAGAAGTGTTTAAGGTCTCCACTAATAAAAGGATTTGTTTGAATGACAAGATGCCTGGAAAAGGAGATCATGTGGATATGTGAATGTTGAACTCTACAATTATAAATTTTGTCATTCTCTGGCTCTGTGTTAATTAACAAACCTAATTCCTTCAAGTGGTTTATAAGTCAACTTTCAGGGCACTCTCCTCTTTGATTTTTATAGTCCCACAATTTGTAAAGGAAACAAAGAAAGTCTAGTGGTTATTTTAGAATAGAAGGAGGATTCTAGACCTTCTGTGACTTTTTCTAAGGGAAACAAATTTGGATGTAGCTTCACTGCTTACAAGACTGTTGCAACAGCACCAGGGTCAAACGTGATGATTTTAATGGCTTGGTGGAATGCTGCCATGGAGATACATAAGAGTCTCAGAGACTAGCAGAGAACACTTAGAGAAAATCCCTCTGCCAAGGAGATAAAGATGCCAAAAGTCTGCTAGAGTTGATACACAGCAGTGTAAAGACCCTGTGCACCATTGGTTCCTGGAAGGTAACCAACCACCTCCTGAGTAGAGCGAGGCTTTCAGCCCTACCGTTCACCTCATAAGCTACAATTACTGGTAACAGATTCAACAGAATATTTTTTTCTCAATCAATTGACTCACAAACCCTCCTTTTTCTTTATCTAAATACTCAGTTTACATATAAAAAACTAAGTCCTCAAATGTTTTACGTTTGTACCTTTAACTTCTCTTCTTTCTACACTCTTTGTGGTTTGCCTTTATTTGACCTAATCTGCTATCACAGTCCTTCTAAAAATTTATCTACAATGGAGTCATAAGAATTCTTCTTTAACATCCAAATGAAATATACAGAAACAATTCTAATTTTTAATGTTAATTAAATTGATATTTCACTAGTCCATTCACAATGACTTTTCTCTGTTGCTCTTCTAAACCCTATCTCAATTTACAAAACTATGTAAAAACAAAAAATCTGTAATGATCTGCCATACACTGAGATTTCCACATTTACATCAAATAGGAGGTCACTTTCTTAGAAAAATAATTTCTGAAAATATAAAAATGTTTGAATCCTTTAGATTTTGTAGCTTAGAGTTGTACAAATAGAGTCTATGCAAAATTATCAGATTTCTTTCATAACTGTTTGATCTTCCCAAATCCCTTATACTTTCTCTAAAATACTGCAATAGATATAGACTTTCAAAATAAGCAGACATTCATTTTGTTGATCAACAATAAAAATTCCCTAATAAATAATAATAAGTTCCCTAATAAATAGGTAAATAAATAAAGGGCAACACTTCTATTATTATATTGCTAAAAACAACTTTAAAATAAAATAATATGAATATAATAAAATACCAATTCAGTTTAGCTTTGTAAAGTAAATGTGGTGAAAAAAAAAAGCAAATTAAGTTATACTTACTATAAATACAATAAGCCCTGTGCCAAGATTATTCTCCTGTTGAGCTACATAAGAATCAGTTCTATAAAATGAGCAAGGCCAGGAATATAATTAGACAAGATACTTGTGTTGGTCAAAAAATTCAAAGGAATGCCAAAATAACCAAGAAATGAGATAATAATAATTTGATGAACTACCTTTAAAATCTCAAAGTGAATACAAAAAAAAATCTATCAAGAATTAAATATCAAACATTTAAATGCTCTAGTTTTAATTTATGTAAGCGAAAAAGCAAAACAGATTAAAACTATCTGATAATTAATAATGAATGATCAAAACCTGAATTACAGAAATGAAAGTGTGTAATGGGGAGAAAGAACAGATGGTTTGATGTAACAATTGATATTAAAACCACTTTCAGGAGTAAAAAGAGGCTGCCTTTTATTAAAAGCATGGAGACTTTTCTGATTGTAGGGGGAACCTATCAAGTGTATGAATCAGAACTAAAAAGAAAGAAATACCTACTTGAGGAAGACTGAATAATTATTTAAATCTGTGGCCCTCCTAAAGGAAAAAAGAAAGGTGGTGGAAAGGTAAGAAAGGCATGGGGCATTTGTTAGCTGAAGAACTTCTAAGAATGGAAGTGACTACTAGACAGTTGCAGGTAACTCCCCCTGCCATCCTTGAATGGATGTATGTTAGCAATGGTATCAGACATGAGAGTCTTCCCTCATAAACGGCTTGTGTCAGAGAAGTAGGGAAACGTCCAGCTGTATTTCAGACAGTTCAGTGTGTACTAAGTGATACTTGGGAGCTAGACTACTTGGTCTCAATCCTGTCTATACCAGTTTCTCAAATTGCATATTCGTTTATTAAAACATTTATTAAAAGTTAATAGCCTATTAACTTTCATTAAGTATGAAACTCATAAGTCTGTCCCTCCCTCATATGAAAGGTAGAGGGGACAGGTTAATAAAATAGAATGTGTGTGTGTGTGTGTGTGTGTGTGTGTGTGTGTGTGTTTGTTTTAAGCACTAAATGAAGAATCTCAAAATTATGTAGAAATGAGAACATCTACAATAAAAATAGGATGTGATTACTTATATTGATTCAGAAAAGTATCAACATTTATCACTTCAGTAATACATGTTAGGATTTTACACACACACACACACACACACACACACACCAAGACAAAATACAGTGGTTTTTAGGTCAATCAAAGGCAAGTGAAGATTAAGGCCTATTTACATTTCTCAATGGCAAGAGCTTAGGCAAGAAGCATTATGAAGGAATTGACTGCTCCCTGACTGTCTGACATCTGGGGCAGCCAAGGACGTTTCCCTACTAAGTGTGCATAAGAAAAACATATTACATTATAGACGATTTAATGGTTACTGTAATGGAAATGCCCCAGAAGTAAGTAAGACTTTTTATTGTTTTTATTCACTAATGAAGCTCTGAGCCCTTGGAGAATAAAGGCCTACCATATGAACACAAGAAATACAGAAGGAAGTTTTATATTTTTTAATCAGTGATTGACTTGTGAATTTCTTTAGTATGTGTAATTGCTTTTGACTTTGTAATTTATCTTTTCATTATGATTATTCTTTTCCATATTCTTTATCTATTATGATAATAAAAATAATAATAAAATTTTAAATAAAACTTAGTTGTAAAGGTAGTCATAGAAAATATGTGGCTTATGTTGATAGTAACCCCTCTATTGATTTACTGTCAATGCAATCTAATACCCTGTCCTAAGGAGTCAGAAATTTACCCTGTTGTGTTAACATCTCTTTAGGGCTGTTTAATGTGTTTAATAATATATGCCGGTGTTCTTCTCAGCATCAATACTTAGGCATACTAAAGTACTTGGACATAGCTTGTGGTGTGTGAACATAAATCCATCCTTCCAATTTCTACTTACAATAATTGCAGGGAGAAAAAGCTTTTAAATGGGCCAGATATGGCACCTCACCTTTAATCCCAGAACTCTGGAGGAAGAAGCAGGCAAATCTCTATGAGTTCAAGGCCAGCCTGGTTTACATAGCAAGTTCTAGGCTAACCAGGACTACATAGTGAGACACTGTCAAGAGAAGGAGAGAAAGAAGGGAAGAGAGAGAGAGGGAGGGGAAAAGGGAGGGAGGGAAGAGAAAGAGAGAGGATCATAAAGCATTACACTCATTTTCTAAATGACTCAGACCCATAAGAGTATCTGCCTACGTTTTTATGTAGAAAAGTTCACTTTGTGCTCTTTTTATATGGTCTATTACTTAATGCAAAACACTCATATTCAAATACAATTACTTGTACCT
This sequence comes from Arvicanthis niloticus, assembly GCF_011762505.2. Classification (NCBI taxonomy): domain Eukaryota; kingdom Metazoa; phylum Chordata; class Mammalia; order Rodentia; family Muridae; genus Arvicanthis; species Arvicanthis niloticus. Next base: position 47,545,471 of record NC_047673.1, read on the forward strand.
TAAAGGTAAAGGATGCTCAAATATGGCCAACAGCACATATTAATTGCAGAAGATATAAAGGAATATTCAAAGATAGAAAGGTAAATAAGTGTCTATGCTTTTCTGAGTATCATCTTACCTAAACACTTCAGGAAGCTGTTGTATGTGAATGTCCTCTTTACATCATTGTGTGTTTTTATATGTCATAATGTAGATTTTAAAAGCATAAGTTTCATAGCTACTGAAGGAGATAATAAAACTTCTTAATCTATCATTGATTATTTCAGGTTAATTTTAATTATTTGTATCAACACCACTGGGAACAAAAACATGTACATAAATCTTATGTGAAGATGATTTTTTTTTCTCTCCAGCAGAAAATATTAGAAGCTATGATCCCAGAGGACAGGAAATGACATGATCCTCGGACTGTGAAAGTTAAAATGACTTGTTTCATGTCTTAACCAGTTTCTTGTGAAGAGGTGACATGGTCTAAGCATTGCTGAACACTGAGACACCACCTACCCCATCCCCCATAATATATGTCTTCCTTGGAAAACAGATTTCAGTAAAAGGAAATGTTCCCTGATCTTGCCGTTTGCCTGAGGACACATTGCTTATCCTCTCAGTCATGCAATCCCTCTATCCTTGGGCCTGAATGTTCCTTAAGAAATGATAATGTCAAGAACAATGTGTGGAAATCAGAAAAGAAAGAGATGAGAACACAGGCCTTTATTGCTTGAAAATTATTAGTGAGATAAGATAGACTTGATTCCTGGGGAGGTTCCAGACTCTTGTTTACCGATGGACTCATCTTGAAAACTCAAGCCATAAAACATCAGGACAAGGGATGATTCTGCTGACCAAATCTGCTTCCCTACCAAGGCAGTCTTCTACACTCCCAAATTTTTATGGGCCTCCCCTAAGTGACTCAAAAGATGGGAATTGTACTACTTCTTTTGGGAGATTTTTTTTTTTTTTTTTTTTTTTGCCTTTAAATCTTACTCATTATGAAAGTCTTCCTGATGAAACATTTTTCCCTTTTCTTCAGTTCATTCATTACCCTTATATAATCCCCTAAAGACCACCTTCACAATCCCTCTCCTTCTTTGGGACTTATAACTTCAATTATCTGCAAATGATTGTCAGCAGCAGCCCCCTGCCCACCCGATTCTCGTGCATGCATACTCCTTGGCTCTTCAGCCAACCTCCGCACATGTAATTCTCTTAATCTTTCCTCATACATCAAAACCTCCAGCTGCTTAATCATTTTAGCTCCTCTAATAAGCAGAGAATTGGAGGGGGGATTATGGTTTCCTTCTCAAGTTTTTCTCATGTCAGCTGCATCCCTTCTTCTCAGCCTCATGCCAGATCTCTGTATGCCAATAGCCATTCATCAGCAGAAATGAGGTTTTCCTGGAATGCTGTGCTCTATGGTAAAAAGGGGGGGGAAAAGCCTCTACCCATAAGTCATTTCTAGGGTGAATTAATATTTATACAAACTATAATAAAGAGGAAAAATTCTGGAATAAACTTGGAACTACCCTACAATTTTAACCCACTGAGAAACTTTTGAACTTCAAGTACAAACTTCAGAATAATGTTTCTCTTAAATGTGAATAATGTACTAGCAAGAATTGATTACCCTTTGGGAAAGAAAGCATTAAGGGAAACTGAATGAGAAGAGACCCTCTTCATTAAGCACTCTTTGCATAATTGGCAGTTGCCTTGGTCCCTATAGACTCAGGCATAGCATAACAATTGATTTCATTCCTTAACACCAGGTGGACTTCCCCTCCTCTGCTCAAAGAACCTTCTCTTTTGGCCATTTTCTTCCCCCAAACTCACTCACTATGGAGATCTACTTGCATCAGTCCCATTCTCTTCAGGAAACCTGCCTTAAACGCTAAACGTCATGATGTTTAATGTGTCCGTCATTAAAACATATTGTCTCCTTACTCATTTGTTACTGCTTAATGACCTTTACCTCAGTATGGATTTATCATGTTCACTCATTGTCTCCCCCAAAGAATAAGTTCATTGTTTTGTTTTAGTAAAGTGGTTGTTTGCAATATTCATTTTTTTCAGTTGCAGTGGGAATCCATGAGAAAGCTTACAAAGTTTGGAAATTTTTAAGCACTCATAAAACATTACATTTATTGGAATTTAAAAACAGGCACACAATTATTAACGTCAAAAACTTTTTTCCTGGCCCGGATACCGGTGGCTGAAGCAGTCTCCCAGCCGATCTGCTCCCCTCTGGAAACTGAGTCCAGAGGCTAGGGAGGTCACAGACTGCAGAGCAGCAGGTAGGAGAATCCACACTGCCACCCTAGGCCTTAGAAGCACAACTAGCAGTAGGGAGCCCCCAGAGGGCACCTGGCATCCAGACCCTGCCCTTGGGGAGAGCCACTCCCCTTCCATCCCTGGCCCAGATACCGGTGGCTGGAGCAGTCTCCCAGCCTATCTGCTCCCCCCTGGAAACTGAGTCTGGAGGCACCCTAAGGAGGTCACAGGTCATGGACCGCAGAGCTGCAGAGGTACCCAAGAGAGGTCAAGGACCGCAGAGCTGCAGGCATCCTAGAGAGGACAAGGCCCACAGAGCTGCAGAGCAGGGGACACCATATCCTGAAGCATCCTAGAGGAGCAACTACATTCAGAGCAGCAAACACCTAGCTGGTCTACTACTGTGGAGACATCATATTCTGAAATATCCTAGAGGAGCAACTGTACCCAGAGCAGCTAGAGCTCAGGATCATAGAGTCATCCGGACCCCGAGGAGTTCTGACACAACCAAGATAACTGAAAGGCAGACAGACTCCAGTCAGAACCAGTGAGTGTGAGTAGCACTACAGCTAACCAAATGGCGAAAGGCAAGCATAAGAATGTAAACAACAGAAACCAAAGTTACTTGGCATCACCAGAAACCAGTTCCCCCACCATAGCAAGTCCTGAACACCACATCACACCAGAAAAGCAGGACTCAAAATTAAAATCACTTCTCATGATGATGATAGAGGACTTTTAAAAGGACATAAACAACACTCTCAAAGAATTTGAGAATGCAGGTAAACAGGTAGAAGCCCTTAAAGAAATGCAAGAAAACACAACCAAACAGGTGAAGAAATTACACAAAACCATCCAGGATCTAAAAATGGAAGTAGAAACAATAAAGAAATATCAAAGAGAGACTACCCTGGAGATAGAAAACCTAGGAAAAAGATCAGGAGTCATAGACGAAAGCATCACCAACAGAATACAAGAGATAGAAGAGAGAATTTCATGTGCAGAAGATACCATGAAAAACATAGACACAACGGTCAAAGAAAATGTGAAATGTAAAAAGCTCCTAACACAAAACATCCAAAAAATCCAAGACACAATGAGAAGACCAAACCTAAAGATAATAGGTATAGATGAAGGTGAAGACTCCCAACTTAAAGGGCCAGTAAATATCTTCAACAAAATTATAGAGGAAAACTTCCCTAACCTAAAGAAAGAGATGTCCTTAAATATACAAGAAGCCTACAGAACCCCAAATAGACTAGACCAAAAAAGAAACATCTCCCCCCACATAATAATCAAAACATCAAATATACAAAACAAAGAGAAGATACTAAAAGCAGTAAGGGAAAAAGGCAAAGTAACATATAAAGGCAGACCTATAAGAATTACACCAGATTTCTCACCAGAGACTATAAAAGCCAGAAGATCCTGGACTGATATCATACAGGCCCTAAGAGAACACAAATGCCAGCCCAGACTACTATGCCCAGCAAAACTCTCAATCAATATTGATGGAGAAACCAAAATATTCCATGACAAATCCAAATTTACACAATATCTTACCACAAATCCAGCACTTCAAAGGATAATTGGTGGAAAACTCCAACACAAGGAGGGAAACTACAACCTAGAAAAAGCAAGAAAGTAATCTTCCAACAACCCCAAAAGAAGGTAACTATACAAACATGTCTCCACTGCCAATAACAAAAATAACAGGAAACAACATTCATTTCTCCTTAATATCTCTTAATATCAATGGACTCAATTCTCCAATAAAAAGAAATAGACTATCAGATTAAATACATAAACAGGACCCAACATTTTGCTGCATACAGGAAACACACCTTTGTGAAAAAGACAGACACTACCTCAGAGTAAAAGGTTGGAAAACAATCTTCCAAGCAAATGGTCCCAAGAAACAAGCTGGAGTAGTGATTCTAATATCAAATAAAATCTCCCCACCAAAAAAAGTCTGGGGCCAGATGGTTTTAGTGCAGAATTCTATCAGACCTTCCAGGAAGACCTAATACCAATTCTCTCCAAACTCTTCCACAGAATAGAAACAGAAGGAACAATACCCAATTCGTTCTATGAAGCTACAATTACACTCATACCTAAGCCTCACAAAGATCCAACAAAGAAAGAGCACTACAGACCAATCTCTCTTATGAATATTGATGCAAAAATACTCAATAAAATTCTCTGAAACCAAATCTAACAACATATCAAAGCAATCATCCATCATGATCAAGTAGGCTTTATCCCAGGAATGCAAGGATGGTTCAATATTCAGAAATCCATCAATGTAATCCACTACATAAATAAACTCAAAGGAAAAAAACACATGATCATCTCACTAGATGCTGAGAAAGCATTTGACAAAATTCAACATCCTTTCATGATAAAAGACTTGGAAAGATTAGGAATTCAAGGTCCATACCTAAACATAGTAAAAGCAATATACAGCAAGGCAGTAGCCAACATCAAACCTAAATGGAGAGAAACTTGAAGCAATCCCACTAAGATCAGGGACTAGACAAGGCTGCCCACTCTCACCCTACCTATTCCTATTCAATATAGTACTGGAAGTCCTAGCTAGAGCGATTAGACAACAAAAGGAAGTCAAAGGGATACAAATAGGAAAGGAAGAAGTCAAAATTTTACTATTTACAGATGATATGATAGTATATTTAAGTGATCCTAAAACTCCTAAACCTGAGAAACAACTTCAGTAAAGTGGCTGGATATAAAATCAATTCAAACAAATCAGTAGCCTCCCTATACTCAAAAGATAAACAGGCTGAGAACGAAATTAGGAAAATGACACCCTTCACAATAGTTACAAATAATATAAAATATCTTGGAGTGAATCTGACCAAGCAAGTGAAAGATCTGTATGACAAGAACTTCAAGTCTCTGAAGAAAGAAATAGAAGAAGATCTCAGAAGATGGAAAGATCTCCCATGCTCCTGGATTGGCAGTGTTAATTTAGTAAAAATGGCCATCTTGCCAAAAGCAATCTATAGATTCAATGCAATCCCCATCAAAATTCCAAATCAATTCTTCATAGAGATAGAAAGAGCAATTTGCAAATTTATTTGGAACAACAAAAAACCCAGGATAGCAAGAACTATTCTCAACAACAAAAGAACTTCTGGGGGAAATCACCATCCCTGACCTCAACCTATACTACAGGGCAATAGTAATAAAAACTGCATGGTATTGGTACAAAGACAGGCAAAAAGATCAATGGAATAGAATTGAAGATCCAGAAATGAGCCCACATACCTATGGTCACTTGATCTTTGACAAAGATGCTAAAACCATCCAGTGGAAAAAGGACAGCATTTTCAACAAATGGTGCTGGTTCAACTGGAGGTCAACATGTAGAAGAATGCAAATCAATCCATTCATATCTCCTTGTACAAAGCTCAAATCCAACTGGATAAAAGATCTTCACTTAAAACCAGATACACTGAAACTAATAGAAGAGAAGGTGGGAAAGACCCTTGAATACCTAGGCACAGGGGAAAAGTCCCTGAACAGAACACCAATGGCTTATGCTCTAAGATCAAGAATTGACAAATGGGACCTCATCAAATTGCAAAGCTTCTGTAAGGCAAAGGACATTGTCAATAAGACAAATCGGCAACCAACTGATTGGGAAAAGATCTTAGCCAATCCTACATCTGATAGAGGGCTAATAACCAAGATATACAAAGAACTCAAGAAATTATGCTCCAGACAACCATATAACCCTATTAAAAAATGGGGTACAGATCTAAACAAAGAATTCTCAACAGAGGAAACTGGAATGGCTGAGAAGCACCTTAAGAAATGCTCCACATCCTTAGTCATCAGGGAAATGCAAATCAAAACAACACTGAGATACCACCTCACACCAGTCAGAATGGCTAAGATCAAAAACTCAGGTAATAGTAGATGCTGGCGAGGATGCAGAGAAAGAGGAACACTCCTCCATTGTTGGTGGGATTGCAAGCTGGTACAACCACTCTGGAAATCAGTCTGGCAGTTCCTCAGAAAACTGGACATAGCATTACCTGAGGATCCAGCTATACCACTCCTGGGCATATACCCAGAAGATGCTCCAACATATAATAAGGACATATGCTCCACTATGTTCATAGCAGCCTTATTTATAATAGCCAGAAGCTGGAAAGAACCAAGATGTCCTTCAACAGAGGAATGGATACAAAAAATGTGGTACATCTACACAGTGGAGTATTACTCAGCTATTAAAAATAATGAATTTAGCCGGGCAGTGGTGGCGCACGCCTTTAATCCCAGCACTTGGGAGGCAGAGGCAGGCGGATTTCTGAGTTCAAGGCCAGCCTGGTCTACAAAGTGAGTCCAGGACAGCCAAGGCTACACAGAGAAACCCTGTCTCGAAAAACTCAAAAAAAAAAAAAAAATGAATTTGAGAAATTTTTAGGTAAATGGATGGATCTAGAAATTATCATCCTGAGTGAGTTATTAAAAATAATGAATTTGAGAAATTTTTAGGTAAATGGATGGATCTAGAAATTATCATCCTGAGTGAGTTAACCCAATCCCAAAAGAACACACAGGGTATTTACTCACTGTTAATCGGATGTTAGCCCAAAAGCTTGGAATATCGAAGACTCAAACTTCAGACCACATAAAGCTCATGAAGAAGGAAGACCAAGAGGGGATGCCTCAGTTCTACTTAGAATGAGTAACAAAAATACTCATGGGAGCAAATATAGAAACAAAACATGGTACAGAAACTGAAGGAGGGGCCATCAGGAGACCATTCCACCTGGATATTCATCCCATGTACAGTCACCTAAGCTAGACACTGATGTGGATGGCTGGAAGTGCATGCTGTCAAGAATATGATATAGCTATCTACTTAGAGGTCTGCCAAAGATTAACACATTCAGAGAACGATGCTCACAGCTAACCACTGATATGATCAAGGGTTTCCCAGTGGAGAACTTAGAGAGAAGACTGAAAGAGCAGAAAGGAAAGCGACCCCAGGTGGAAAGCAACAATACCAAACAACCAGAGACACCCCCCCCCCCCCAGGGTCTAAACCACCAGCCTGGGAGCACATAGGGAGGGACTCATGACTCCAGCAGTATATGTAGGGGAGGATGGCCTTGTTGGGCATAGGTGGGAGAGGAGTTTCTTGGTCCCATAAAAAATGAACACAGAGTGGGGCGGGGGGACATGAGGGTGGAGAGGGGGTAGTGGGGGGTAGGTATGGGCACTGCCTCATAGAAGCATGAGGAGTGGGGATGGGATAGGAGGTTTCTGGGTGGTAAGAGGAAGTGGGGTAAGGGGATAAAATCTGAAAGTTAAATATAATACCCAAATTTTAAAAAAAGAGATGAAAAAAGGGGGGAAAGGAGGAAAAAAGAGAAAAAAGAAAGAAAAAAAGAAAATAAGAGATTTAATAACACAAAGGGAAGGATTTAGAAATTTAGGAGGCCGTTTATGTTAATGGAAACAGCATCATAGAAACTGGAAAATCACACCCTCATAGAAGCACAAGGAGGGGGGATGGTATAAGGGGTTCCTGGATGGTGGGGGGAACGGGATAAGGGGATAAAATTTGAAATGTAAATATTACAACCAATTCTAAAGAAGGGGAAAAAAGGAAAAGTTGTTAGAACCAACATCTTTAAAAAAAAAAAGTGTCAGCCCTCTAGAAAAAAAAATTTTTTTCTTGATACTAACACTTGTTCTGAGAATTGTATATTGCAGAATACACAGCCTTGGTGTATCTACTCATCAATCATACTAAGCAGACCTGCCCAAACCTTCAATGTCCTGGAATTCCATCTGGATTCAGTGAAGACACAGCCTCAGACGCTTATCAATTTACTCTTCCCCCCACCCCTCTTCTAATATCTCAATGCCCGTAATCAGCTTGTATTTTGAAAGACAGTGGGCTTCTAGGAAAATGAGGATAGATTATTATATGCATGGACCAACTATTCAAACCATGACATCAATTTATAAGCTCCTAACATATGTCAAAATCATATGTCAAATATATGATTTTAAGTTGAAAACTGATAACAGTACATTTAGTATTTAAAAACAAGGACCAAATGTCATTATTTATGCAACACAACAATAAAATATTTCCTCTCAAAACTGCAACTTAAGAATAGATACCAGATAATAAATCTTTGTAAGTAAAAATCGCTTCATTGACATAAATGGGAATATGAAATTGATAATTTTCAGTATAAATTCTCTAAAGTTAAATCTTAATAAAAAGTTTCTATTTTTATTATTGAAATGTCATGTACAGTTGTACAGTGTGATATTAAAACACATATATGTAATGTATAGTAATTGGATGAGGGTAATTTCCATGTCCAAAAAATATTCATCATTTTTTGACAGTATTTTCTTAATTAGTCCAAATTCAAGAAGATATTTTGACTGACAGGATTCACACAGCGTCCCGGACAACCACCCATTTGGTTTCTCTGCCTTGTCACATAGTCCTGTAACTTAGAACATGACAGGCAGAGCTGGGCTTGGAATTTAATCCCGTCATTCCTTAGATACACTGAGTCACTTCGTTAGTGTAAGTAGTTATTTCACATGCTTTCAGTAAAGCTGGATTCTAAAAGTAAGCCCAGGAAAAAGTAGAGACAACACTCATAAAGATTAGCATTTTAAACCAAATGGTTCTCTTTCCTGACTCAATGTGAAAACATCCAATAAGTTTGAACCACCAAATTGCTTACAAGAGTGCAACTTTACAAATTTTATATACAATAGATAAAGCTAAAAAAAATCCATCATCCCATTACTATACAATCAGTAAATTCTCAAAGATACTGAAATCACAAGTTTAGATTAAAACATGACATTATTTTTAAAGTATATAAAAAGACAATTTAAACACATTAAATATATATATATATATATATATATATATATATATATATATATTCTTCCTTCATTCTTAATAGTGACAATGGCCCTAACACAAACTTGTCATAGAAAAATTTTGTTTTAATAGAAAGAATAACTTAATAGAAAGAATGAATTCATGCCAGAAAAATGTAGGTTTTCATCCCTCATAATGAATGGTCAAAGTTGTTGACCAATGCTGTCTAATGGGACTCCATGAGATGTTGGAATGAGTATCTTCTTTGTACAGACACAGTTTAAAGCGTGGCCAATGCACCTAAGAAACTGTATCTTCAATTTTATTCATTTTAATTCAATGAATAATAATAGATGATAAAATGAAAACACTGAATCTTTGTAATGACACAGCCAGTCCCAAAAACTCTATTTCCAGAAACTACAGTGTCATTGCTAATGATTGTGAAATAGGACAGATATGGTGGCTTATACCTGTAATCCCAGAATTTAGGAGAGGAGGCAGGAAGATAAAGTGTTCAAGGTCATCCTTGATCACATAGCAAACTCAAAATCAGTAAACTCTAGGTACTACATAAGACCCTTTCTCAGAATCACCAACCAAAATATTTTATGAAATACTGAAAAATTTTCAATTGTGCACTAGCAGAATCTCTTCCAAATATCTCTACACTAACAAAAACAAACTGAAAGCATCCTTTATTTGTTTTTAATGTAAGTTAAAGCAACCAATAGCTGCAGAGTGTATTTTCCTCCTTTCAAACGCCACCACAATTTGAGGATTGAAGATATATTAGGTTCTTCCAAAGAAAGATAATATCTGGGCAGCCAGGAGGAACTACCTCTGGGAATACCTGGGAATGCCTTTTGAATCAAAGCCCACAGTTTCCCAGGCACTGAATAACACTGAATGGCCTCTTACCGGATTAACATCATGTGTTAGTTACCAGGGTTTTCTCCCCTTCCAGGATCGCTGTAATTGCCTGCATCAATGAAGCTGCTTGGGTGATGTTAAAATAAAAACAACCCATAAAAGAAAGAGAAAAAAATATCATGTCGCCACTGGACCAGAGTTCTGAAAAGACATTTCATTGTTGAAGACAAGTCATAATGGGGGAAATTTAGAAGGTTTCCTGGTTTGTTTTAAATAAAGTTTTAATGTGAAAATTAAGCAGGTAAACATAAAATTTTCTTCTGTTTTTCTAACCTCAAATGAGTCTCGTTGCTATCCAATGGCCTCTGAATTAGTGGGAAATACCCATCTACAGGTCAGACTTGTGTGGAAAAGAGTGAGAAGAGTGAGGGAAGGTAGCTGAGAACATCCACAATGTGGTGTGTTTGCTTTTACAAATCTAAGATTGGGGGAACTATGGGAGTGATTTTTTTTTCTTTGCTTAGCCAGATGTACTGTTTCTATGGTTTTAGAAACACCAGTGAACTGTAGTTGACATAAGCTGTACTGTAAATCTGAGTTGACAAGCAGTATAATGATCAGAAGGCTTCCTTCAAGAATTCAGCCCATCTTGAATTTTGTTTCTTCACTCTACCTGTAAATTCCAAACCAAATCAGTCACCAGGGCTAGAGGCTACATGAATACATAGTGTCAAGACCTGGAAAGAGGAAGCTTCTGGTCTTTCTTATCAATTATTCCCTAAGGGAGCCATTGTATATAATGTCCATTGTTCTAATTGGTCCTCAGTCATCAGTCCTCTCAGGTGCTGATGTAGAGCTCATTACGGTTTAAATGAACTCTTCAGTCCAATACTTACATCACCATGTACAGCCACGCTAGTCAGCCTATCCTTCACCATCTCTGCAGCTATACATGTGCTTTGACCAAACCCACTCCATATTCTGCCTTCCTCTGGGGTTCTGGTACATACAATGAATTCCCTATGCTCGAAGTCCATAAATGTTGATTCTGTTTTACCCAATCCCTGTGGATCTAACTACATCTAAAAAAATAGGGTGTCTCTCCCTCAAGTTCTATCTGAGTCTCTGCTGGAAACATTTCTCTTCTTCTCCCCCAACTTACCATTGTAGAGAAATACATTCTGTTGGTTACATTTTTTATTCCTGTGGCAAATAGCTGACTTAAGGAAGCAACTTAAGGAAGGCGGAGTTTTTACTATGGATTTCAATTTAAGAAAACTCATTCTCTAGACTAGAACAAAGAAGTAATTTCAGACAGGATTCTAAATTTTAGATTAGAACAAGGAAGTAGGCTTCAGACATGAAAATGACCTTGGGCTAGGATAGGGAAGTAGGTTCAGATTCTTTGATCATCCTGATAAGCCCTTAGAAACAGTGATCATGGGAATGTTCATGTAACTGGGTTTAATGTCTTGCTTTTTCTTTTTTTTTTTTATTTGCATCTATTGTATTGCTAGACCCTCAACCAAGAACTGACCTTATTACATGCATGTAATCAAAATGGTATAAAAGCATAAAGAGAGGGTATAGGATACGGGGTTCTAGGGAGAGGGAATGGGGAAAAGGGATGACATCTATGCTATAAATAAATAAACTATCCAATAAAAAATATATATAGTTTTTAAAAAAAATGAAAACTCATTCTCTCATGGCAAGGAAGGCATGGTATCAGGCATTCAGAGTTGATCTGCTCTTGTAATCCCTAAAGACATGACCAGAGATTTGTTTCTAAGTCTCATCAAGATGACAGTCACAATTAACCATCACACTCTTATTCTTTGAATCATTAAATTCTTTGACAACTATTTAAATCTCCTACATTCCGCTTTTGAAAAGTAAGGTCAAACACTTTTTTTGTACTATTACATCCCAGGAACTAGAAGCAGCAAGAGATGCAACTACTAGAATACTGGTTTGAGGAAGTATCCGATGGGAAAAATAAAGATGGAAAAGGAAAAAAACGCTCAATGCATCATTTTAAGTACAGATACTTCAGTCTGCAAGGTAGAAGGAGGATTTCGGCAGCTGATAATGTTGTATCTGGATGTGTGAAACAGATGTAAACCCATAATGGTCTCCATTTTCACAGCTGACATAGATCTTGGTCCTGAGCATCTTCTAAGGTACCATTTATCTGGAATGTGAGATGCCGAAACAAGATCTAACATCTGAACATTCTTCCTCAATCGCAAATCATTTTCTCATTAGGTCCATGTCAAGGATGATGCAGAAGAAACTCCTACACCAGCTAGGGAGTGAAGTAAACCCTGATTGATGGCAAGTAGCCTTGCTTTCTATACTACAAAGAAACACCAGAAGAAAAAGAAAATCTTTGTATTTTCAAACTGATTTGTTTTAAATTTAGCCTCTTCTTTAATTAAACATTGCATCATTTCCCCTTCCCTTTCCTCCCTTCAATCTCTCCCATACAATCCCCTTGATGTCTCCCAAAATTATGCTCTCTTTTTCTTTTGTTAAATGTGTGGGTGTGTGGATATGCATGTGTGGATGCACAGCCTGCTCAGGTCTACTTAGTGTTCCTTGAATGTATACTAAACTGCTTTTTAAAAAATGTACTTTTTTGTGTGAATTCACTGAGTTACTGCGTGGAAGGGCAACCTGTTACTGAATCAGAGCCCTGACTTCCTGGGCACACTGTATGGCTTTTACACTTCAGTAGCGTGGAGGAGAAATCAGTCTCCACAACCCATGGGTCTGCTTCCTTCTAACTCTATGGTCAACTTCTTTTCAATTCAGTCAACAAATGTTTGTGGTCTCCTCCTTGAGCAATTCTAGGCACTAAGATACTTAGAAATAAATTACAGACTTTGTTGATAGTTTACAATTCAGGGTCAGGAACCTCCTCTGCCTATCTCTTCTCTTTCCTTCCTTTATTTCCTTGCTTATCATATTTATCTACTTCTTGCAAAGAATTTATAAAATTTTATAGCTCCATACCATGCACACTTCTAAGGTAAACTATATTTCCTCTCTAGCATCCACATAAATGAGTAGTATTTACTAACTATATTGTTATCCAGGCATCTGCTAGATGACACACTTCATTACTAGAAAATCGCAATTTCAAAATCCAACGTGCAATAGTGAGTGGTCGACAATGTGTGTGTGTGTGGTGTGTATGTGTGTGTGTGTGTGTGTGTGTGTGGTAATGATTATAAAATTTATTCTCTACAACAGATCAATTGGAAAAATAGTTTTAAAATTAGTTTTAAAGCAAAGCTTAAACTCTGTAACATTGTTATCTACTATGATTCTGCTTCCCTCATCCTTGCTTGTCCGTGAAACATAATCTTGATCATTTTTTCATTGCATTTTAGGAGGTTTTTTTTTCATAGACAGTGTAGATAATTTTTACAAGATTATGATTTGGTATGCACTGACATGATGTACATTTACAAGCATGTTACTTTTATTAATGCTAATTATGAAAAATAGTATATAATCAATTGTTCACACCACTCGTTTTTTTTTTTTAATTTTCTTCTTTAATTAAGTGTGTCACCAAGACTTTTTCAGATACATTTTCTAGAAAAGAAAACTCTGGCCTCCAACTATGCCCTGCTTCATCTGGTGGCTGTTTTCCAGCTCACTATTACGCTGAGAGATGGGAATAGTAAATAAAGCTTAAATATAACTACAACCAGAAGCTTAATTTATTATACCTGCTTCAGAAATATACCCATGCTCCTGAAATATCCCTGGCAAACTATGTCATTTTGTTGCATGACAACTTTTCTACCTCAGCTTGACGTCGATATTCAGCTAATCCTTGGGAAAATGCATGCGCACGCTGTGGTTTATTCAGTTTGGAAATTATTTCAGAGTGAAAAGTGACCTCCAAAATAAACCTGCTTTAGCTGCACATAATATTTTCCCCAGAAGTGCCTATAAAGTCTGCTAAAATAAGAAAGTGCTCATTATTTTTGATAAACAGCAAAGACTGGAAATTCATATTTCATTTTAGTACCACAAGTGTGGAGCTGAGATACAGTAGCCGGCTTTTTTTTACACAACATAATGGCCTATTATTTTATGAATTACTATTTACGTTTTCTCTGTAGCTTAACCCTGAGTAAATTCTACTTTCCTTCTGTTGCAAGCTAAGTGGGAAGAAAATTACCTCCATCTCTACCAAGTGTCAAAGCTGCCTTAAAATCTTGCTATTTAAAGGGGGTATAATACCAATAAGTCTGAAGTGCTTAAGCGCACACAGTAAAGACATACAGGACTGGGTTATGTAGTTTGTGACAGAAATCTTAAATTAGTCCAGCAGTGTGGATTGGTAACTTTCTCAGAGGCGACAAGAAAAACATGCCCGTGCTCTAACTAGTGGTGATGGCACTCAGTAAATATCGAACTAATAAAGGGGAAAAGAGTATATGAGTTTCTCCAATTCGGATTTTTTTTCCTGGTCAGAACTTTGAAGTTTTTAAAGCTTTGTTCTCTTCCTCTCTGCCAGGCCAATAAAAAGAATTATTATTACTACCACATTTGTGTGTCTTGGATTTGAGTTTTGGCTAATGCAAGCACTTTTACAACATGATCTTGGTTGAAGGAGCAATTAGAATTAAGACGTCTTATCCAACAATTACAGTACTTATTGCAGTTATAATACTAACTGAGTACGTTGACGACTTACTGAGTTACCCAACACTACATTTTTATTTTGCTTTTAAAGTTATCAAAAGCCTGATGATGGGGGTTCGTAATGACTTTGTGGTAGCCAGATTTGAAGTCTGAAGCCTTGTCTGCCACACTGTTAGCCATCAAAGGAGGCCTGTCCCACCATGCTCTCTATTTTCACAACAGGATATCTGGTTTCTTTTATGAGGATACAGCTATGTTAATTTGGTTTAGTGGTTTGTTGGAGGTAAGCAGGCTCTTCGCAGCACAAACATCAAAATCCCCTTGAAGCAGTTCCTTGTTAATAGCTGGAGTCTGATTGGCAGATTAGCATTGTAAAGTGTGATTTGGTTGGATAAATATGTTTAGTCTAGTAAGCACTTTAGTGATTGAGTGTCTGTTAATGGATAAAGGCGGATTATGGTGAAACCTCTACAGGCTGTCATTGGGCACTTAGCATCTGAGATGCCAAGAGCAATGGAAAAGAAATGGACACTACAACACAGCTGAAGGACTAGAAATGCTTAAAGGATGCAGTGCTAATATTGGAATCTGGGGTTCCAATATGAATTTTGATGTAACAGAAAGATCAGCAGATCTAATGGAAAGGCTTTTAGGATTCTCACAGATATAAAATAGGCATGTTCAATATACACTCTTAAAAAAAGAAATGACATGTTTGTTTTATGATATTCAGGTATCAACAAGAACTAACACATAAGAAGTTCAAGATAGTTCTCTGATGTTCAAAAGAACAGACATCCCTCTGAAACCTTTGCATTTGTATAATCTGAAAGAAAAATAGGAATCTGAGAAAGTGGGAGGGGAATTAAGAGTTATTAAAGAATGCGGACATGTCTGTCCATCTGTGCACATGGTTGTACATAGAATTTTATACTTTTTGAAAAAAAAAACACTGTTGAAGGAATCAAGGCTAATTTCCTCCCTTCCATTCCCAAGCATCTGGAAATGAAGATTTTTGCCATTTCTTCCGTTTGAAAAGGGGTACTGGGATTCTTCATGAGAGCCACCAGGAAAAAATGTCACTTTTTCCTTCTCAGGTGAACATGCAAAGGTATTTTTATGAGGTGAAAATATCAGTTTACTCAAGGACCTTGATGGTATTTTAACATCCCAGGCTCTGAGGAGAAGACGCAGGAACGTCTGTTCCTAGCTAGTCATGAAATGCTTAGGACTTTAGGAACTCTTATGGTTTTATGGATTGGCTTTTCAACTAAAGACAAACATATTTCAACCATCTTTCTTTGAGATACTTCCAGAGACTGCACACAGTTCACAGATCCTTTATTAGAATCAAGACCTTGGACATTTAACAATGGTGCCCAAGGCTTTATGTCTCTAACTTCTTGTCTATTACTCTTGAGTCAGACTGGTTTCTGCTAGGTTAAATGGTATCAAAAACCACATTCTATAAAGCTGAAATCAAATTAAACCAAGTCTTCTAAAGTGAAGAAGGAAAAGTTTCTAAATGCCTACATCTCTCCATGTGCTATATTATGTCACTCTGGCACCCTTAACCATAGTGTTCCAGGTAGAGATGGGTTGAATCAGATAAGAAGGAGGTCTATACCTCTTCATCCCAATGCAGGAATGGACAGATCCCTGATAGTTTGAATTTTGAGTCCAATAGGCAAACACTGACAACATGTATTTTTGCATCTCACCAAATTTGACACTCTAAAAGAAAGTTTTCCTTCTTTTTCCCAACATTTGCAAATTAAATTCTTTCTATGATGTGCCTAATCAGAATATGTGTGTGTGTGTGTGTGTGTGTGTGTGTGTGTGTGTGTGTGTGTATTCATTCTACTCACTTGGCAAATATTTATAGAGTACTTATCATGCATAAGTACTAAAGAACTGACTAATCTCAGAACTGACTAATTTCTAGTTGCAAGAGAACAAAAATAAGTAAAGATAACAGCTTAAACTTTAGGAAGGAAAGAATCCACACTGCCTCTCACTGGCAAGAATAGATTCTATATCTTTATATCATCTCTAATACAGTCTTTTTAACCACTATTTGAGTGTTCCTCAGAACTGTCTGATCCATTCACCTTTTAGGACCCACAAGGATTCACACTGCCCAGTGCTCACAAAGCTCCCTTGCTCATCAGTCAGCCTTGCTAAAGAGCCACGTAGAGCCACTTCTGTGTCTACCTTAAGGATTCCTTTCTTTTCTTTTCCTGCATCTTTCTAAATACAAACTTTTATTAAGATCCAACAATGTCTTGCTTTTCATGATTCATTAAACCCATCCCACACTGAGATCCTCCTTCTCTGCAGTTTTATGGTACAATAAGAAAGAAGAAAAAAAAATAGACAGAATGTGCTTTCAGTTTTAGTATTAGAAGTTTTGGTATTAGAAGTTAGTGTTCTTCCAGTACATGTCAAACAAAGACCAGGTGAAAGACTACTGAGACAGTAGGAAGCAGTCACTCATTACCCAACATTGGACACGTCATGATCTCCATAGATACCAGCTTGCCACATGGTATTGATATTTATCAATATAATCAATATAATATATTGATGTTTATCAATATAATGGCAGAATTAGTTTGCTTTATTAATGAAATTAGACCTTTACAGCAACACATCTACACACACAGACACACACACACACACACACATTTTCTTTATTTCTGTGTGTGTATGTATGTGTGTGTGTACACGCATTTTGTTTATGAGTGGGGGAATAACCTTTGGTGTCATTCCTCAGGATCTATCTTAATATTTGAGGTAGGGTCTCCTTTTGGCCTCACTAAGTAGGTTAAGCTGGCTGGCCAGATAACTTCTCAGCCTTTCCAGCACTGGGATTACAAATATGTGCCACCATGCCTGGCTTTGTTATGTGGCTTCTGTAGACAGACTTTGGGTCCTTGCACTATCTTCCCTGCCACCCTACTTTTCTTTATTGTTATGACATGAGACATTTCTATTAGCTCTTGTCTCATTGAATGAAGAGAACTGTATATCTACATATGAACACTGATGCAAGTATTTTAAGATCTTTGCCTGACAGCCAATCTTGAGAATCACATCTGTGGCCTAAGAGCTTCCAGAACACCAGAGCATAGCTAGTGGTAGGGAAAAGGTACAGAGTGTTCAGTGTTTGTACCTCATCTGTACACACTGAGACCTTGTAGAATATTTCATGCTCATTTGGTTTCTGGTTCCTGATTGACAAAGAACACACCCCACTCTCCAAATTACATGTTCAAGGAATACTTAAGATTCTCTTTGGTTTGTAGTGCTTGTCTTATTAGGTCAGTGGGATGTAATGAAAACTGCACATGACTCTGATTTCTCCTTCTAGACACTATGACAACACAACTGTACCTACCCCAATGCCCTTATTGTTGCACAAAAAACTTGCCTTGCTCCCACTAGTCAGACAAAGCAAAGATCCATTTCCCTTACAGCCCCTGAATATGTGCTAGATTTTAGACTGTAACTCCACATAATTTGTACTCAGCTTTCTTGTTTATATTCCAATTCTTTCTTGGAATCTTTACTTGAAAAGAGGTGAAACTTGGGTCTGGTGAATCACATATTTTATATAGGAAGACAAGGCAAAAAATTTTACCAGAAAACAATCCACATCATTTAATATGCCAATATGTTTGCTAATGACAAACCAAAATGATGTTTATATTGTTACCACATGCATAAAATTTTTACCAACATATCAGCCTAAGGGTAATATGTCAACACTTGGTATTAACTTCATAGAGTTGACACCAAATATGAGCATATCCGCAAATTTTCCAGCCCTGTTCTTCCTCAGCATATAAGCCTAGACCAGCTAAGTCCTGATGCCTACACTTGTCTTTCTAGATTTTAGCACAAAAACAAAGACTAACAAATGGGCCTTGAGTGATAATTTGTCTAACTTTAATCTTGAACCTCAGTCACGAAAGATTTAGAATGACTGCGCAGAGAATGAGTCGAAGTACAATCAAAGTGTGTGTAGGGTCAGGGGAAGCAATGGTTAAAGAGCCAGTCAGACTTAAAAGGTAACTGTTTCCAAGGTAATAAATAACCATGCTCATTTCCAAATGCTGCACTAAAAATTATACAAGCTAAAATATTTTCTCTGTGTGTTAGATTAGTAGCTCATATCCTTACATGATGCCATGATAGGGTTATGGGCTCAGGGTCTTCCACAACTTAACTCAAGGTATCAGCCACAGCCAGGTTCTTATATGGAAGTCAGGATCATCTTCCACATTTATTAATTTTTTTATAATCTGTTCATTGTGGCTTGCTTAACTGAAGTCCTGTAGTCAGTATTTGTTTCACTTTGATGGTTTTATTTGACAGTTGTTGGTTGACAATGATCTCAGCATCGGGATGTCTTGGTATGTGGCCCAATCCATGGGCCCTTTCACTTTTCATAGTATTTGCTCATTTTCTTTGGACGGACCCATTCCTTTCTAATGGTTCATCTAATTAAATACTATAACTTTGTGATTTATTTAAAGCCACTGACTAAGGATTTTAACATACTTTCAGAAACCCTTCATTCATTCAACTAACCGTTGTCAGAATTGGACTATCACATTCATACTTACTACTGTTCATAAGAGGAGGAAGACACTACTTAGAATAACCACATGAACTTGACCTGTTTGTTTGTTTGTTTGTTTGTTGATTTTTGTTTAATTTTAACCTCTCCCTGCTGGTTTTGTCATGCATAAATTATAAATAATAACAGTACCTATACAGCTGGAGAGATGGCTTAGCAGTTAAGAGATTTGCTGTTTCTCCAGAAGACATGAGTTTGACTCCCAGCTGTGTCAGGTGGCTCATAACTGACTACAATCCCAGCTCCTGGGGATTCAGCAGTCTTTTCTGGCCTCTAAAAGCAGTTTATCACATATGACATATACACATGAACACATAAATAAAAATAAGTCTTCTTTTAAAAAATAATGATATCTACATGAAAGACTATGAGAAGTCTTAAATATGTCGTGCCTAGTCTATTGCATTTGGGTCAAACAGACACAGTAAGTGTTTGTTGTTACTGTTGTAAACTCATAATGAAAGCAATTAAACTAGAAAAACAATAAAATTTTTGTTATTTTTCTATATTTTTACCTTTTTCTGAAAATAGATTTATTCTTACATAATATATCCTGATTTCACTCCCCCAGTTCCTACCCACTTCTGCTTTTATTAGATCCACTCCTTTTCTGTCTTTCATTACAAACAAGCACACTTCTAAGGAACAATAATATAATTTATTAAAACAGAAATGAACACATCAGAATTGAACCAAACAAAGAGCCCAAGAGAAGGCACATGAAACAAACATAGACTCAAAGATCCATTCATTCATTCATACACTCAGAAATTCCATAAAAGCACTAAAAGGACCTGTATGGGGTCAAAAGAGAGAAGAATATATACATGTGTGTATCTGTTTCTGTGATATATGTGTGTGTGTGTTTGTGTCTATTTTATATGTGTTATAGCTTTGTGTGTTTTTATGTATGTGTTTCTGTGATACATATGTTATATATGTGTATTTTACATGTAATATGTGTGTGTTTGTAAGAATAAATATAAAAGTTTTTAACAGAAACACATTTTGAAACAAGGACCCTCCAGTGATGCCATGCTCATTTCCTGTTGGCCATCTCTTGCTAGCATGTAGCCTACCATTACAAGGAGTTTGTTTCCCCAGTGAACTCCCTTGGAGAAGACTAATTTTCACTTGCCAGTGTTTATCAATTGGATGTTGCTTCTGGGTTAGGGATGGGAACATGTGTCCTCTTCTTTCATCTCTAGGACCTCATCCGGTGGAGACCAATGCAGACCCTATGCATGCTGCCATAGTCTTAGTCTCAGGTCATATATGCATGGATTCTGATGATTAAGAGAGCTCTAATTCCTTAGTGTCCTCCATTCCCTCTGGCTCTTACACTTTTTCTACCTCCTGTTCCTCATAGTTGCCTGATCCCTGAGGGAAGAAATTCAATAAAAATATCCTTTTTAGAACTGAGGGTTCCAAGGTCTCTACTCTCTGCATAATGTCTGGCTGTGTGTCTTGTTATTTGTTAAGCTGTGCCCTAAGCAGATCTTGTGCCCTTTGGTGGTTTGAATGAGAATGTCCCCATAAGACTCACATACTTTTATATTGAGTTTTATATTGGTGAAACTGCTTGGGAAGGATTAGAAGGTGTGACCTTGTGCGAGGAGGTGGGTCACTAGGGGTGGACTTGGAGATTTCAAAAGCCCACATCATTTCCAGTTAGCTGTCTTTCTGCCTTGTACTTGAGCACCAATAGTGGAATGGCACACCACTACTCAAAATTGAACAGTTGTATAAAATTATGTATAGCAGAAGTGTTAATCAAAGAAGGCCACTAAAATTGCTATGATGTTAAAAATAATAGCAAGACTTATCTCGAAACAATTTTGATGTGTGCCACTCCTACATAAATAAAGAAATATAGAAACTATATTAAATTTATGTTGTAAGTAACTTCTATATTGTTAGAGGTGGGGGTTTGCTATGGATTTAACCAGAGTTTGAACTTAGGTCCTTGTTTATATGAGGCAAGTGTCCTTCTGCCAGGGGTAAACTTAGTATACCAGTATAACATATCTTTGATTGAATAATCTTCTAATAATCTTGATTTACATACTTGTTGATTTTACATTCACAGTCTGCATGGCTTCACAATAAAGATAAAGATTTGTATCAGAAAATGTGAAAGAAACCCAAAATCACAGCTAATTATGTCAGTTTCCTATCTCTTCATCAAATTTACCACTGAATCATAAATAGTGCTTGAAACTTGAAACATAGTAACTAATTGTTCTAGAATTAAAATAAGATATCAGGGCGTACAATGAGATATGAGGGCGTACTTCGTGTAACTTTTACAAAAGTCTACACATGGAACACTTATGTGTTTTCCAACTACTTAACTTCTTAAATCTAAGACCCCCAAGTCTTACCTTTAAATAATATTCTTTTGTCTCAACTCTATTTCTAAAGTTGACTTTCCCCTTAATTGTTTCTTTTTTATAAAAGAAAGAGGTGCATTATTTTACTGGTATAAACATTTTACATCTGAATGAATTGGCTACATCAAAAAAGATGTGTCACATCTGCGGAAAAGGAACAGATTGAGATTGGGTCTTCTGGAAAAAAAGAGAGGGGATGGAAGTACAGTAGGCAGGTGCTTTGTTCAACGTCCAAGTCCTGTCGGGAGGAACTTGAAACACAAAGTTCTGTCTCGGTATCTAGAGGAAGCAGCTGCCAGGCTGATATGGGGCCTATTCTTATAAGCAGAGAGCACCAGAAAACCTGCTTGAGCATGAATATTAGATTTGCTGAGTTCTGCTGACATTACCACAGGAGATAAACGTGTTAGGAGGAGTGGGGCAGCTTGCTGCTAGAGTGGTTGGCAGCAGAGATAAGTGAGAGGCAGGAGGCTAGGGAACACCATGTCCATCTTGACAACCTTGCTTGTGACTGGAGGCCACTGCTCAGTCAAGTGTCATCTTAAACATCACTAATATAGAACAAGTGGATCAACATGAACTCTGAACCTTTGTTTCTTTAATAGCAAAGGACCAACAGCTGCCTGCATCTGGAAACTGTGTGAAAACTCTAGACAGCTGTATCATAATAAACAAACTTTTGCAAGAGGAATTCCACACAATCCACTGTTCCCTCTGCATTCTTGCCCCTTTCCTGGCCTCATTACGTTGTAATCTCACATCTAATTATATTTTATCAGTTTATTATTTCTGAAACTTGAGAATTAAATTAAAAACATATTGAGGGGGGAAAAAACCTAAATCAGCAACAGTTGTTCTTTATTCTTGTTTTGTATTAGCAACGGTGTGATTACCAGGGCCTGAGTTGCACAGGGAACCAGAATAAAGGGGGTGCTTTCGGCAGTAATAGAGCAGAGAGGGTAGCCTCTAACACGTTGGGGCTGTAGAATGTGATTTACCAGCTCTGGAGCTCTGGGGTCTACAATTTCATAAATATAAGTGACAAATTATCAATAAATCACTCTCTGGTTCACCGTAATGCATAATGTTTATTGAAACCCAGTTCCAATAAATATGAGTCGCCCTTTTTAGCTAAAGCATAAGAAACAAAGATGACAGGAATTACAAACAGAAATGAAAAATGCTGAGTAAACCTTTGGCCAGCAATGAGGCTGGTTTTTCTGGTTTTTTTTTTTTTTTTTTTTCAACTCAACCTGAGACCACTGGATTCTGGAACAAATTTTTATAGATGAACACTTGTTTCAAAGATTCCATTTAGTTTTCCTTTAGACACAAGAGTTTAGAAAGTAAGGCAGTGTAAGTTGTGCTTGACAGCTGAAAGGGGCTTCTGTTTTTCCCCTCACTTACTATGGATGCGAGTCGGTGAGATTCTATTAAAATGACATTAGTCCTAATTGCACTCTGCTGGAGTTTCATGGGTTTCAAATGCATTTCAAAAAAAAACTCTACAGATTAAAACTAAAACTAATTCAGCATTTGTACTAAATAGTGCAAACTCTACTCCAAGCAACTGTAAAACATAAAATTAACATTGAAAAGAGTTGGTGTATTGCCTGAGAAATTTGCGTGCACATTTTAGCAGTTTTCTGTATGTATCTTGGCAAAGGGGGGAAAAATTATTCATTTATTTTTATTTTAATTCTCTGCTTATTTATTTCATAGATGATACATTTTGTGATTTATCTTCTGAGTTCTAAAAGTAAAATTAAGAAGTGTTGCAGACAGTGTTGTTACAATGCCCTATAACTCTACGAACTCATTCAGCAGCTGGAAGCAATTGACATTGGGTAGCATTTGACTTGAACAACACTTTTAAAAGTCAACTTGAATCTTAATTGAAATACCCTATATTTCACACTAAATATATGACTCAATTCTAATCTTTTGTTTCCTTTTTGAGAGAAAAAAAACAGTAGAGAACCATGCTGTTACGGAGGTTATTTATTATCAGTTACAGTATTTACTCTAACAAAGATGCCTTTAAAACCTACTCTCACAAACATAATTCCATTTGCGTATAAATATATATATACTAAACTATAATATATAACTGATGGTTGTAAATGTCTTCATCTTGAGAAACAATACAATAAATAATATTAAAATGAACAAGAATTAATATGACCTAGACAATTCATAAATTTATTGTGCATTATAACTGTTCAGCCTCACCCCTGTGATTAATGTTAACTACTTAAAATATTTTTCATATTCAAAGGTTTTATATATTTGTTTACATATTTGTGATGGTACAAGTTCTTAAACTTTCTAACACCCATTACATTAAAATAATTCAGAATGAGATACAAAAGTGGCTGTTAACAAGACCGCATTACTTTAAAGTACTAGACTGCTATCACAGATATTGTTTGTAACACTCTACACATTAACTACATAAGGTAATTAATTAACATTATAATCTGCAGTTACCAAATGAGAAATATAAAATACATAGTTAAGCAACTTTTCTGAAGCATCAAAGTAGTAAATGATAGTGTCAATCTAAAAGAAAGCGCTTTACTAAATTTCTCATTTTAAATACTATAGGTGCTCCTAAACATGCATGTGCCAATCATTTACTTAAAACTGCATCATATATTAAAGGAAAAGTACAGATTTAAATAAGTGAATCATTTTATGGTAATTATACCCTTAGTTTTTACATTTCTAAGTTTATTTCCCAGAGTCTTGCTTTATAGCTCAGGCCTTGAACTCATGATCCTTTTGCTTCAGTCTCCTAAGTGCTGGGCTTACTGCAGTGTACCACCATATATGGCTTGAGTTCCATTTTATGACATTAAACTCCTACATACACTTGAATTATGTAGCAACAGAAATACAAGCAAACAGCAAGTAAGACAGATGTGTCTAACTACAGAGCCACTTCTGGCACGACCAGACCCAAAACTACTGAATAGTGCTATTAAGCCAGAGGTTTCATTTTCTCCTTCGTGATCTGATTTCTTTTCTGTTTTGTGCCCACTAGCAAGGAAATTTAAATTATCCCTATCACAGTTACAGATAGCAAAAAGCAAACATTCCTTCTTAGTAGCTGAAGTGAAATTTCCAAATGGTAATCCTCATTAGCCCTGTTGGGTCCTGTGCCAGTGTTTGAATC
Source organism: Arvicanthis niloticus (assembly GCF_011762505.2). Lineage (NCBI taxonomy): Eukaryota > Metazoa > Chordata > Mammalia > Rodentia > Muridae > Arvicanthis > Arvicanthis niloticus. The sequence goes on from NC_047673.1 coordinate 47,570,391, forward strand.
ATCACACCAGCTTGAAAGGGCAAATGATTTATCATCTGGACCTGTGTATAAAAGCATCCCTCCCCAGACTAAGACTGGGGATATGGTGCTGCTCCAACGGAAAATCAGGTTGGCTATTGCTATCAAAAGAAAGGAAGAAAATGGCTGACCTAAAGAGAAACAATCCACAGAACTCCCAGATGCAAGTTCTCTTAAAATGATTTTTAGCTCATTAGAGAAATCTCCTCAGTGTAAATAGAACATGTGGTTCTGAGTCAGGTAGAGTTCAGTTGACGGCAAGAAAGTCTGCTCAAGCTAGTTTAAGCACAAAAGGATTTATTACAGGGTTTTAAGACACATACTTCTCAAGGCAAACAAAGAGCCGGGGTTTCTTTTAAGGTCATAGGAAATATGCTAAGAGTAGGTTAATCTTTTTAGTGTAAAGGGGCTGGTTTTGTATAAATATTCCACACTGCGTTTGGAATCCTGCATTTCCTCTTTCTCCCTTTCCTAACATGACTAACTTGTCTAGGTTTGCCTGGGACTTTCTCATTTTTAACACCTAAAATTCCCATCCCAGGAGCTTTTCAGAAAGATTTTCATCTTCCTGTCTATGCGTCCCTCCCTTCCCTTGTAGTGCTTCCAGAAGCAATTCCTAAACCAAATTCTGAAGCCAACAAAAGCCATAGGACCTAGGATGGGAACCTGACAGAATAGAAAGATCCACAGAGACTGTTGCTCTACAGTGAAGTTTGAAATGAAGAGATGGCGGGTCGGAATTGACTAGGATTCTCCATGGAGCACATCAGAGGTTAGCATGGGAAACGTGAGAAGCCCGACGACTGCTGAGGATTTGGAACCCAGTAAAACAGGAGCTACCTCCGAATAGCCATGAATTATAAGATCTTCATGGGTTAGAAGGTATAGCTAGATTCCACAACTGGGTTTTAATTCCAGGTTCCAAGCACAGGAATACCAGACTGTCAGGAATACTGCAGGCTCACACTACTCTCTGTTTCAGAATTAAGCAGGGAACTACGCCTTATGTTTATACAATAAGAATTATTTTTAATGATGACTGCTAAACTTTCCCACCTCCGAGATACAACTAAAAGTCTTATTAAGTCAGTCCTCTCAGCCGGGCAGTGGTGGCCAAGCCTTTAATCCCAGCACTTGGGAGGCAGAGACAGGTGGATTTCTGAGTTTGAGGCCAGCCTGGTCCACAAGTGAGTTCCAGGACAGCCAGGACTACACAGAGAAACGCTGTCTCGAAAAACCAAAATAAGTCAGTCCTCTCTCAGCCTCCAGCTCTCTCACATTTTGGGTATCCATTCAGGGGAATTTCCTCTCCCTATCCTTGGAATTTTCTCTTACCTTGCAAGCCCTAAAATGATAATACTCCCAAGTCTTCATTGCTTACATATAATTTAACTAAACTCTTAAAAATCCTTCTACCCTAGAAGAGGTGGATATAATGGTTCAACAAAGTTCTACTTTTTCCTCTCTCCATCCTATGAGTGTCCCGCTCATCCACACTTAACAGCTGCACTCTATTGCAACTTCTATACATAACTCATGAGTCTCATCTACATGCCTTTCAAGTTACCTTAGGCTCCTGATCTCACCAAACCCCAGAGCCTATACGGATTCTATATTTAGGCTCACCTAAACTGTACAGGAATTTTAATCCAGCAACATGGCTGCTTTGGCAAGGGATCACATCCAGCTAGAATACAGACACATCCTAAATATCAGTACGATTTGCTTTTAATACAGACACACCCATAAGGTAAAATTAGTTTTTAGAAGGAAGCAGCCATATTTGACGGTGATGTCTAATTGAGAGTCAGCCAAAGTGATGAATCAGAAAAAAAAAATGACAGAATGAGTCAGAGATAGAATATACCCAACTCTCAGGAGACCAACACAGGGAAGAGAAGCTACTTAAGAGCAGTGCAGAGAGGGGAACGGAGTCAGTTGTCAGTTGGGAGTCAGTGAGTGCAGTGCTCACTTGCAGTTGGGAGTCAGTTAGTGAGTGCAGTGCTCACGGAGTCAGTTGTCAGTTGGGAGTCAGTGAAGCTGAGTTTCTGAGTCCGTGCAGTTCAGTGCAGGTCAGCAGAGGTAGTCAAAGCCAGAGAATAAGAAGGCTTCAGAAGATTAGAACAAATTCCCAGAGTTATTTTGAGGCTAAGTAGAACAATTCAGCAGTAAACTGAGAGAAGCCAGTATGAATCAGTCAGCTTAGAGAAGAGTTTGAGTCAGAAAAGCTGAATTGAACCAGCCAACCAGAGCACAGAAAGAACTCGAAAGAGTGAGCTTATTCAATAGTAAACCTTGGAGACCACAATTACATCAGTCAAATCAAAATTAATTTTATCCTTAACTATTTGTGTTCCTTTTTCTATTTCTTCAAAAAGCCTTTTACCAAGCTTTGAGAAGTATGGACCCTGTTATTTTCTTATTTTACCCTGTGTGGAAGTGTAACCAATGTCACATTTTGAGGCAATAGAAGAACCAACCATAGACATAAAGATATTTCCCTTACTACTATGGTCTGAGTGAGGTCTGGATATTCCAGTACCCAAATAATTCTTTGTGAAAATACTCAATCTATTGTTTCTAAATATTAGTGGTAAGTTACTTTTCTCAAATATCTGTATATAAACAGAATTTTAATTTATCAATAAAAACAATCTAATTTCATATGTTTTAAAGTCTGGCTGATTTTGTCTCACAATATCAACACTGTTAATCCACTAAGCATATATTAAAATTGGGCCATAGGGGAAAAGAAAAGAAAGGGTGAAGAGATCAGAAAAGTTGACCAAAATTAAGAAGCAACTGGCTCATACACACTAAGAAATATTTCCATTAACTGCTCAGTCTTAAGCAACCTTTTTTTCCTAGTCATCCTTGGATACACCAGGAACTGATATTCAATATATCTCCCTTCCTTTCTGTATTTTTTGTTTTTGTAGAGTTAGGCATTAAACCCAGGACATTGCTCATGCTAGGCAATTGTTAGTCTATATCTCCAGTCCTTTTTCTTTCTTCTTTTGATTTTCCCTCTTGAATTCATGTGGATATGTACAGGACATATTTATGTTAAAGAATAGCACTGGTTCATCCTCTGTGTTTGGAGTGGCAAATAAGTTTACTACTTAGTGACAAATCCTAGTGCAGTTTATTCATACTGATTAATCATGTAAATCACATTAGAAAACCACTGTCAATCATGTTGGAAAACCACCAATTTCTTTTCTTTCTCATATGTGTACAAATGTGTGCAAATATGTGTGAATGTATGTAAATGTTTGCACAAGTGTGTACATGTGTGAGTGTGTTTGAATGTGTTTGTGCAAATGTATGTGTGCAAATGTGTGTATAAATGTACATATGCAAATATGTGTGTAGTATGTGGATGTGGTGTGTGCACGTCTGTGTACGCTTTTTGTGTGCATGTGTGTGGTGTGTACATGTATTTGTGTGTATGTTGTGTGTACATGTATTTGTGTGTGTGCTTGTGTGTGCGTGTGTGTGTGTGTGTGCTTGTGTGTGTGTGTGTGTGTGTGTGTGTGGTGTGAAAGTCTGTGTGTGAATATTTGAATATGGAGGCCTGCAGTTGAGGTTGGAAATGATGGATGACTGTTCTACCTTATTCAATTAGGTAGGATCTCTCAATTGAACCCAGAACTCACTGATGTAGCTAGTCTTGCTACCTAGCTCACTTTGGGGGATTCTCTTTCTCTGTCTTTTGAGGCAGAAGCACATGCAGATTACGATGTCCAATTGGCCTTTGCCTGGTTTCCTGGGGATGTGAACTCCTATTCTCATTCTTGAACAGCAAAGACCTTAATCACTGAGCATCTCCCCAGCCCACTGTATCACCAATTCCTAAACACCAGTGACTCTTCACTGTCCTCTAAATTCGTATGTATTTTCTACAATTAGTGCTTAATATAAAAATCTTAGATTATCTGAAGGAATATTTGTACATTGTATGTTATTTTAAAAATATTTCTTCCTTTTGTGGTTCTCTTTCTCTCTCTCTCTCTCTCTCTCTCTCTCTCTCTCTCTCTCTCTCTCTCTCTCTCTCTCTGTGTGTGTGTGTGTGTGTTGTCCTTAAAAATAAGTATTGTGTATGCTAAGTAAGTAGTACTTTGTATACTTTTTAAAAAATAAATCCCTTTGTGTTTATGAAGAGCATCTGCAGAAGAGCCCTTCCATGAAAGACATGACTGTAGGATTAATTATGTGATAATGATCACTACAGCAGAGACCCTTCTGTTTGGACTCAGTTCATGCATCTGCTGCAGGTGATTACTGCCTTTGTTGATGAAAGTAACCAACACTCTTCAAATCACTCCTCTGACTTTTAGAACACACAGCTTTCTTGTTTCACTTTGAGTGTAGCCTACAGCAATTATGAATTAGGGGAGATTTATCTCCGGACTCTGACCTCCTCTTTTCCACTGTTTTATAACACTTTACTTCTTTGTGTGGCCACTTTCGTATGCAGGACATGCTAAAATGTAAAGAAACTGGCTGATACTCTCTACAGGAGATGGAAAACAGAGAGTACTACATCAAACCCAATGCACACATATGAGCTGTTTAATCTGTACAGGATTTTTAAAAAAAAATAAGTGTGTTTCCAACATCTCAAAGAAATTCATGAGAAAAACCACTGCTTCCAAATATCATTTGCCATTGATGATTTATACTTACTTTCCTTCTAAAAGCTTCTTAGAGATGAAGGAAGGGTGTTAGCTTTTCATTGCTGTGATAAAATACTTGCAACTAAAGCAGCTAAAAGGGAGAAAGGTTTATTTCACTCAAGATTTCAGAGATTTCTGTTTGTGGTTGGGTAGCTCTATCTACTTTGTGCCTGGGGCTTAACATAATGGTAGGAAATGTTTAGGGGATGTTCATCAATTCACCAGGGGCTGAGAAAAGAGAAGACAGTGGGTTTTCCCAAAGATACAACATCCATGGCACACTCAGTAGTCTACTTACTTCCACTAAGCTCCACAAGTGAAAGCTCCCACCACCTCCCAAAAATTCCACCAGATAATGACTCAGTCACGGGATGAATCCACTCATTCATTCAGAGCTTTCATGATCAATCTCAAAGATTGGATCCATTTGCTGGGACCAAACCTCCAACAAATATATATGCCTTTATGTGGGGAACTTCCTAGTTAAACCATAACAAAATCAGTAGTTTTCATATTTATGCATCTCTAGTAAATCACAAAATCCTCTGTGTTTATATCTAGGGTACAATGATGTCTTGGCTCTTACAAGATATTAGTTTCCGTCTTCCTAGATCTGATATTAAGTCAGTGTAGACCAATTCATAGAAAAGTGGTTATTGGAAACTGATATTTAATATATCATTGGTAATAGCCCACCATCCTAAACCCAGCAGGCATCTCTCTATATATTGGACCAAATCATAGAAGAAATCACATGTGTTTAATCTAATCATAGATAAAAGCATTTCTTTATTAAATCTCAAAGAACTAGAAACCATTTTTTCAAAGATGATAATTAAAATTGTCACCTTTTAACTTATAACAGCCAATGTGTGTGTGTGTGTCATTGTGTGTCTGTGTGTGTGTGTGTCTGTGTGTGTGTGTGTGTCTGTGTGTGTGTGTGTGTGTGTGTGTGTGTGTGTGTGTGTGTGTGTGTGTGTGAATACTTGTAGGAATGGAAGTAGAGGCCATAGTTGAATGTCGAGTGTCTGTGTCTGTCTCTAACACTCTCCACCTTAGTTTTTGAGACAGGGTTCCCTTACTGAGCCTGGAGATTGGAGCAAATGATTGACCAAACATGATCCTGCGAACTGTCTTTATCCCAATAGCATTGAGTTTACAGACCTAAGTCATTATGCCTGTTTTTCACATGGGCACTAGGGATCTAAACTCAGGTCTATGTGCTTGCACACAAAACACTCAACCACTGACCCATGTCCCCAACAAGTGCCATAAGCCTATCTTGACACATTGGTCAATGAAGCAGAAAGGTTTTGTCTAAGGAATGTGGTTATGGTATGCTCCTCCCACAGTATCCAATAACTGCCAGCCCTTAATGTATATACATATGAAACAGCTACATGTACAGCAAAACGTTTTAACCAGGCAATCTTCTATGGAATGGAGTAGAAGTTCGCTTTCAGTTAGAACTTAACTACATGCAAAGTGTGTTTATTAATTGATCTGTTCTCTTCCCAAATGTGTGCTAGGAATTTCATTTGCATCTCGTCATTCATGTCAGCACAATTTAACTCACCTACATTCAGGTAAATTAAGGCCCAAGAAAATGAATTATTTATTAAAAGTCACATAAACATTGCTAGAAGTATGATTTGAATTAAATTCACCCACTTCCTGGTTATGGGCAAAGCTGAGGTTATTTAATGTGTGTTACAATGCTTTTTGTGTAAGGAAAATTGCTCCATTCAGTAACTAACAGAACTCAGACCACCTGGACACTGAGTTAGCACAGGTGACAAAACGATATGGATGTAAGTGTTCTGCATCACGGCCTCTATACTCTTGCTCTTAAATCTCTATTTCCTATTATGGATAATATTACATGACCTGCACTTTCCTCCTTTGAGAGAATAAAAGTAAATGTTCGCAATGCCTCTAGCATCACGTTCGGCTCTTCACATTCTCTATATTTCATACTTCCATTTTAGAGCAGTTAGTGCCAATCTCTTTATTACAGTTTGTAAGTCACTTGCCGTGTCTTGTATAATATTTGGTCCAATTTTACCCAAAGACGCCAAGTCCAATTTGAATTGCCTATATACTCCCTGGAGCATGGTCAAACTCTCAGTGGCTAGCCCTTTAAAGAAAACTGAGTCCTTCCTCACACTCCATGCCTACCAGAAGGCATCAACTGTGAAGAACTGTACTTCAACATCCATATCACAGTTTTTAAGAGTTTGTTTCAATGCTTTCCTGTCTAGACTGTTTCTTCGGAAGGTTGGTGTGTTACAGAACCTTTCTATGTCTCTCATTCTCAACTGGAAGTCTGCAGTCACCAATACCATCGCAAAAGAAGCTTCCTTGCCTTTATTGTTAATGGCAGCATGGATCATGGATTTCCACATGGTTTCTGGTGACAGTACAAACCACCTATAACCAAACATCCTCAGGTGGACCACAGCATGGTCTCCAGTGGCAGTACCTGTCCTATAGTATAAACCACAGGCCTCAGCAGGTCTCTTGTGGCAGTACAGATCCATGGACATCAACACAGTCCTTGGCCGCAGCTCAAACCATGGACACCATCCTGGACCTCAGTTACAGCATAGGTGATGAATATCAAAATGGCTTCCAGTGGCAACATGGCCCATGGCCATCATCATGGCTTCAGGAGGCAGTATAGTTCACAGACATCATAGTCTCAGGCAGAGGCAGGGCCCATCGACATCAACATGGTGTCTGGTGGCAGGCCTGAGACACAGACATCCATTTGTCCTCCAGCAGTAAAGTAGACCAAGAACACAAACCTGGTCTCATGCAGTAGCACAAACCACAAACACTAACATGGTCTGTGGAAGCACTAGGAACCACAGGCATCAACATGGTTTTTAGGCATAGGATACATGTACCACAGACATCACCACTCACCACCATCAAAACCACCACCACCACCACCATCACCACCATCACAGACATTAACATGGCCTCCATAGGCAGCATGGGTCACACATACCAATATGGCCTCCAGCACAGATTATGAACATCTACATGGACTGTGGGCATCAACATGGCCTGGGACTACAGCACAGACAGACATCATGGTGTCTCCTAGTATCGTACAGACCACAGACACCAACATGGCTTCTGAGGTCAGAATGGTCCATGGAGGTCTTTCAGGAATGCCCAATTCGGAAAATGGACCATTCTTACTCTTGTGCATCCTGTTGTTTCTCAGGATGATTGTGTGGGTGGGCAGCATTTAGGAGTAGAGCCTATTAGAGCTCCACATTGCTGCACACCACCCTGATGACCCTACTTGGCAATGGCATGCCCACCCCACAATTTCACCACAGCATTCTCCCATACCTGTCACCACTATTGAGTCTATAGTTCCATCTTTCTCCTCCTCACATGCCTGGCTCCATCTCTATCTTTCCCACCTCTCCACTACATGTTTTCATTGAAGTAGCATTGCAACCTGCAGTGTGTATGTGTATGTGTGATATACATGTATATACATGTATGTGTCCAGACTTTTTAAATTTTTTTATTGATTCTTTGTGAGTTTCATATCATGTACCCCAGTCTTACTCATCTCCCTGTCCCTTCTGTCTGCCCTTCACCCTTGTAACTCCCCCCTCCAAATAAAACATATACAGCAAAAATAAAGCATAGAAAATATCTCATCATGGAAGCTGTCATATGTCACAGTGTGTCCCAGGGTATATTCCTCTATCCATTCATCTTCATTTGCAAATGTTCATTGCAATGAGTCATTAGTTTGGTTCAAGATCTTTGGCTCCTGTGACACCATCAAATATTGGATCCTCATCCAGACTCCTCCTGGTTATCTGTTGTTGCCCTATGTCACTGAGATCCTGCAGCTTGGAACAGAGGGACTGGCCCTTCCACGCATCCCAACCATTCGCAGATGATAGATTTAGTGGTGGGCATATTTAGAACACTGGATCTGGGCCTGGGTGGTAGTTGAACTAGTCAGCCTACCCGTTCTCCCATATCTACACAAAACAGGGGAGCATTGCTCTGACTTGGCCACCCAATGATGCCACCATAGGCAGTTGTCAGGGTCTGTTTTAATGCTTTCTTGGGTGGTTCATCCATACCCACACCTTTAGAACCAGCTCCACTCTGCTGCCCAGTCTAGGTGCAGGGCCCACTTATCCACGTGCTGCATCCTCTAAGGGGCTGGAACAGCTCTCCCAACTGCCTCAGGTGACGAAGGTTGAGGGGACAGAGGGCATCCCTCACCCACCAACCCCAACTCTCAGGCTACCTCACACCAGGAGTGGTAGGCTAGCTCTCCCTTGCTCACACACTCAGGACCAGTTCACTCAAGCTCCCCTTCCCCCAGCCAACAGGACCATTCCTACTGTGCTGCTCAGGCAAGGTATAGGGCAGGCTCTCCTGAGTGCTGTAGCCAGCAAAGGGCAGGGCCAGCTCTCTCATTCTCATGACCCTCGAGCCATCTTTCCCAATTGCTGAAGGTGGTAAGAGGCAAGAAAAGGAAGACATCACCAACACACACACACACACACACACACACACACAACCTTATGGTAGGTGAGTGGCAGGGCCAGCTCTCCTGCACTTTTGCCATCAGGGTTGGCTCACCTGAGCCTCTATCACTAGAGTCAATTCTATTGTGCTGTCCAGGTGAGGTACAGGGCAGCTCTCTGGATTGATGCAGCTGTTGAGGACCAGGGCTAGCTAACTGGATCTCATGAACATGAGGCCCAATTTCCCAACTGACAGAGATGACCCTGGGTTGGGAAGAGTACAGCGTCACCACTGGACCTGTGCCATCCCATGGCAGGTGAGTGACAGGGTCAGCTCTCTCACAGTCACACCCTCAGGACTGGTTCACCCACACCTTGCACCACCATGGCCTTTAATAGACTGACAACATTGAATTAACCAGTTATTCTTAGTGATTAGCAAGCCTGTATTACTGAAATCATGGAATTTCCATTGTTACCATTTTGTTCATGAGCCTAAGAGACAACCACTGGGGAAAAGGGTGGCAGAAATTAAGTCGTCCTGCGCACTGATGCTGAGTTCATTCTGGCCTGAAGAGTGTGTACTTTGTTGTTTCAAAGAGTCTCTTTATTCCTAAATCTTCTCCAAATTCATATTCTATCAATTCTTCAATCTTTCTAAACATCTGGCCAAGCTGTTAGCAGCTAGTCACACCCCTAACTCCATACTCCTGACTCTTTCTCCTCCCCTAGCAAAGTATGTTATCTGATGTACTTTGTTTTGTTTGTTCGTTCGTTCATTTGTTTGTTTTTGCTATTTTCCCTACTAAAAAGATTTTTGTCTCAATATCTTTCTGAGCTATCTCTGAAGGACAAAGCAGGTTCTAACATGTTCTAAAATACACCTATAAGCCAAGCACTGGGTTTTGAGCTCATGAGAAACACCTGTAAGCCTAGCCTTATCATTGAGCTCATGAGAAACCCCTGTTATGAGCCTAAGTAGAGAAGAGAAAGCAGGTTGAAGAGAGTCAGCCCCATCTGCTGATACAAGGTGTCTTCAGCAGATTCTGAGCAATCCAGCTCATGTGCTAACACCACTTGATGACGAGGTGCCTCCTTTGCATGTAAGTGTGGTGTGAATCTGTGTATATGCTCACATGATGTATGTATGCATGCAGATGTTTGTGCACCTAAAGGAGGTAAGTGATTGACATCAGCTGTCTTCTTTACTTGCTCTCTACCTTTTATATTGAGGCAGAGTCTCTCCCTTTAACCCAGAAGTAGAATGTTCAGCTAATGTAGCTAGCTACCTTGCTCCAGGAATTCCATGTGTCTATGTCTCACATGCTGGAATTACAAGGAGTTGCCATGTCCTCACCCGTTCTCAGCAAATGTTTTACTCCCCTCTAGCCCATGATAAAGTACTTCTGAGCATACCAAATTTTATGATATTTTAGATAGGGTAGTTCCAGCCCAATGGCCATGTACTTTTATTTTAGCAAGATGGTTTTTGTCTAGCAAGGACTAACAACAAGTTCATTGGAGAAGTTATTTCTCAGATAGGTGAAGAACTTGTTTCTAAACTCCTAAAGGCCTTCCATTGGCAGCCATAAGTCTCCAATGCCAATGAAGGAATGGATGTGCTATCAAGGCAAGAGCACACAGGCAAAGAACAAAACCTTTTTTCTTCCATGGGCTTCCAGAAGATGTGGCCCAGATTAAAGGTATATCCTCCCACCTTAAGATCCAGATCAAAGGCATGTTGTCTTCGTGCTTCAATGGTCTGGACTAGCAGTAAATTTATTCACTTCGAATCAGGCAGAACATTTCTCAGAAATTTGCCCTCCATTTCTGGATTGTAGCTCATTTCCAGATATAGTCAAGTTGCCAACCAAGAACAGCCATCTCCGTGGATTTTAGAGCTCTTGAATTTGATAGTTCACTTCCTAAATGCGTGCACATTGTTGTATTCTGCACTCCTGGACAATAACTTGCAAACGTGCTATTCTTTTGAGGGGCTATGTACAATCCTGTACCTTAAGTAGCTGTTCCACGTGTTGAAAACAAAACAAAAATCAGCCGTTGCTAGATTCTAATGGTAGAAAAGAGTGACATGAACTGTGTGTCTTCTATTAAAGTGACACCATTTCCAATTGACTTCATCCTCTTTGCATTTGTATTAGCTCTAAGTTAGACACTAATTTGCTATACTATGACTCATTTTACTCTCAGATGATTTTTATCAACTCATCTCTAGACCTTTATTTCTTCATTTATGTGTTTATTCACTTTACATCCTGATTACAGTCCCCTCCCTCCTGTCCTCCCAGTCCCACTCTTATACATCCCTCCCCACATTACCTACTCTCCTTCTACTAAGAAAAGGGGAAGCCCCCATTGGGCATAGCCTCCCCCACCCCAGGACATCAAGTCACAGCAGGACTAAGTGCATCCTCTCCCACTAGGCCCAACAAGGTAGTCCAGCTAGGAAAACATGATCCAATGGCAGGCAACAGAGTCAGAGACAGCCCCACTCCAATTGTTAGGAGACCCAGCTTCATATCTGCTACAAATGTGTAGGGGGCCTAGGTCTAGCCCCCCCCCATGCTGTTTGGCTCTGGTTCAGTATCTGTGAGCCCCCATGGGTGCAGGTTAGTTGATTCTATAGATCCTCTTGTAGTGTCCTTGACCCCCACCTCCAGATCACTCAAGCCTCTCCCCAACTCTTCCAGAGGACTCCGAGTTCCAAAGATGTTTGGCTGTGGGTCTCTGCATCTGTTTTCATCTGATGTTGAATAAAACCTCTCAGGAGACAGTTATACTAGGCTCCTGTCTGCAAGCATAGCAGAATATCATTAATAATGTCAGGGTTAGCTCTCTCACATGAGATGGATCTTGAGTTGGTCCTGTCATTGGTTGGCTATTTCCTCAATCTCTGCTCCATGTTTATAGCTGCATGTCTTATAGGTAGAACAAATATTGGGTTGAAGGTTTTCTCCATAGGTTGACGTTCTTTTCCCTCCACTCCACTTTGCTATAAGAGGTGGCCACTTCAGTCTCTACAACACCTGCTGCTAGGAGTCTCAGCTAGGATCACCCCCCATAGACTCCAGAGAGCCTCCCAGATCCCAGGTCTTCAAGTAGTCCCAGAAATATCTCCCACTGATTTCCATTCTCATTGTAAGCCCTCTTCTGCCCCCACTTCTTCCCTCACTTAATCCCCATCCACTTTCCCCTTCTCACCCTCTTTCCCACCCTGTTCCCTTCATCCATCCACCTCTGATGTCTACTTTATTTCTCCTTCTGAGTGAGATTCATGCATCCTCCCCTGGGCCCTCCTTACTACTTAGTTTCTTTGAGTCTGTGGATGGTAGCATGGTGATCCTGTACTTTAGAGTTTCCAGTTTCTGGCTATTACAAATAAAGCTGCTATGAACACGGTTAAGCAACTGTCCTGTGGTATGGTGCAGCATCTTTTAGATACATGTGCAGGAGTAGTATAGCTGGATCTTGAGAAAGAACTATTCCCAATTTCTTGAGAAACCACCATATTGATTTCCAAAGTAATCTTACCAGTTTGCACTCCCACCAGCAATGAAGGAGTGTTCCCCTTGTTCCACATCCTCCTCACCAGCATGTGCTGTCACTTGAGTTTTTGATCTTAGCCATTCTGACTGGTAATAAGATGGAATCTCAGAGTCATTTCGATTTGCATTTTCTTATGACCAAGGATGTTGAACATTTCTTAAAGTGCTTCTGGGCCATTTAAGATTTCTCTATTGAGAACTTTCTGTTTAGCTCTGTGCCCCATTTTTAGCTGGGTTATTTGATTTCTTGGTGTCTAATTTCTTGAATTCTTTATATATTTTGCATATTTGTCCTCTATCAGATGGAGAGTGGATGAAGATCTTCCCTCACTCTGCAGGCTGCCATTTTGTCCTATTAATGGTGACCTTAGTCTTGCAAAAGCTTTTCAGTTTCATGACGTTCCATTTATTGTTTATCTTAATGCCTAAGCTATTGGTGTTTCAGGAATTTGTCTCCTGTGCCAATGTGTTCAAGGCAGTTCCCCACTTTCTCTACTATTAAATTTAGTGTATCATACTAAATCATTCCTGCCTCTTTTGGCAGCTTACAACATTTACTGAAGGCAATTTCTAATGGTGATGCATGCCTTTAATCCCAGTACCCATGAGGAAGGGTAGATCACTATGAGTTCAAGGTCTGTCTAGTTTATATAATGAGTTCCAGGAAAGGCAGTACTACAGAGAAAGAGAGAGAGCATGCACAAGGAAGGGGAAAAAAGGAAGGAGGAAGGAAGGAAGGGAGGGAGGGAGGAAGGAAGAAAAGAAAGAAAAGGAAAGGAAAGGAAAGGAAAGGAAAGGAAAGGAAAGGAAAAGAAAAGAAAAGAAAAGAAAAGAAAAGAAAAGAAAAGAAAAGAAAAGAAGAAAAGAAAGTAGCCAAGTAGGCAGGCAAGAACAACTCTGTCGCATGCTGCCTTGGTACCGTAGTTCTCCCAAATAAATAAATGTTTCCACGTGCCATTTCTCAAATAAGCACTGGAACTGTTTCCAAAACTCCCACGCCGATATCCCAGCTTACTAATTACCACTTACTTTTCCCTAAATTTATCTAGGCTCTATATCTTTCATAAACCATCAGAATCCTTTTGTTCTCAGCACCCTCCTCTATTTACAAGCATAAGCACTTGGATCATTTGCTAATTAAGCTCATTAAGTAGTTTTCAAATGCCCATTTGCGTCTATATAAGGGAGTTAAAATGAAATTTTACAGCCCTTTTACCATGACACAAACCTCCAAAACCTTTGTTTTAAGTCACTATGTTCACTATAAGTAATGTTATTATAGGATAATTGAGGAACAGGAAACAATCTGATTGGCCTCTAGCCATCAGTTTATAAACTTATCAACATAATTCCATTCTTATCTCTAAATTGATGACCATGAATGATGAGTTTAAGATGAAACAATAACTGCATTAGTTATAGTTATCCTTGATTAATGAGTGAATGCAAAAATTATTATACTGCAGAGACTCACATTCATATAATCAATCATATAATTATACAGTGCAATAATTCAGAGCCCTTACATAGTCAATATATAATATGCAGGTAGAAAAATTAATTCAAGTCTTTGCAAAGCTGTAAGTTATTATGGAAAAAAAGTTTGACTTTTTTTTTCAATCTGTAATTCCCCTAGTTTCCAAACTAAAAGTTGGCCCAATTATAAAAACATTCATAGCAAAGCATTATTCCCATTTTTCTAAATCAGTAAACATCATCACATAATTCATTTTGTGACTATTTTAGGATCAATATTTTTCTTTTATCCAATATCTCCATTATAGTTCTTAGGGAAATTATGACTCTATGACCACCACCACCAATACCATATTGCATTTTCATAGCACTTTATAATTCTGAAACCATTCAACTTCACTATTTCATTTGAAACCATTTTGACTAATATTTTAGGTGTCATTGGTAATCCACCATTCTCATAAGCTTGCAAATCCTACAATCTTGCAAATTCTCCTAATCACATGGACACTCCATAACAGTGTTAGTTGCCTGGCTCTTGTACCTAATTCCCAAGCCCTCCCTTCCTCTAGGCTTCCACATTCTACCAGCTATTTCTAACACTTGACAAAGAGAAGTGCTAGAGACATTGAGGGTATAAGAAAGGAAAAGAAACATGCTTTGGTTTGCATCCTATCTTCCTACCGTTGTCTCAGCAAAGACCCTTTATCATCTTGTGATTCTTTACTGTTTGCCCAAACACTGTTATTAGAATGCCAAAAGCATGTACAGACTTCAAACACAATATATCTTTTAGTACTGTTGCTAAAACCAAGAGAGACCATATTTACCAAAGTCACTATGACTATCAACGTTATTACCAAACATGCTAATTTTTTATTACAAGATGAACATTTTTAGAAATTTTACATTTTTACATTATTATTTGACATATTCATTTGTGTGTTTTAGAAAACTGTCTGGACTGTTGCAGATGTCCCATTTAGGGATAAGGATGCAACAATTATTTATTCTTACAAGTTTAACCAGTTATTAGTCCCTACATTAATCATCAGGCCATGCAAGGCCCAGAGAACATCACAGAAGAGGAAGCAGAGAATGGGAAGAATTATGATCATTATCTTCTGGATACATTTGGACATTGCAAACATAAGTGTCCTGCAGCTGTCGGTACCTGCATTAGACCTAGGCATACACCCATGCCCACATACTTACTTGCATGTGCACACAAGTGAGTACATGTGCACTTGCACACACACATACATACACACATACACACACACACACACACACTAAAGAAGTAGAAGAGAACTTGGTTTAAAACAAGAAGAGGTCATCAGGAATGCAACCAAGTTAACAAAGGGTAGTAGGGGATGAATATGATCACAACACATTTTATACATTTATGAAATGGACAAACGTAAAAAAAAATAAGAAAGGAGAAGAAAGAAGAAAAAAAGGAAAAACAGTTGGGGATTTTAGGTTGGCAAATAGCCTTCATAAATGTTCTCATTTAATACAATGGAACTAACAATGGAAATAATTTAGGATTCTTTCTTGAGCAAGAAGGCCCTGTGCTGCATGTGGGAATGTATTCCACTCCATTGAACTAGTTCCCACTGATATGTAAGCTATTTCATTCTTTAGTATTGAAAGTAATGCCATGAGGAAGTAGTCTTGACCATATGTCAATTTGCATTTTGGAACAATTTCTGAGAAGCAGTGTTGCAAGACTGAAAAGTATGTGTGGACTACTTTATTTAATACTGTTGCATTCTCCTTCACTGAGGCTTAGATTATTTTGTTCTTTTATGTCACCAAAACCTCTAAAATTGGGTATAGTTTTCAGACCCTGACATCCTTGACAACTAGATAGGTGAAAAAGATAATCTTCCTGTAATTGTTTTAAAAGATTTTTTTCTAGGGAAAAGTAGTGGTTTTGTTGGAACAGGGAGGATTAGCTAGGACTTATTGCATAGCCATAACCTATTGGTAGAAATCTGTATAATCAATATCAAGATGAAGTTATAATTTCTTAAATGCCACAAAATTTACTTTGATTTCAAATTTAAGGTTTTCATTGGTACGAGCTTCTTATTAATATAAAAGTGAGATGAATATTGATACTCTCATAGGCATTGTGCCTGTATAACACATTTAGGAATACAAGGCCTAGACCCAGTCCTTCTTTAACTTTTTTAACTGATTTGGGACGGTTAACCTATGAGTTAAGGGACTATAGCAAATTCATGGCTTTGAGTTTATTGTTAGGAGGTTGCCCATATTTTATTTAGAAATAGCTGAGAGGAGTGAACAGACAACAGTCCAGGTTACCTTACATGGATAGTTGGTTTTCAAAACGTCAGAAGTCCACAGAATTGACGCTACAAATATTTATATATTAATGTCCATTCTGATTAGAGACCTGTCTGCTCCTAACAGCTTCCTGTCGTGGATTCTAAGAAGAAACTGAGCATCCTTGGAGTTACTCCAGTTGTGCCGTGTCAGACACTAGGCAAGAATTGCCTCTTTCCCTCTACAGACAAATTACTGTCCAGAAAAGGACACACATGCAGAATAGTCAACTGATTATATCTGCCTAGACAGAGTAATCAGCCCTTAATAATCCTGCATCACTAAGGTCTGTCAGATGACTCTGGGCCAGAAGGCTGAAGATTTGATGCTCCAACGTTCAGTAGTATAGGGCCAGGTGTTCAGCGGTCTCTATAAATTGGCTAAGTTTTAGAAGCTATGTTTAGTGCTTCCCATAACTTCAATTAACTTTGTCATTCTGGATTTCTGACGGGGTTGAAGACCTATAGTCCCATAGCCAATCCTGGCTATTTACTTTGAGAGAAAAGATCTGAGTAGATGGTTTTCAGCTGACATCCATTCTAAAGCCAAAAAATGCCAGGATCAAAAGTAAGTGTTTTAGTTAGAAGAGACAACAGAGGTTCTGGTTAGTCAACAAAATGATGGACTGGGTATTAGGACTATCTTGTACCTCACTGGTACAATTAGGAATAAGTATGCTTTAATTGTATTTTGAGAGAAAATTTTTACTTTAACAGGAAGAGTGATATGTAGGAGGAGCTAAGTGGGAAGGAGTACTGAGAGGAAGAGATGGAGTAAGGAGAGAGGATGAAGGAGAGGAGAAGTTAGGTGATGAGAGAGAGAAAGAGAGAGGGGGCATGGAGGCAGATGTTCACAGGTCTCCGCCAGTCAAAGATAGTTTTTATATCTAGGTTGGGTGTTGGGTTACGCTTCTGATTGAGCATTACCAAACTTATAAATCCTTTGATTAACATTTTAAAAATGTATAAAAGCAAAAATGAAAGGGGGGCATGGGATAGGGGTTTTCTAGGGAGGGGAAATGGGGAAAGGGGATGGCATCTTTTCTTTTTTATTTTTAAAGATTTTATTTATTTATTTTACATATATGAGTACACTGTAGTTGTCTTCAGGCAAGCCAGAAGAGGGCGTCAGATCTAATTGCAGATGGTTGTGAGCCACCATGTGGTTGCTGGGAATTGAACTCAGGACCTCCAGAAGACCAGTCAGTGCTCTTAACCACTGAGCCATCTTTCCAGCCCAGGGGAAGGCATCTTAAATGTAAATAAAATATAAAATAAAATTTTAAAAAAACTAAAAAAAAAAAAAAGAAAATTTGGACTTAAAAAATAAATAAATAAAAGATTTATTTACTTTATGTATATGAATACACTGTAGCTATCTTCAGACACACCAGAAGAGGGCATCAGATCCCATTACAGATGGTTCTGAGCCACCATGTGATTGCTGGGAATTGAACTCAGGACCTCTGAAGGAAAAGTCAGTGCTCTTAACCGCTAAGCCATCTCTCCAGCCCTCTTCCTGTAATTTAAGCTTACATTTTCTTTTCTATGATCTTTGTTCAACACCATTTCATATGGGTTAGGACTTCTTTGAACTGTTTCTTTTGCTCATACTCCAGAAAGTGATTTTTTTGTCAATTTTCAGAAGCACCATTTGAGTTTGAGCATAGTAATCTCTGTTAGACTTACAGTTCCTTCCTTATTGCTTCTGAAACTTATTGCATCCATTTTGATCTGTAGGGACAATCCCTTCTGCATTGTGTAAAAGCATCATCTGTCAATGAAAAGCCTATGGCCTATAGCACAGGAGAATAGGAAGGCAGGACTTCCAGGCAGAGAGAGGAACTCTGGAAAAGAGTCAGGCGCAGGAGGATTCACCACCCAGAGTCAGAGGAAGTCAGACATATGAAACTGAGCAGAGGTAACTAACAAGACACATGGCAGACATAGAATAGTATAAATGAGACATTTGAGTTATGCACTACTTGGGAGCAAGCCTATCATAGGGCCATAAGCATTGTAAATAAATGTAAGTCTCCACATCATTATTTAGGAACTGGGGCTTGAGAGACATAGAAAAACCCAAGTGGTTAGATAGCTCTCTGGGCAATTTTGATATCTGCTTCACAGTAATATGATTAATGAATGTCATTTTATGTTTATTCCATAGATTTAAATGCCACTTATTTAAAAGGCCACATTTCTACTTTATTGAAACGTTATCTTTATCAGTATGGCACTTTGTTTTCTGTAGTAGCTTTTTGTCCAACTCTACTGGTCTTTCTGTTTGCTCATGAATCAATATCCCAGACCTTCAGTTATCGTATGTAACTAAATATAACTTACAGTCCAGCTTCAAAATCTCTCTTTAGTATTTCCCTGATATTTTATGCTTGTTTTCTCTTCCACATTAACTTTATAACTAATCTTGAAAACCCCAGAAGTGAAATGTTTTTCTTGGGGTTAAATTAAATAAATAACTTATCCAAAAAATATTTGTACTTGTGATGTTTAATACGTTGTAGATAGTACGATTTGTATTCGCTTGCTTTTATTCTGAAGATTGTTCGTGGTTTCCTCCACATAGTTTTTTCTATTCTGTGGCATACAATATGATTTTCCTATTTTATTGCAAATAGAATCTTTTCTCCCTGAATATATTCTGATTATAGTTTCTTCTCCTTCTAATCATCCCAGCTCCTTCCCACTTCCCCTTCCCCTCCAGATCCACACTCTTTCTGTCCTTCATTAGAAAAGAACAGGCTTCTGAGAGATAACAACCAAGCATAACAAAATCAAATATGGTAAGATTAAGCAAAAAAACAAAACAAAACAAAAAAATTACATTACATTTAAGTTGGATGTGGCAACCCAACAGGAGCAAAGGAGCCCCAAGAGCCAGAGACCCACTTGCTCTCACACTCAGAATTTCCATAAAAATCCTAAGCTAAACTTTCATATATATGAAAAGGATCTGGTGCAGACCTATATAGGCCCTGTGCTTGCTGTTTCAGTCTCTGTGAGTTTATATGTGTATAACCTTATTGATTTAGACGACTTTGTTCTCCTGGTGTCCTACATGGCCCTGACTCTTACACTCTATCTGCCTCTTCTTCTACAGGGTTTCCTGAACTCTGAGTGGAGGAATTTGTTAGAGACATCTTTTATCCTCCATTTTTTTGGTGTCATGTATGATGCCTGTTTCTCTGTTACATTTTCTAGTTGGCTTTTCACTTTCAGTGGAGGTTATTGCATTTTATTCATTTTAGATTTTGGTGCTTTAAATTTCCTTATTTGTAGTAGTTTTTTGAAAATTGGGAGATGACTTTAAGATATAGAACATTCCACTTTATTTCCAATCCTTATGCCTCCAAGTACTCCTGTCTAAATGACACTAGCTAATTCTTTGAGTTACACTTTCATAGTAATTGAGATATCCCATTTCCTTTTTTGGTTTTTACTTCTGTATAAATGCCTCTCTAATCATTTAAAATGTTCATCTTTAACTAATAATTATAAATACTATCATATTAAAATATCAATTCTTAATTTTTTAAAAAGTTAACAATAATAGATGCAGAGATTTTTTTCACATGCCATTTCAGCATCTATGCACTGGTCCTAAGATTTTTCCCCTTAATTCCAATAATATAACAAAATATTTTCATATTTTTCAAATCAGCAGCTACTCTTAGAAGTGACACAAAAGAAAACCAAATACATAGTATGGTAAGACAGTAAAATTGGGGGTAGAATAGAAAACTGGAAAAGTTATAATGATTCATATTTTCAAAATGGCATTAGATTATTAGTGTAAAAATTCATGCTTCCTTGCGGGAGCAGGCCCTGCACCTCTCCTGGGCAACACAGTAGAGCAGATCCTACCCTGGTGGCAGGGGCTCAGGTGAGCCACTCCAAAAGTGTGAGCATGGGAGAGCTGGCCCTGCCACTTGTCTACTGTGGGGTGGTGTAACAGTGGAGAAATTCTCTCCTCATTGACCCTCCCCACTATAAAAGGTGGGAGAGCTGGCCCTGGGGTCATGAGAGCAGGAGAGCTGTCCCTGCCCTTCACTGGCTGCAACACTCAGGAGAGTGGGTCCTGTAACTCTCCGAGACCATGCAGTAGAGCTGGCTCTGGTGGCATAGGTTTGAGTGAGCTGCCTGAGGTCCAGAGACTGAGAGAGCTAGCCCTGCTCCATTCCAGCTGTGGCATTGGATGAGCTAGCTAGGGCAGTGCTGGAGAGCTCACACTAGTGGTATGGGTGTGGGAGAGCTGGTGGTCTGATTAGCTCAGCTATTACTCAGGACCAGATTCTGAATGATGAGTTAGCCCACACCAGCAATTACCTCATCTATGAACTGTTGGAGCATGTGATAGAGCTGGTTCTGCAAATCCAAAGCTGTAGGATCTACATGACAAAGGGCAACAACAGGATATCTTAAAGAAGTCCCCATGAGGATCCAGTATTGATACTGTAGCAGAAGTCAGAGGCCTCAAACCAGAACAATGGATCGCTGCAGTGAACATTTGCAAGTAAAGCTGTGTGGCCAAAAAGGTATACTGTGAGACACACTGTGACATACTACAACTGCCACGGTGAAAAACTGTTTTGTTTTGTGTTTTGTTTTGTTTTGTTTTGTTTTGTATTTTGAGGGTTGCAAGGGTGAACAGCAAATACAAAGGGACAGAAGGAATAGGGAAATGGGTGAGATTGGGGTGTATAATATAAAATTCACAAAGGATCAATTTAAAAAATTGAGAAGTATGTGCTTCATCATAAAATCGGTGAAGAGCTATTCATAAAGCCTCCTCAGGAAAAAAGTAAGCAAAAAGCACGGCGAGCCAAATAAGACAGCTTCCAGCTGTACTTCTTCTCCTGCAAATAATATAATTCATTATATTATATGATTCAATATAATATATATTATATATAAAATATATATTATATATTATATATTATATATTATATATTATATATTATATATTATATATTATATATTATATATTATATATTATATATTATATATTATATATTATATATTATATATTATATATTATATATTATATATTATATATTATATATTATATATTATATATTATATATTATATATTATATATTATTATATATTATATATTATATATTATATATTATATATTATATATTATATATTATATATTATATATTATATATTATATATTATATATTATATATATTATATATTATATATTATATATTATATATTATATATTATATATTATATATTATATATTATATATTTATTATATATATAGTGTGTGTGTGTCTGTGTGTGTGTGTGTGTCTCTGTGTGTGTGTGTCTCTGTGTGTGTGTGTGTGTGTGTGTGTGTGTGTGTGTGTGTGTGTGTGTAATTTATTTTTTGGCTGAATAAAGTTTGCAGAACTGGCCCTAGATATCATTATGGTTCACCTACTTGTAGCTCCAAGGATTTATTTAGATACATATAATCTTACAAACATAAAATAGAAAGGAGATTCTCTGGAAAAAATAAATAGAAGGAAAAGAAACGGGGAAAGAGGGGAGAGATGAGTGTGGCCAACGTTCATGCTATACTTAAGTGAAGATGTCTGTGAATCCTATCACTGTATAGAGTCAATACAGCCAGCTTAAAAAGACAAAAAGAAAAATCAATAAAACCAATAATAAAGAGCCAGGTGAGAAATGATAAGGTCTGAATGAAACAGGGAGGGACTCATAGGCAGTGGGTAAATGTAATTATCATGATTGATTAGGTGGGGGGAGATAAACTAAAAGAGGAGTCTGAGATAACTCCCAGGTCTCTGGCTTGAGAAAACATATAGATGATAGAACATTGACTAAGATAAAGGCATATTGGAAGACATAATAGTGGCAGGAAAAACTGATAAGCTTCCTTGGAGTTTTATATGCATGTACAACTTATAAAGATAGATTTTTCAGAGGTTGTCAGAGGCATAAGGGACATGGGTACATATTTGAAATTGCAAGCATGAAGAAAGAGTATAATTTAATACATAGTAGTGAATGAAGTCTCAAGAAGAGCATGCACACAGGGAAACAAAAAAAGATGAGGACTCAAAACCACTTTACCTACCCTAGTAAATTGGAAGATTCAATATGTGTGGAAAATACTCCATGTGTTGTGAATTATTTTCTTTCTGAAATCCTTTATACAGCTTCCACGGTTAAAGTTTATTACCCTCTTTCATATATAAGCATGTAAGGATCAGAAAAAGATAAACATGACATGAAATTTTTAAACCTTCCTTAATCTGGAAATAATATTTTAAAAATCCATACTGACCCTCATTTTGACACTAATTGAATTTCAGTTTC